>NC_136267.1:119076380-119443880 GCF_964187855.1 Myxine glutinosa | reverse complement strand
GATTGCGACCAAATTTGGCACAAATTATATTTGTTGTGTTGTGACTAAAGTTTGTTCATGGCATAAAAAAAAATCGGGGTCCAAGGGGGTCTACCGGTGGTCAAAGTGGATCCATGTTTGACCCCCCAAAATAGGAATTTGCTTTTTTCTCTGAAACTACGCGCACTATTTCGTTTAAACTTTACCACAACCTTCACCACCCGTGCTGTACCAAAGTTTGCCCACGGCATTAAAAAAAATCCCCGAAAAGTTCCCCGAAATAGGTATTTGCTTTCTTCTCAGAAACTACACATGCAATTCTGATGAAAATTAACCACAACCTTCATCACCTGTGTTTTACCAAAGTTTTTCCTGCAATTAAAAAAATTTGGGTTCACGGCTTTAATGTTTGTTCAGACACGCAGATCCCCCAACCCACGGCTTTAATGTTTTTTTTTTTGTTGTTGTTGTTTTTTTTTTTGTTTTTTGTTTTGTATACTGAATCGAGGCTCGTGAAAGAGCTAACATTTATTTCACAAACAAATCAACCAGACAAACAAGATATATAAAAAGAGGGAGCGGAAGACAAGATGGGGAGAGAAGGGGGAGCACACAAACACAACATTTGAGAGCAGGGAGATGTGTGGGAGGGAGAGGGCCTGGAGGGAGGAGGTGGGGGGGGGGGTGAAGTACAAAACACAAGGACACCAAGGACAGAAGCCAGCACGCCAAAAAAGCGGATCTGGGGCAAAATTAGCGGGGGTAGAAAAGATCAAGGTTTTGGATGGGGGAAGATAAGAGATGGTGGTGAACAGCTGTTTTAAAGACCTGGAGGGTGAGTGGGATTGAAGAGAGTGAGGGAGTTTGTTCCAGAGGTGGGAGAAAAGAGGAATGAAGGAGTGAAGGTGAGCAGAGAGTCTTGATTTTGGCAGTTTAACCATAAGAGGGTTGCAGGCAGATCTTTTGCGACCTGTAGGAATATTTGGGGGACAGAGCCCAGAGAGAGCTGGGGGGGCAAGGCCAGAGAGGAGTCGGTAGAAGACGGAAAGACCACCAAACCTGCCTGCGGTGAGTGAGTGAAAGGCCCTTGGAGTTAGCTTCATCGCGGGAGATTCCAATGATTCTGAACGCTTTGGTTTCAACAGCGTGAAGACGAGCTAGGTGTGAGGCAGGAGCACCAGCCCAGAGGGGAGAGCAGTATTCCATTGAGCTGCGGATGAAAGCCTTGTATGTGGTGAGGAGCTCAGGTGTGCCAAGGAAGGACTTCGCACGACGGAGGATGCCCAGTCGGCGACTGGCTTTGGAGGCCAGATTTGAAATGTGGCTTTCCCAGGAAAGATCATGGCAGATAGTGAGACCCAAAAGCTTGAGTGACGGAACTTCTTGGAGAGGATTATTCAGAAAGTGGATGGGAGGGTTGTCCAGTCGGTCTTTTCGGAGAGACATCGTAAGAGTGTGAGATTTGTCAGGATTGAAAGACATGTTCCACTTGTTTGCCCAGTCTGTGATTGTGTCCAGGTCTGCAGAGAGTGAGGAGGCTGCAGACTGCCGATCTGAGGGATGAGGAATGGAGCGGCAGAGAGTGGAGTCATCAGCAAAGAGATAGAGAGGATTTTCAAGAGAGTCAGAGAGATGATTGATGAAGACCAGAAAAAGCACAGGGCCCAGAACGCTGTCTTGGGTAACTCCAGCCTGAACAGGAAGAGGAGATGAGAGAAACCCATTCAGGGCCACACGTTGACTGCGACTAGAGAGGAAGTCCGCCAGCCATGCGTGGAGATTTCCATGGATACCAAAGGAGGAGAGTTTGGTGAGCAGAGCGGGGTGCCAGACCGTATCGAAGGCACGTGATATGTCAAGGGAGACAGCTCTAATTTCCTGTTTGGCATTGAGGACCTCCATCCATTGTTGAGACAGCAGAAGCAGCATGTCCAGAGTAGATTGACCTGGTCTGAAACCAAATTGATGATCAGAGATCAAGCCATTGGAGAACAGGAAAGATTTCATATCCAAAGCAATGATGGATTCAATGACTTTGCTGATTATTGGGAGAAGGCTGATTGGTCTGTAGTTGCAAGGATCTGTTTTTGCACCTTTTTTGTGTAAAGCGGTGATGTTGGCTGATTTCCAAGCAGATGGCAGATGACCTTGAGCAAAAGAGAGGGTGAAGAGAACAGAGAGAGGGAGTGAAAGAGCGGAAGAACAGGATTTTAGGACCTGTGAGCTTATGCCGTCAGGTCCAGTTGCAGAATCAGAGTCGAGGGTTGACAGAAACTTTTTCACCTTGTCAGGAGGAAAGGACTTAGTGTCCAGTAGCAGCTGGGTATGACTGGGTACGGTGGGTTCAGAGAGGGATGGGTTTGGGACACAAGATTTAGAGGCAAACACAGAGTTGAGGCATTCAGCTTTTTCATGTGCGGAGTCAGCCGTGTAGCCGTTTGAGGTGAGGGAGGGGATGGAGGGGGAACAAACACCAGAAACAGATTTGACCAGATGCCACCAGGATTTGGAAGAGCGAGACAGATAAGAGTTCGGTCTTGAGAACGGAGAGATATTGTTTCCTGGCTCTCCTGAGGGTGGACACACTTGTTTCGGGCTTTGTGAAAGGAAATGAGATTTCCTTCTGTTGGATTTGCTTTCCAGGAGACGAAAGCAAGTTGTTTCTGGGCAACAGCCTCACCACAAGATTCCGTGTACCATGGACGGGAGGAAGGGTATGACAACTGAAGACGAGATGGGATAAATCTGTGCATGAGAGAGAGCAATTTACTTTGGAAGAATTCCCAGGATGAGTTGATGTCAGAGGCGGTAGAGATGGGAGACCAGTCCAGATGATTGATTGCTGCTTGAAGACCGTGCCAGTTGGCCTGAGTGAAATGCCAGACTCGTCGACGCTGAGGAGGCTCTCTGAGAATGGTCAGAGAGATGTCCACTTTAACAAGCACATGATCAGATGAGCCGATTGGAGCAGAAGAAGAGCAGCCGACATTTTCAGGAAAGTTAGTCATAACCAAGTCCAGAAGAGAAGATGCTCGGTTGACTGAGATCCGGGTCGGGAAATTGACAGATTGTGTCAGTCCCAGTGAGTCGCAGAAGTCCTTTGCTGAAGAGCCATGGCTGGTGAGAGAGGTACCCACACCCAGCCAACTGGCATGGTGACAATTGAAATCACCACATATGAGGAAGAGAGAGTTGGGATGGGTAGATAGAAGTTGGTCCATATTATCAGACAGCGAGATGTAGATGGAGTCATCACTGTTTGGTGGACGGTACAACACACATATGAACAAAAGGTGGGAGCGAAGGGGAAGCCGCAGCCAAAGGTATTCCCAGGGGTGAGGTGGAGAGAGGGCAGTGCAGGGCGAGTGAGGAAGAGAGTTTTTTATAAAGATAGCAACCCCACCTCCAGGACGAGGCTCGGGTCTATCATACCGGAGGAGGGAGTAACCTGGGAGAGATACCAAGGAATCAGAGACATCATGAAGGAGGAAAGTTTCTGTTAAGCAGATCACGTCTGGTTTGTCAGAAGCAACCTGTATGGAGAGATCAGTCAAGTTTGAGCGAAGGCCCCGGATGTTTGAGGTCCATACCATTAATGAAGAGGAAGGGGGAGCATCGGATACAGAACGGGGGGGGGGGGGGTATGGTAGGGAAAGATGTGGAAGAGGAGGAAGAGGTAGGGAGAGCTGTTGAAGGTGTGTCAGAGATTTCAGAATAGCTTGGAGAAAGGGAAGAGTGGGGCGGACAAAAGGTTTGATGGTGATTGGGTGAGGCACAGTGAGGTGTTATTTTAGGAGGGGTAGAGCGAGGCAGAAGGTTGGGGGAGATGAAGGTGAAAGTTGGAAGGGGGAAGATGCGGGGAGGACGCTTTGAGGAGGAGGGGTGAGAGGGGAGTCTAGGAGGGGAGGAGCGAGGGAGAGGGGAGGGGTGTGGGGAAAGGGGGGGAGATTTGAAAGAGATGGGTGATGGGGAAGATTTGGAGGGGAGGGGCATGGGGGAAGATTTGAAAGAGATGGGTGATGGGGAAGATTTGGAGGGGAGGGGCAAGGGGGTAGATTTGGAGGGGAGGGGTGATGGCGAAGTTTTGGAGGGGAGGGGTGATGGTGAAGTTTTGGAGGGAAGGGGGGATGGGGAAGATTTGGAGGGGAGGGGCAAGGGGGAAGATTTGAAAGGGATGGGTGATGGGGAAGATTTGGAGGGGAGGGGCAATGGGGGAATATTTGAAAGAGATGGGTGATGGGGAAGATTTGGAGGGGAGGGGAAAGGGGGTACATTTGGAGGGGAGGGGCAAGGGGGAATATTTGAAAGAGATGGGTGATGGGGAAGATTTGGAGGGGAGGGGCTAGGGGGTAGATTTTGAGGGGAGGGGTGATGGTGAAGTTTTGGAGGGAAGGGGGGATGGGGAAGATTTGGAGGGAAGGGGGAAGATTTGAAAGGGATGGGTGATGGGGAAGATTTGGAGGGGAGGGGCAAGGGGGTAGATTTGGAGGGGAGGGGTGATGGGGAAGTTTTGGAGGGAAGGGGTGATGGGGAAGATTTGGACGGGAGGGGTGAGATTGGATTTTGAAAAGGGTACTATTAATGGGAAACGAACATTTATTGCAAAAAGAGTTTCTTGAGACCTTCAAGTCAAAAATATGTTTGAGGACGCTGAAGGAGGTGGAGTGCTGGAGAGTTTAGGGAATGTATGAAAGAGGCACTGTAAGAGATGGAATTTTTTTTTGGAATGAATAGATTTGGTGAGTAAGTCGAAAGCATCCTTTTATAGAGGAAGAAGAAAAAGGTGTTATAATATATGACAGAATACAGTTCTGCGGGGGAAAGTTTAAACATTTTTAACAACGTGATCACGAACAACGTGGTCGAAGAACGAACGAACAAATAAGAACAACAAATAAACGAATTGGAGCAGAGAAGGGAATTTTTTTTATTTTTTTTTCTGAGTTGAGATTTTAAACAAGGAAGTATGGGGTGAAAGACTGGGACAAAAAAACAGGGAACGAAAGTAACTGCAGCGCAATCGACGAACCGCTGAGAGAAAAACAAGGCCCCAAGTTTGGACACGGAAACCTACTAGGCCTCAGAATACGCGACACGAATTAACCGCCGATTTTGTATGCAGGTACGAAAAATCAACACCGAGAATCTTACCAAAGACACACCAGAAGTACACACACCGAAAGACAGATACAGCCATGACAAAAACACAACTGTGAAAAAATTACTTAACTTCGAAAGCGTGAGCGCATGGACAGCCTCGAAAGAAACGTGACCTCCAATCTTGCGCATGCGCAACAATTGTTTGTTCAATTCATTGGAAAAATTGCGGTCTGAGGAGGTACACGGGGTGGGGATGGGATTGGGAGGGTTGCCCCCAAAATAGGTATTTTTTTTGTTTGTTTGTTTGAAGTCTTATGATTATGTTAGTATGATTCTACATGCTGCCCTGTCTTCTAGCAAGCATTGTAATTGATTTAAAATACCTTTAGTCAGTGCAGTATACTGTTTATTCTACCAGGTGAGTGCCAGGGGTATTGCTCCGAAGTTTATTGTTGTTGTTGTTATTATTTATTTATTTGCTCTGCTAAATTACTTTTCTTTGGCATTCTTCGCATTTTTTAACTTTGTGTTTGTCTATACTTCTATGTGCCCAGCAATCGTACCTGTTTGATAATCAAGCGACGATGTTTTTCTCCGTCTTCATGGGCATTTGGGGTGAGTGAGTGCCTTAGAGGAAGTGCAATCCCATGGAATATTCCATTTGGAAACAATCCCTTGCTCTGAATAATATTTTCTAACATGTTTCTCAAAGGCAAAACACTTCAGAGTAGGTATGAATACTGATTATATTGAATGAATATGGTCACTCCTAAACTAGAGGTAAAAAATTGTAATTTTGTGAGAACGACCTGTGATTTCTACATGTGAGGATGACATGAAATATGGTCTTCCTTATTTTGGGTAACCAAATGTGAGGACACCTCGTGGCAGGTCGTGGTCAGGTAAACAAACACTTGCATTGGCTTATCGACAGAAAATCTCTTGCCATTGTCCCAGTGCTAGGTATTATTCATTAAAGGAGACTTCTCCTTTTTTTTTTTTTCAAGCTGAAGAACCAATTTTGTTTTTAGCTCACCTGGAACATAGTTCTGGGGAGCTTATGCGATGGCGCATAGTCCGTCCATCAGTCTGTAAACACTTGCAACTTCTTCTCCAAAACTGCTGATGGGATTGTGACCAAGCTTGGCATAAATGATATTTGGTATGTTGCAACTAAAGTTTATTCACAGCATGAAAACTATCAGGGTCTAAGCTGGTTTACCAGGGGTCAAAGTGGATCCAGGGTTGACCCCCCAAAATAGGAATGTGCTTTTTCCCCTGAAACAACACATACAATTTTGATGAAACTTGAACACAACATTCATCACCCGTGATGTACCAAAGTTTGTGCATGGCATAGCAGTATGGCCTAGATAGAGGTACGACTCTCCTCTAAGCTGTCTAGTCTGGGTTTGAATCCAGACCCAGCTATAAAATGTCTTCCCCGGTGTTTGGCAGGCAGGGCAATTCGTGTGTGTGTGTGTGTGTGTGTGTGTGTGTGTGTGTGTGTGTGTGTGTGTGTGTGTGTGTGTGTGTGTGTGTGTGTTGTCTTTCAGACGGACATTAATCTGGCGTCCCGTCTGCCGACATTAGCTTGTGGTTGTTAAATATCCCATGTTGTTCTTCATGAAGAGTAGGCCAGGTATCACCGGCACAATGAACAAATTCCAAATTCCTGTACTAACCTTAGTCGAACGCCGGGCCTGGCCAACCGGTTCGTGAATTCATTTTGGCAAAAACCTCACCTGGCCAACCCCACAAGAATGTGGGAATAATTGTGGCCATTAAATAAGTGTTTCATGAGATTAGATATGTGGATCAGGTATGTTTATCAAGAGTGTGTGTGCTCAAAAAGAAAGATTACCTTATGATAAAATATCTTTGCTCATGGAAGAGTGAGGTTTATTAAAAGGATGGAAGGCAGATAAACTCGAGCTTTCCTAATCTGGCATGGATTTTGGATGTCCTCAAGTCTTTGTGTAATTGTTGTGGCTCCCTTGGGGGTATAAACCCGCCAGTTAGCTCGTCGAGGGTAAACCCAGGTCGTTAACCCACTTGAGACTTGAGTCAAAGGTCCACACAATCACATGATTGTGTGTGTGACAGTCTCATCACTGAGACATGTCTATTGATCCTATCGAGTTTCTTTTTGGTTTATTTTGGGAATTGAATAAATGGCATGTAGTATGAAGACCTTTTCTGTGACAACTTCTGTTTAGGGAAGATGAAGCTTGAGATAACACTTTACATTCCCTGAAGAGGTTAACATTGCCACATCCATTGCGTTCAGAGCATTTCAAAATGAAGGATTCAGAGCATTTCCCACTCTACCCTCCAGGACCTCAACATGGCATTATGGAAATGTATCCTCCCTCCCAACCTATAATACAACAAACAACAACAGGCATTTTAAGGCCATTTTCCCTGCTAGGGTGGGGGTTAGCCTTGCGGTCCCCATGACAATCTTCTCCATTTTGCCCTATTTTCTGCATCTCCCCTTGTTAACCCCCTTGCCCGCATTTCTTCTTCGACCATCTTTAGCCAAGTCTTTCTCGGTCTTCCCCGTCCTCTACTTCCTTCTACATTCATTTCCATCACTCTTCTCAACCAGTCACTTTCATCCTTCCTCAACACATGACCAAACCATCTCAACCTGTTCCTCTTCACAGCATCAATCACAGGCTCTATTCCCATCATCTTTCGCAATTAATCATTTGTCTTCCTCTCTCTCAACGATACTCCGCACATCCACCGAACCATTCGCATTTCCACCCTTTCCAGCCTTCGTTGCTGCTCTACGTTCATTACCCATGTCTCGCTCCCATAAATCATAACACTTCTCACACATGCAGCATACACCTTTCCCTTCAGCTTCAACGACACTCCCCTCCTCATCAGCACGCCACTCAGTTCCCGAAACTTCTTCCATGCACATCTCACTCCAGCAACCATTGCCGAGTCTGATCCACCTTCTCCATTCAGCATGTCTCCTAGGTAACAAAATGTTTTCACACCTTCCAGCTTCATGCCGTCTCCAAGATCCAACTCAACATTTCCTCCATCTGCAGCTCCTTCTGTGCACACCTTACATTTGAATGTAGCTGCCACACTGGTTAATGACCCTCTCAGACCACTACATTTTTGATGAACCCACTCAGCGCACATTGTACATTGAATGGAGTTCACTCCGACACCCTTCCTGCACACAGCACACGGCCACTTCCCAGTTCTTTCCACCTCACCACATGCTTTACCACTTGCCATCACCTTCGTTTTTCCAATATTCACCTTCAGACCTTTTGTCTCTATATATTCCTTCCACCTGTTCATCTTTTCCATCAGTCCATCCATACTTTCCACAATCAACACCAGATCATCTGCATACAGCAACTCCCACAGTAAACCCTCCTTTACATTCTGAGCCAGCACCTCCATCTACAAATCTACTCCACTACAAATAGTAGTGGGCTTAGTACCGACCCCTGATGCACTCCCACCTTCACCTCAAACTCACCACTGTTCCCGTCCTTCGTCCTTATAGCTGTGCGCGCTCTTTTGTACATTGCCATCACTACTCTGATCAACCATTCCTCCACTCCTAACTTCCTCAATAAAAAAAAACCACCTTTAGAGGCCATAACTTCCTCATCCTATCTTCCTCAATGCCCATGTCAAATCCCAACCTATAATAATCTTTTTATTTTATTTTCTCTACCCACATTAACCGTTCTATTCCCAACTCACCTCTTAATTGCAAGTTGTAATGTTTGCTTTCCTCTCCTCTCTCATCCTGGTTCATTCATCTCCTGGTTTATTGCATCCACAGATTTATCCCACTATTACCGTGTTGCAATCTACTCCGTCACCATGCTGTTTCCTGAAGCCGAGATCTTGTATACCAAAAAGAAAAATGATTGACCACTGGACAACGTGCATTTAAGATGGAGTTTTGTGCAGAATAATGTAACATGAATGAAGTATGTTGGTGATGGTGATGTGTTGATGTGGCATACGCTATGCCGACACTGTGTGAGAGAGCTGTTTCTGTCCAGCCACCATCTTCCTCGAGATGTGGAAGCGGTACCAAGTCAGCTTAGCACCGCATAAAGGCCTTTCCCTAGCCGAGCAGGCCGGGGAACGGCCTAGGCCCGAGTATGAAGCTTTGTGCACCAAGCATCGTCGCAACCCCATCACACAGGTAGGAACATGCTTTACCGTCTACATCCCCATCAATGATTTGGTCAGAGGTGTTTTTGTATTTGTACAGATTATTATCCCTCAATTGTGCGTCACCCCGGCTTGGGGACATATACTTTTGGTCCTGTAAGTCTGTTTGTGTGTCCGGAGCCTCCACTCTAAAATGACGACGCATTTCTTTATTTGGCAAATTTGTGCAATAATAAATGGGCATATGAGGGACGTCAAATGATGTTGGAATCGGAATACGGAGCCAAAGATCACAATTTTGAAGATCGAAAAGACAATCTTTGTTACGAATTTAAATTCATTTATTTTTTACCGGAGTGAATAGTGCAGGGTTGTATATGTTTTCAGCAATCATCATTATTCATACTATGTGTTCACCGGGTATATGCAAAATTTGGTGGAGTCATGGATTTAAAATTTAAAGCTTAAAAAAAAAAATCAATAAATAAAGCGCGGGATGTTCCGTCCATTTGTCCGTCTGTCACACTGTCTCCTGAATGGTGGGGTGGGGCAGAAATTCACCAAATTTGGTAGTTTTGATCATTACATGGCAAGTAGTTGCAAGAGTAGTATCATTTTTGGCCTTGGAACAGGGTAAAAAGGTCAAATACCAAAAATGTAATAACACACACAACACACATTTTAACCCTTTTATTTTTAATGAAACTTTGTATATGCAATCAACATTGGCGGATGCATGAAATGTGTAACGAGTTTTTGGATTAACACCCCAGTCCGTGTCCCACAGGTGGGGACTAAGGGTCACGGGTCAAAAAGAAAGATTTTTTTTGAAAACTGAAATTTGATTTTGGTCATACCTAATGGAACTTTTTGTCATATTTCAACTTTGCTTTAGGTGGGAAGCATGGAGATTGTGGTCGTGTGCAATCGACTTTGTTCTAGTTAGCTCACCTGGAACGAAGTTCAGGGGACCTTGTGCTATGGCGCGTTGTCCATCCATCCGTCCATCCGTCCGTCAGTCCGTAAACACTTGAAACTTCTCTCCGAAACCACTGATGGGGTTGCGACCAAATTTGGCACAAATTATATTTTTTGTGTTGTGACTAAAGTTTGTTCACGGCAATTTAAAAAAATCGGGGTCAAAGGGGATTTACTAGGGTCAAAGTGGATCCAGGTTTGACCCCCCAAAATAGGAATTTGCTTTTTCCTCTGAAACTACACGCACTATTTCGATGAAACCTCACCACAACCTTCATGACCCATGATGTATCGAAGTTTGTTCATGGCACCAAGAAAATCAAAGTCTAAGGAGGTCTCTACGAGGGGTAAAAGTGGGTGCAGGTTTGACCCCCCCTCCTCCCATCCCCCAAAATAGGTATTTGCTTTTTTTTCTCTGAAACTACACACATAATTTTGATGAAACTTGACCACAACCTTCACCACCCATGCTGTACCAAAGTTTGTTCATGGCATTAAAAAAAAAATCTGCCCTTATGGGGGTCTACAGGTGGTTGCCCCCCAAAATTGGTATTTGCTTTCTTCTCAGAAACTACACACGCAATTTCGATGAAACTTCACATCCTTAATCACCCATGTTGTACCAATGTTTGTTCAAGGCATTAGCAAAATTGGGGTCTCAGAAGGTATATGGGATTGGGGGAAGGAGAGTTGCCCCCCAAAATAGGTGTTTTTGTTTGTTTGTTTAAAGTCTTATGATTATGTTAGTATGATTCTACATGCTGCCCTGTCTTCTAGCAAGCATTGAAATTGGTTTAAAATACCCTTAGTCGGTGCAGTATACTGTTTATTCTACCAGGTGAGCGCCAGGGGTATTGCCCCTATGTTTTTTTATTTATGTGACCGTTGCTGCTAACGACATATGACTTTGAATTATTTCTTTATTTATATGCACATTCCATTCTCACTACCGACATAACACCTTGAAACATTTACTTGTGCATACAGTAAACCCTCATCCAATACGGGTGTTCACAACGTGGATTCGTCTATTACACGTGTTAATAAATGCGACGCTTATTTCCCTAATGTGCATAAAACTTGATTATACGTGGGTTTGAATGTGGCGCTGTGACAACTTCATGTGCAGAGGTGATGTCATCTGCTATCTTATACTACCCACGCTGATTTCGGTCGACATAGCTCTGTAGTCGAGTGCACTTGTGCGAAGGATTTTCTTTCAAGGAACTGTGGACCTCCTCATCAAGCAATACGCAGGACACCTGCGGAAATTGAAGGAAGGAGAACCTTTTTATTGTTTTAATTAAATTCAGTGCCTCATAGGAAATATTACAACTGCCCCAAAGAACCCATTAACGCAGATTCTTCAATTTAACGGAGAAAAAGATGATGCAGTGGAGGCATCAAAACCGCACAGTCAATCAATGCGAACTGTGCAATTGCTTTACCTAGCTACGATGCTTTTGAAGTATTGCCCACCATCTTTACCAGAGCGCATCGGATAACGATCGTCTTGCCCTGCCAACTTGTTGCATGCGACTTCAATTTGATGCATGCAACGTAGAGAAACCTCTCTCAGATAGATGTAGAGTTGCAATTTGGCGAAAGCTTGGAAGGAATTTATGTGAGTAATCATGTTTGAACCATTCCCTTGCATCTCCACCTTGAGTTCATTCAACACCTGAAGAATCTCAACCATATACAGTACGGCAGTTGTGCTTCAAAATATTCAGTGTCGCATTTCCCCTGTATTTCGAGGAAAGTGTTCATTTCATTTCAAATGGTGAATAGACGTGAGAAACGTGATAAACGTTCCCCCAGACCAGACGGCCATCTTGCTGATTTATACAAGAGCAGTGTTTAATGCGTGGAGTCCGTGTTAGCACATAGCTGTTGGAAAAGTTGGGTTTTCAGTGCCGATCCTTTCACATAGTTGACAATTTTGAGGATTTCCTTGAACAGCATATTCAACTCCAGAGTCAGTGATTTGGATGCTTGTGCTTCATTATCGATGAAACGGTGAACGCCAGTGGTGTTTGGTCTTCTTACTTTTTTGACACAGGTTTGGAACCCAGATGTTGAGCCAACGAACAACTGGGCATCCAACAAAACCTCTGTTTTGTCAAATTGTAATGAGAAAATAGATAATTTAGTCTGTTGCTCTATTTAACTATTCAAATTGGTAGCTATACCAACAATTGTATGCTGGATCATGGTGTTCCAAATAGATCTCTCACTTTTCGTGCAGCATACTCATCGAGGACCGAGTGCACAATTTCTTTGGGACATGGCAAAATCAGCTCCTCGGTGATTGTGTCCGTCTTTTTCCTTTGGGCCACCAATTAAGCGACCTTATCCGATGCCGCCACCAATAAATTTATTTATTGGAAGGCTCCAGTTGCATTCAGCCTCTGTTGCCTAATTTCATTGGGTCTCAGTTTGAAGTAAGCCATGTCCTTTTCTTTCAATTGACAATGGCACTTAATCAGACGACATGCCAATTTCACTGGCTTCAATGATTCATTTAAAAGAATGCGGAAACACACACACACACACACACACACACACCTTGGTATTTATATACCATACCATCTGTCGAGGATTTAATTTTAGATCATTATTAGGTCAACATTGGTGTTGGGCTCGCGTTGGGTGTTGGGCTCGCGGCTAGGGTGCCGGCTTAGGATCCTAGGATCCTGGGTTCGAATCCCGGTCGATCGCTGAATTAACGCCAGGGGGGTTGACTCAGCCTGTCATCCTTCCGAGGTCGGCTAATTGAGGACCAGTTCACTGGTAATTCCCTGTTTGTCGTTAAAGGCGGCAAAAAGGGTTGGCGTCAGGAAGGGCATCCGGCCGTAAAACATTGCTTCAAAAAGGGGACCAAAAAACAACAACAACCACGGTTCCCGAAAAAGGCCAACCCCCGCTTTGCGGGGAAAAATGGCCTCTAAAGGTGGTTTATTAGGTCAACATAATTGTAGTGAAAATAATGCATTGTCCTTTACGTGGTTTTACAGTGAAGAGTTTTTTAATACTTGGGAGAAATAAGGCTTTTGATACAAAACATCAATTACATAGCTCGAGTACAGAAATTGAAAACGAACTCGTATGACAAACCCAATAACAACCAGCCTATTTCTCCCCATCCCTTGTGACAGAGACCATTATATAGTGTTTTCAGCTGTTAACCAAGAAAGGTGGTGGAGTGAACTTGAAAGTGCAGAGGCAGGGTGGGGGCGGAGAAGGGGGCAGGGGGAGACCTTGTGGAGATATACACTACATGACCAAGAGTATATGGACACCCGAACATCGGACATCTCATTCCAAAATCATGGGCATTAATATGAAGTTGGTCCCCCCCCCCCCCCCCCCCCCCTTTGCTGTTATAACAGCCTCCACTCTTCTGGGAAGGCTTTCCACTAGATGTTGGAACATTGCTGCAGGGACTTGCTTCCATTCAGCCACGAGCATTAGTGAGGTCGGGCACTGATGTTGGGCGATTAGGCCTGGCTTGCAGTCGGTGTTCCAATTTATCCCAAAGATGTTTGAGGTCAGGGCTCTGTGCAGGCCAGTCAAGTTCTGCCACACCGATCTGGACAAACCATTTCTCTATGGACCTTGCTTTGTGCATGGGGGCATTGTCATGCTGAAACAGGAAAGGGCCTTACCCAAACTGTTGCCACAAATTTGGAAGCACACAATCGTTTAGAATGTCATTGTATGCTGTAGCGTTAAAATTTTCCCTTTACTGGAACTAAGGGGCCTAGCCCGAACCATGTAAACCAGCCCCAGACCATTATTCCTCCTCCACCAAACTTTACAGTTGGCACTATGCATTCAGGCAGGTAGCGTTCTCCTGGCATCCGCCAAACCCAGTTTCGCCCGTCAGACTGCCAGATGGTGAAGCGTGATTCATCACTCCAGAGAACGCGTTTCCACTGCTCCAGAGTCCAATGGCGGCTAGCTTTACACCAGTCCAGCCAACGCTTGGCATTGTGTATGGTGATCTTAGGCTTGTGTGTGGCTGCTCGGCCATGGAAACCCATTTCATGAAGCTCCCAACGAACAGTTGCTGTGCTGATGTTGCTTCCAGAGGCAGTTTGGAACTCGGTAGTGAGTGTTGCAAGCGAGGACAGACGATTTTTACGGGCTATGCACTTCAGCACTCGGCGGTCCCGTTCTGTGAGCTTGTGTGGCCTACTACTTCACGGCTGAGCTGTCGTTGTTCCTCCACGTTTCCACTTCACAATAACAGCACTTAGTTGACCGGGGCAGCTCTAGCAGGGCAGAAATTTGACGAACTCACTTGTTGGAAAGGTGGTATCCTATGTCGGTGCCACGTTGAAAGTCGCTGAGCTCTTCCGTACAGCCCATTCTACTGCCAATGTTTGTCTATGGAGATCGCATGGCTGTGTGCTTGATTATATATACCTGTCAGCAATAGGTGTGGCTGAATCAGCCGAATCCACCAATCAGTAGGGGTGTCCGCATACTTTTGGCCATGTGGTGTGTCAACAGTGGCGTCATGAAGTTCAGGCCTCGGAGTAATCCAGTCAATAAGAAGACCCCAGGCGAAACAACATTCCCCAAGGGCCGTGTTTCCCAGAAAAAACATGCAGTCCACCCCTCCATAGGCCTCTCCAAACTCCCTGACATCAAAGGACAACCATGAGATAACAGACTAGTTGCCGCCTGACATGAGACGAGGCTGACTGCAGTGTGTAGAATTAAACCCATTTCATTAGGTGGCATTTGATATTATGCATGATATGTTATTTTTCATAGTTCATCTATTCAAATTACATTATACGTATTTTAATCGATCAGATTAACAGTATGGCAAGGCTCCTGTGTAGATGAGCTTGACACTAGGTAGTTTTAATGTGTATTCATCTGTACAGGATACAATTGTCACACTCCCAATTCGTCAAAGTATACTCTAATAAAAATTCACTTTAAAAGCGAAACACCTTTTGTTGTTGTTTATGACCCCTATCAATGTGAGGTTTGTGGCGGTGTCCTCTGAAGATTGCATCCTTGTTCTTATTTTAAATCTCAATTTTATTTAACTACAATGTTTTGGGTTTCTTTGCACTTTAAATTTGTGATTTGATGAAATACTTTTACTTATTGATATATATTGATTAATGAGAAAGCCTAAATATTGATCCTCCTGAAAAAAAGAGAAAACTAAGCCAAAACCTGACTTTTCTTCCCACCCTCGGGAAACTCATGCCACTTATTGGAAGCTACATAAAACAGAATTAACATTTTTACCGGATTTGGTAATTATGCAGGACCCATAATAAAATAAATAAAAAAACTAGAATGGCACTCAGTAGAGAGCATACCTCCGACAGGTGAACAGTTTCTTTTGTAAGCCACTGATAGGTTGTATCTGGATCCAGACCTGAACCAAAATCTAATCAGCTTGTGCTTGTCACCGAACCAATTTATGCACCTAGTTTGGTCATAACTCGTCCATGTCAGAACACTTCCATAACTTTTTGAGACATTCTGCTATATATCGTTTTTGGCCCTATCTCTCAATGGTGAAGAATCACTTAAATTATTCTATCTAGATCCAGATCTTCACCAAAAACGAATATATATTCTTCCTTGTCACACACCCAACCTCTCCACCAAGTTTCGTCCGAATCCGTCTACTCATTTTTGAGATATCGTGCTATTTATCGTTTATTGTCCTATATCCCAATGGTGAAGAATCACTATAAACATTCTACTAGCCGGATCCGAATCCAAATCTGGATCTTCACCAAAATCTAATCATTCCGTCCTTGTCACATACGCTAGCTGTCTTCCAAATTTCATCTGAATCTGGCCACAACTGTTTGAGATATCTTGTTCACAGACAGACAGACAGACAGACAGACAGACAAACAAACAAACAAACAGACAGGGGTGAAAACATAGCCTCCATCCACCTTTGGTGGCAGAGGTAATAAAACTTTTTGAATCATCTGCACATGTGCAGAAAAATAATAATGCATAGAGATCTCCTGCACTAGATATGGGTACATTGATGTGTTTTTAACTCTCCCAAGGATTGATCGGATCGTGTTGTGTTTTCTGTCTGATGCATCATGATGTAGCTAGAGCAAAATCAAACACGTTTACTTTCGAGCTGTTTTTGATTCTACTCGTCCATAAAGTTTGGTTAGCGAATGCTGTTTTGTCAAATGTCACTAACCATAGCGTGTGCTGGTATTACTCGTGTGTGTGTGTGTGTGTGCATATTTAGGAAGATGAACCACTGCTCGATAGAGGTCACTTGTTGAACTGCACGCCCATTTGTATTAGCATGATCACTGTATTATTCTGGGTAAGATGAGGCAAAAGCACCACTTCTGCTTGCCGTGGTGTGGTGGTGGATCAACTGGGTCTGTACGCCGTGCCTGATGCCTACAGAACCCGTGCTTGGTTTCTGGGATAGCTTCTCGCAGTAGCAGCAAGGGTACAAAAAACAATTCTCATAAAGCTATCTACTCTTATTCCTCTGACCAGGAGGACGATGCATATATGCCATGGTATTCAGCTACATGGAGAGTCTGCACTTCTGCTGTCACGGTTCTTTTCTGGGTGAGGGTCTTTTGGGTTGGTTTCCCTTTCAGTCCTGCTTGCTTGATTCTGAGCTCTTATAGCAACTCTGCTCATGCCTGTTCTGCCTTCTTTCACTCCTAATTGCATGAACTCTCAGCATCGCATTAGGCATCCTCTTTAAACTTGCACTGCATGATCTATAATACCTGACGTTTTCCAGCTTTGCCTGTAATTGATTGTCAATAGAAGGATTCTCAGGTGCTAATATTATTCCATTCTATGCTCTGCCCCTCACTTGTCCCTCGTCAGATCTCCCTGGTGCTTGTCTGCATCATGGCAGTCATTGTGTATCGTCTGTCTGTCTTCTTCGTTATGGCTTCCAACTTTCCTAAGCAGCTCGGCGAGAATGAGATTGTGCGTGACCTGATCACGCCCGCCATGGTTACCTCCCTGACTGCTTCCTGCATCAACTTTGTTGTCATTATGATCCTTAACCAACTATACGTGCGCGTTGCTATATACATCACCAACCTCGGTTTGTCACATGTCTGAGGCCTGTATTGTTGTTGAACAGCACAATTGCATAGAAAATGATAATTGTGATAGTTATGATAATTATTATTTTGAAGAGTTGCATTGTGCAAGCATGAAGTATTAATTGACTCCTTAGATCAGGATGAATGAATGATCGTTTTAAGGCCATTTTCCCCGCTAAAGTGGGGGTTAGCCTTGCGGGCCCCATGACGATCATGGTTCCCTGTTTGAGGCAATGTTTTTATGGCCGGATGCCCTTCCTGACGCCAACCCTTGGTCGCCTCTTACGATGCGCAGGGATACGGTGTACCTATTCTAAGCCGGGGTACACACCGGGATCATTCATTCCAGCAAGCTGGTACTCAATTTGCCGACCTCGGAAGGATGACAGACTGAGTCAACCCCTCTGGTGTTAATTCAGCGATCAACCGGGATTCTAACCCAGGATCCTCGGGTCCCAAGCCGGCACCCTAACTGCTAAGCCAACACCAGGCCAGAACTCCTTAGATCAGGATGTTGCAACTTATTTGTAAAACGTGTTTTTGGCTTAAAAACAAATTCCAATTTTGTTATGGGGATTGTAGGTAGTGCTGCCTTTTCATAGGTAACACGTTGGTGCGCATCACAGGTTATATTGGGGGCATTATGAGTCGACTATAATCTGTACTGGCACTAAATAAATAATGTTGTGGGGCAGGGAGATTACTTATTACTGAGGGCCATTAGTGAGCGAGCTTGGTTTTCACTGAAAAGCGAATATTTGTCAACTTTAATAGAGCATCTTTCAACCCTCCTCTTCCCCACTCCCCTCTGACCCCCCCACCCCCCAACCCCCTTCCACCCTCCACCCAAACTTTGATAATCTTTGTTTTGATTGGCTTGAGGTAAAGCTATTGCACATGCATATCCAATTGCAATTTTGTATTGGCTTCATTGTGTTTATCCTTTGAGGCCGATTATTACAAAATCCATTTGTAATGCAGCGCTCTCCCCTCATGCTTCCTGCAGAAGTACCCAAGACGCAGACGGCGTATGAAAACAGCCTCACCATGAAAATGTTCCTTTTTCAGTTCGTCAACTACTACTCCTCCATATTTTACATTGCGTTCTTCAAGGGCAAGTTTGTGGGCTTCCCCAGGGAGTACGTGTACCTGTTCGGGCGCTGGAGGAACGAAGAGGTGAGATTTCCAGGCTGAAGGAATGATGTGTGAACCTCAAGGTGGTTTGATTGATGGTTAAGGAGATTATTTATAAAAATTCTCAACTTCTGATTTGAGCGTAGTAAAAACGAAAAAAACCAAAAATATATTCATGATCTGAAACTTGAAAGCAAAAGAGGTTGATGATTATGATGTGTTGGCCTGGTCAGTTCTGTTTGAACAGACCAGTGGCATGGAGATGGCCGATCGATCTCACAGAAGCGACCACAGATCCCTCACATCCAAGATGTTGTGCTCTTGCCTATGTGAAGCCAGGACCGCACAGTCTTCCTTGATGTATTTTATTGTGTGTGGGGTGGCCTGGCAGTGGTTGCAGGTGTCGTCAGTGGTGTCATCGAGTCTATGTTTGTAGTGTAAAAGTTGTGAGTGGTGTCCACAGTGACAGCATGAAAGGTGAACCCGATCAGACCTGGAGAGTAGTTTCTCTGTGTCATCGATGGGTGGAGGTTTTTTTTGCCGAAGATACTGTTTGGGCCCAGGTTGTATTGTAAAATAAAACTCAGATCTCTTCCAAGAAATGAGGCTTTATTGAACTATATCTCTACTCATCCGACAACACAAGAATTCAGATTATTAGTTCCAAATAGAAAGCAATCAAGCATTCATCTCCTTCTCGTTTCCTGCAAGCAAGCATTTATGTACCTGTTAAATCTCAGTAGTCTACAGCACTAGGATACAGAATGCCACCCGATAGCACACCGAATGGACACAGCTTATATAAGATAAGCTCCCTCAAGGTCATCCCTTTGCTCAGATCGTCTCTTCATTCAGCTCGAGACATTACATCATATTTCGTCACAGGTTGTTTATTATGTTTATGGTGATGTGGGTGTGGATGTGTTTTTTGTAGTTTCCGTTGTTTGGTGGGGGCATTATGAAGGATGTCGTGTCTGTCGTGTCTTTGTGGTGTAGTTTTAATGTGTCTAGAGGCCTGTGGGTGATTGAACATTTAGTGGCATGGGTGATTGGCTTTGGCATTTGCCGTTGCAAGCAACTGCACCTCTCATGTCTAAGTGGTCTTTGATTTTTAGCATTTTTATTTCTGTGTGTAGGTGCTTGGTGGGTGTTTAGTGTGCAACCTGTGATTATGCGAAGGGCTTTGTTTTGTATGGTCTGCAGGGTGTCGAGATGTGTTTGATAGGCCGGAGGCCCAAGATGAGTTGGCATAGTTGATAACTGATCTAATATACTATTTGTATGTTAGTGATGTTATTTCTTTGTGGTGTACAAAGTCTGTGCCTGTGAGTGCCCTAACTGTGTTCATCCTGGGTGTGCATGTTTATTACCCTCGCCAGAGGAGAGGGTATTGCATTTGAGTCTGTTTGTTACTTGGCAAAATATATATATATATATTTTGCAAGTATGTTGATCACTCCGGTTTGTATGTGTGTGTGTTTATGTGTGTGTTTGTCTGTGTGTGTGTGTGTGTTTGTTTGTGTGTGTGTTTGTTACTTGCCGGAAAGATCGGTTGGTTTGTCTGTCTGTCTGTGCGCAGCACTACGTCTACACCGTTGCACGTAGAATCGCCAAACTTTACACACATTTGTCTTGCCCTGGAATAGACTGTGCCCAATTTTAAACTCTCTAGGCCCAAGGCCTCCATTATGACATCATAATTTGATAATTCGACAAGAACAAAAAACTTCATCCAATAAAGATGCAATTTCTTGAGCGACATGACAGCATAAACTGGTGGAGAATTTTTTTTAATGATGACGTCATCGGTCTCGTGGTTTGGCCGCCATCTTGTAAAAACCGAAAAACTTGATCCAAAATGGCCGATAAAAAAAGTACATTCCGGCAAGACCGATTTTTCATTTGTTTGTTTGTGTTTCTGTCCGCTCACTTATACTTGCCTACAGGTCACAATTTTAAACCGATCTTCACGAAACTTCACCAAATGGTAGAGTTCGTGGTCCGACAAAATCCTATATATTTTTGAGGTCAAAAGGTCAATGTAGGCCAAAGGTCAACCACTTTTTCCGAATTTCTAAAATCAATTTTCATCCGATTCACTTGAAATTTGAATAGGATTTACATATCAGTCAACTGAATTCAACCAACTATTTTTGAGGTCAACATAGGTCACAAGGTCAACATAGGCCAAAGGTCAATCACCTTTTTCAAATTTCTAAAATCCTCAATTTTCATCCGATTGACTTGAAATTTGAATAGGATTTTCATATCAGCTTACTGAAACCAACCACCAACTATTTTTGAGGTCAACATAGGCCAAATTTCTAAAATTGTCAATTTTCATCCAATTAACTTAAACTTTGAAGACGATTTGCATATCAGGTCACTGAATTCAACCACTATTTATTTAGGTCAAAAGGATGCTCTACTGTTTACCTATTGATTTTTGTCTTTTTGCACTTGTTTTTTGTACTCTGTCAAAGCGTCTTTGGGCTTCTTGAAAAGCGCTATATAAAATAAATGTATTATTATTATTATTATTATTATTATTATTACTAGGGCGTGCCCGTACTATATATATATCTAAAATTATATCCCCCCCCTCTATTTACATGAAATGGTTTGGTCCATTCGCAAAGCCAAAGCGAACGGCTTGCGAGTACGGTGACTATCCCCCCCCTCTATTTACATGAAATGGTTTGGTCCATTCGTGCCCGCACGTACGTGCTTGCCCGTACGTGCTTGCCCGTACGTGCATGCAAAAAAACATGCGTGCAAACAACAACAACAAAAAAAAACTTTGAAACCACGTGGCAGTAACGACCACAGAACCCCCCCCCCCCCCCTCTATTTACATGAAATGGTTTGGTCCATTCGCAAAGCCAAAGCGAACGGCTTGCGAGTACGGTGACCATACCTTGGGAACCACTTGTCCGATTATTTTCAAACCTTGAAAAGGCACATCCTCGGGTCCCCAGCAATATACCTGGCAAGTTTCAAGTATATCGGACCGGTAGTTGTCGAGAAACAGCGGTCGCATACAGACAGACAGACAGACACACACACACACACACACACAGAGAGATTACTGGAATTATAGATAGATTATTACTGATTGCCATGCTACTTTGTTCTGTTTTGCCAAATATCACTCTACGACTGATTTTTCATTTGTCTGTTTGGACGCACAGAATAAATATGATTTTCTCTGCAACCGTTGGTCCGATTGACAGGAAATTTTCACCATAGGTGCACCTCTACCTTCAGAATTTTTTAATGATCATTCTGGCGTCATAGGTCACGTGGTATGCGCGCCATCTTTGCACCTCCATATCTCCGAAAGCGCTGCACAGAAAAAATTGATATATGGCTCATTGTAAAGAACTCGCCATGAGGAATAACATATGTTAATGATGATGTCATAGGTGCCTCCATTATGACGTCATAATTCGACAAGTATAAAACTTCATCCGTTCAAGATGAAATTTCTTGAGCGTCGTCTGGGGATAAAATGGTGGAGAAAAAAAAAATAATGACGTCATTGGTCATGAGGTTTGGCCGCCATCTTGGGAAAAACTTTGCATGGAGTTGCATGGTGTCGTTTTCCATGCTGCCTGCAGATCAACCCCGAACTGTATTATGATGCTCACCTGTAAGGTGTGACTAACGGTGTTTCCTTCACTGTGTAGTGTGACACCTCGGGATGCCTCATGGAGCTCACAACGCAGCTGACAATCATCATGGTGGGAAAGCAGATCTGGGGAAATGTTCAAGAAGTAGTCTTACCGTAAGTTTTATCTCTAATTCTTTTTTTGCTTGTTCTCCAATGCCTAAGGCTTGTATTTATTTATTTAATTTCTGAATTTCTTTGTAACCCCCGTCACCGATCAACTGTGATTAATTGATGTGCATGCCATCCCTCACATGGACGTTAAACTTGCATCTTGTCTGCCGGCATTTGTTGGTGGATGATAGATCCCACGGCATCCATCGTGAAGAGTAGGGAATATCGTTGGCACCCTGAACAAATAACAAATTCCTACCCTAAACTACTTGGGTCGAGTGTCAGGCTTGGCCAGCTGGTTCGTGAAAGACTTGGGCCAAACCATTCCCCGGCCAACCCCACAAGAACTTGGGAATGACTGTGGCATTTTAAAAAGTAGTAATGATTCTTCTGCTCCAATCGGCTCATCTGATCATGTGCTTGCTAAAGTGGACATCTCTCTGACCACCCCCAGGAGTACCTCTGGCTACGGCTTCCCCTTCACTCCCACCTTTTGTTCATATGTGTGTTGTACCGTCCACCAAACAGTGATGACTCCATTTACATTTCGCTGTCTGACAACATGGACCAACTTCTATCTACCCATCCCAACTCTCTCTTCCTCATATGTGCCGACTTCAACTGTCATCATGCCAGCTGGCTGGGTGTGGGTTCCTCTCTCACCAGCCATGGCACCTCAGCAAAGGACTTCTGTGACTCATTGTGACTGACACAATCTGTCAATTTCCCCTACCCGGATCTCAGTCAATGGAGTATCTTCTCTTCTAGACTTGGTCATGACAAACTTCCCTGCAAATGTCTGCTGCTCTTCTTCTGCTCCAATCCGTTCTTCTGATCATGTGCTTGTTAAAGTGGACCACTCTCTGGCCATTCTCAGAGAGCCTCCTCAGCGTCGACGAGTCTGGCATTTCACTCAGGCCAACTGGCATGGTCTTCAAGGAGCCATCAATCATCTGGACTGGTCTTCCATCTCTACCGCCTCTGACATCAACTCATCCTGGAAATTCTTCCAAAGTAAATTGCTCTCTCATGCACAGATTTATCCTATCTCATCTTCAGTTGTCATACCCTTCCTCCCGTCCATGTTACACGGAATCTTGTGGTGAGGCAGTTGCCCAGAAACAACTTGCCTTCGCCTCCTGCAAAGCAAATCCAACGGAAGGAAATCTCATTTCCTTTCACAAAGCCCGAAACAAGTGTGTGTCCACTCTCAGGAGAGCCAGGAAACAATATCTCTCCACTCAAGACCGAACTCTCAAACCTGTCTCCCTCTCCCTCTTCAATCCTGACAAATCTCACACTCTTACGATGTCTTCTTTTTTTTCTTTCTTTTTTGTATACAAGATCGAGGCTCGTGAAAGAGCCAACATTAATCACACAGAAAGACAAACCGACACATAAAACATATAACATGGGGAGCGGTAGACAAGATGGGGCGAGAGGGGGAGGAACACAAACACAACATCTGAGAGCAGGGACATCGAGAGATTTGGGGGGGGGGGGGCATGGGAAGGGGGGGTGGGAGAGGTATGAAACGTATGGACACTGCCGGGACTTCCAGGAAAGAAGTTGGAATTTCAAACAAGGTGGATCTGGGGTGAATTAGTGGGGGTAGAAAAGATCAAGGTTTTGGATGGGGAAAGATAAGAGATGGTGGTGAACAGCTGTTTTAAAGACCTGGAGGGAGGAGTGGGATTGAAGGAAGTGTGGGAGTTTGTTCCAGAGGCGGGAGAAAAGAGGAATGAAAGAGTGAAGGTGAGCAGAGAGCCGAGATTTCGGCAGTTTAACCATCAGAGGGTTGCTGGCAGATCTTGTGCGACCTGCAGGAATATTTGGGGGACAAAGCACAGAGAGAGCTGGGGGAGCAAGGCCGGAGAGGAGTCGGTAGAAGACAGAAAGACCACCTACCTGTCTGCGGTGAGTGAGTGAAAGGCTCACGGGAGATTCTCTCCGAAAAGACCGACTGGACAACCCTCCCATCCACTTTCTGAACAATCCTCTCCAATAAGTTCTGTCACTCAATCTTTTGGGTCTCACTATCTGCCGTGATCTTTCCTGGGAAAACCACATTTCAAATCTGGCCTCCAAAGCCAGTCGCCGACTGGGCATCCTCCGTCGTGCGAAGTCCTTCCTCGGCACACCTGAGCTCCTCACCACATACAAGGCTTTCATCCACAGCTCAATGGAATACTGTTCTCCCCTCTGGGTCGGTGCTCCTGCCTCACACCTAGCTCGGCTTCACGCTGTTGAAACCAAAGCTTTCAGAATCATTGGAATCTCCCGTGATGAAGCTAACTCCGAGGGCCTCTCACTTACTCACCGCAGGCAAGTTGGTGGTCTTTCTGTCTTCTACCGACTCCTCTCCGGCCTTGCTCCCCCAGCTCTCTCTGGGCTCTGTCCCCCAAATATTCCCACAGGTCGCACAATATCCGCCTGCAACCCTCTTATGGTTAAACTGCAAAAATCAAGACTCTCTGCTCACCTTCACTCCTTCATTCCCCTTTTCTCCCACCTCTGGAACAAACTCCCTCACTCTCTTCAATCCCACTCCTCCCTCCAGGTCTTTAAAACAGCTGTGCACCACCATCTCTTGTCTTCCCCCATCCAAAACCTTGATCTTTTCTACCCCCGCTAATTTCACCCCAGATCCACTTTTTTGAAATACCAATTTTTTTTCCTGGAAGTCCTTGGTGTCCTTGTGTTTTATACTTCTCACACCCCCACCTCCTTCCCACGCCTCCTCCCCCCAAGCCCCTTCCCTCCCACAGATCTCCCGATGTCCCTGCCCTCAAATGTTGTGTTTGTGTGTTTCCCCTTCTCTCCCCATCTTGTCTACAGCTCCCCTTATTATATAGCTCCCCTTATTATATACTTTGTGTGTCTGTTTTGATTTTTTTTTGTGTGATAAATCTTAGCTCTTTCACGAGCCTCGATCCTGTATACACAAAAAAAAAAAAATTAAAAAAACAACTTCAGTTTTTCGAATTCTAAGATTTTTGAAAAACTGATGTTGCATTTGGCCCCAAACTCGCTGCGACATCTTAGTCACTTACTGTCACTTAGAACAGCGTGATTGTACTGTGTGATGCACCACATGGCGCTGTCATTTATACAAAAATAATGTAATATCAGTTACCACAATGTTCATGTTAAACGCTCGATTATATAGCAGTGTTCCAAAACATTAGGAGCTAGCACGGCACTCGGTAGAGCACCTCCGCCAGGCTGAACAGTTTACGTTTTGTGCCCTGCTGATGGGCCGGATCTGGACCTGAACCAAACTCTAACTGGCTTGTTCTTGTCACCTAACCAACTCATCCCCCTAGTTTTGTCATAAACCGTCAACAACTCTGAGATATCGTGCTCACAACAAACAGACAAATAGGTATGGATATATAACCTCTGTCCACTTTCAATGGCGGAGGTATAAGTTTGGGGTTTCCGAATTCTGAAAATGAAATGACTGCACACCATCAGATGTTGAGTGAAAATGTGCAATAAAGCATTCCGGTGTTTCTTTTCTTCTTCTACACTGTACGGCATCTTTTTCTTTTTTTTCTCTCCTCCACCCTCAGATCGATTAGCGTCAAATACAGAAACAACATCAGGGTTGGTCAAAAGCGCTGCCTTAGCAGGGGTTAAGAACTATTCATTGAAAGCCCGTTCATGTGGATGACTTCGTCATACACATAGTCCTGTAATAACTACAGTATAATGAAATGTCCGGTAAATGTGCAGACAGCAAAATAACACAATGCAGCATGTGTGTGTTATTATATCATTGTAGCATCAGCTGTTTTGTTCTTTTTCGGTCATCTCATCTCAGTTCTCGAAGGGATTAACTTGTAAAATGGAATGTCGGTTAACTTTTAGCTACTTCTGCTACTCGTCCCTTATCACCTGGCTGTTTGGTCTGAAACTTGACACGTAAATAGAAGACAGTAGCCCGCACAATCTCTCGGGCTTCAATTTTGGATCATGGGGCTCCCATGGGGTTTTACCCCTTGAAACTTTGGATCCCGACTCGTCCCTCATTTACCTACCGATTGCTCTGAAACCCAATGCAGCCCTTCTACTCGATGGTCCATAGGATCACTCGGTCTTCGATTTTTTTCAATCTCGTATCTGGGGCTCACAGGAGGGTTCCCCAAAATCAGCAGAGATCTGAACCACAACCTCAAGAGATGACCATCAGCCCACTCGGGGCTAATTTTTTATTTCTCTTTGGTATGCCTCGGCCAGGGTGGAAATCTAGCCACTGTCCTCCCAGAGGACACTGTCCTCCCTGGAAAGGGTGTTGGAGAGGAGGATAAGGAAGAAAGTGAAGATCGACGAAATGCAGTTTGGATTTATGCCAGGAAGAGGAACGACAGATGCGCTTTTCATTGTGAGGCAGTTGCAGGAGAAGTACATGGATAAGAGGAAGAAGTTGTTTTTTGGGTTTGTTGATCTGGAGAAAGCATTCGATAGGGTTCCACGCAAAGTATTGACATGGGCATTGAGGAAGTTAGGAGTGGAGGAATGGTTGATCAGAGTAGTGATGGCAATGTACAAAAGAGCACGCACAGCTGTAAGGACGAAGGACGGGAACAGTGGTGAGTTTGAGGTGAAGGTGGGAGTGCATCAGGGGTCGGTACTAAGTCCACTACTATTTGTAGCTGTGATGGAGGTGCTGGCTCAGACCGTAAAGGAGGGTTTACCGTGGGAGTTGTTGTATGCAGATGATCTGGTGTTGATTGCGGAAAGTATGGATGGACTGAAGGAAAAGATGAACAAGTGGAAGGAATGTATGGAGACAAAAGGTCTGAAGGTGAATATCGGAAAGACAAAGGTGATGGCAAGTGGTAAGGCATGTGGTGAGGTGGAAAGAACTGGGAAGTGGCCGTGTGCTGTGTGCAGGAAGGGTGTCGGAGTGAACTCCATTCAATGTACAATGTGTGCTGAGTGGGTTCATCAAAAATGTAGTGGTCTGAGAGGGTCATTAACCAGTGTGGCAGCTACATTCAAATGTAAGGTGTGCACAGAGGGAGCTGCAGATGGAGGAAATGTTGAGTTGGATCTTGGAGACGGCATGAAGCTGGAAGGTGTGAAAACATTTTGCTACCTCGGAGACATGCTGAATGGAGAAGGTGGATCAGACTCGGCAACGGTTGCTCGAGTGAGATGTGCATGGAAGAAGTTTCGGGAACTGAGTGGCATGCTGATGAGGAGGAGAGTGTCGCTGAAGCTGAAGGGAAAGGTGTATGCTGCATGTGTGAGAAGTGTTATGATTTATGGGAGCGAGACATGGGTAATGAACGTAGAGCAGCAACGAAGGCTGGAAAGGGTGGAAATGCGAATGGTTCGATGGATGTGCGGAGTATCGTTGAGAGAGAGGAAGACAAATGATGAATTGCGAAAGATGATGGGAATATTGCCTGTGATTGATGCTGTGAAGAGGAACAGGTTGAGATGGTTTGGTCATGTATTGAGGAAGGATGAAAGTGACTGGTTGAGAAGAGTGATGGAAGTTAATGTAGAAAGAAGTAGAGGACGGGGAAGACCGAGAAAGACTTGGCTAAAGATGGTGGAAGAAGAAATGCGGGCAAGGGGGTTAACAAGGAGAGATGCAGAAAATAGGGCAAAATGGAGAAGATTGTCATGGGGACCGCAAGGCTAACCCCCGCTCTAGCAGGGAACATGGCCTTAAAATGCATGTTGTTGTTGTTGTGTCCTCCCAGAGGGCGCTTCATCCATTATGCCACTGAGTTGGGTTCTTGATTTACTTTGAAATATACCGTTGTTTGATCCCAGAACCGGATAATACTCTTCATAAGGTGGCTTGCTTGTAATGATGGAGACATTGTTGGTGTTCGATTTATATATGGATTTCGTTATTAGAAGAACTTCATTTTCCAGATGTGGAAAATCTATTCAAATGCATTGTATCTTGCTGGGACCCATACAACTCTCTGATAAAGGGAGTTTTTCATTATGGGGGAGTTCGTTAGGCGAAGGTTTTGCTTGCTGTAGTTAGGTACATGTGGCTTTATCGTAAATAATAAAAGTACTCTTGCATGCGTTTAATGAAATGATTGTCACACATATTCAAAACTTGGTGTGATGAGGGATATCATGAAGGTTATTCGTGTACACAGTTGGGCGAAGAACAAGTTGCGCTTGCGTGGTTCGAAGTCCGCGGTTGAAAATCCCAACCTCCTGCACAAGAGCCGCTGGGAGAGCGATTACTGTTTACAGGATTTGGGCCGCCTCGGCCTCTTCTACGAATACTTGGAGATGGGTGAGATTTTGACACCATGCCGATGGTCTGTCATGCCGAAGGTCTGTCATGCCGAAGGTCTGTCATGCCGAAGGTCTGTCATGCCGAAGGTCTGTCATGCCGATGGTCTGTCATGCCGATGGTCTGTCATGCCGATGAATATTTCTGTACCAATAGGAATAATAAGATAATTCGGAAAAACAAAGCATTAACGGACAAACAAATTTGGAAGTAAATTTGGGGTTTTATTATGTACAATATTTATGCTTTATGTCCTGGTTTGTACTGATCCATTGGAGGCCCAGGTTTTGAGTATGAAGACAAACAGGTTAGGACTATGCTTGTAGCCAAGCTGTTCTAGGTTTTCTCTACCTGGGAATGTTTCATTTTGGAAAAACTTCCTTTGAGGTGAATTGTAAATGTGCTGTCCCTCTTGTTATCATACAGATCTGCATAATATTTTGCAAGCGTTTAGGCCCGCACCACAGCCACATCTATCATGTAAACTATAAGCTTAACTAACCATTTGTCACATATCTCATGGTGGCTTTTTGAGGTTATCATACCTTTGGGATCTCAGGGAACGTGTGTGTGTGTGTGTGTGTATGTATATATATATATATATATATATATATATATATATATATATATATATATATACAGTCACGTGAAAAAGTGAGTACACCCCATGTAAAGTTTTGACTTTTTCAACATATTTCAACATACAGCGATTTGATCTTCATTTCAACAATATTGAAAGATAAAGGTGATATAATATAACAAATATCATGAAACATTTACATTTTGTAGTCCATTGTATTATTTAAATAAACATAAATGCAAATTTCGCACATGGAAAAAGTAAGTACACCCCGACATTTATCACTACTTGAAATACCTAAAATTAGATTCAGGTGCACCAGCTCAGGTGCAAATGATTAGAACATCGTCAGAGAGGATCTTGGAGGAACCTGTCTTGTTTAAACCTCAGACATTTAGTTTGGTTTGCTCTTTGTTGTTGAAGTGTGCGGCGTCACCATGCCCAGATCAAAAGAGCTCTCTGAGGCCTTCAGAAAGAAGGTTATAGATGCCTACGAGTCTGGGAAGGGATTTAAAAAGATTTCCAAACAATTTGAAATCAATCATTCGACTGTCCAGAAGATCATCTACAAGTGGAGAAGATTCCAAACAACTGCCAACTTGTTCAGGCCAGGCCGCCCCAACAAGTTCAGCCCGAGAGCAGACCGCAAGATGCTGAAAGAAGTCTCGAAGAACCCCAGAATGTCATCACGGGACCTACAGGTAGCTCTTGCCACTGTTGATGTCAAAGTGCATGAGTCTACCATTAGAAAGAGGCTGCACAAATTTGATCTACATGGGAGGTGTGCCAGGAGGAAACCTTTGCTGTCCAGAAAGAACATAAGGGCAAGACTAAAGTTTGCCAATGAACACCTCGGCAAAGACCAGCACTTCTGGAACAATGTGCTCTGGACAGATGAGTCAAAGGTAGAGCTATTTGGTCACAGTACCAGGAGACATGTTTGGTGAAAACCAAAGACAGCATTTGACCACAACAACCTGATACCAACTGTAAAGCATGGTGGTGGAAATATTATGGTTTGGGGCAGCTTTGCTGCTTCAGGGCCTGGGCAGCTCACCATCATGGAACCCACTATGAATTCTTCATTGTACCAGAGGGTGCTTGAGGATAATGTGAGGCCATCTGTCGGAAAGTTGAAGCTCAACCGAAGGTGGACCTTGCAACATGAGAATGACCCTAAACATACCAGTAAATCCACCAAGGAATGGCTGAAAAGAAAGAAATGGAGGGTTCCGGAATGGCCAAGTCAAAGCCCGGATCTAAATCCCATCGAGATGTTGTGGGGGGATTTGAAATGAGCTGTGCATGCAAGAAACCCCTCAAACATCGCACAGCTGAAAGAATTCTGCATGGAGGAGTGGGCAAAAATTTCTCCCAGTCGATGTCGGCGACTGGTAGACAGTTATAAGAAACGCCTACTTGAGGTTGTTTCTGCCAAAGGGGGCAATACCACCTATTAGAGCCAAGGGTGTACTTACTTTTTCCACATGTGAAATTTGCATTTATGTTTATTTAAATTATACAATGGACTACAAAATGTAAATGTTTCATGATATTTGTTATATTATATCACCTTTATCTGTCAATATTGTTGAGATGAAGATCAAATAGCTGTATGTTGAAATATGTTGCAAAAGTCAAAACTTTACATGGGGTGTACTTACTTTTTCACGTGACTGTATATATATGACCATTATGGAATGAGTGTGAGCCGACTTTGGTGCATTGTGTTGTGCAGTTGTGCAGTTTGGGTTCACAACACTCTTCGTGGTGTCCTTCCCACTGGCTCCGCTGCTTGCTCTCCTCAACAACCTAATTGAAATGCGCCTCGACGCCTGGAAGTTTGTCACGCAGTACCGCCGACCGACTGCCTCCAGAGCCCAGACCATTGGCGTCTGGCAGCAGATTCTGTATGGGCTCGCCATGCTTTCTGTGGTCACCAATGTAAGGGCACACTCACACTGGTGTTATTGGGCACAATGTTATTGGGCACAACAATCACACTGGTAAGGGCACATGTTATTCACACCTTACTACTGTCATGTTTCTACATTGATGTAAATCTGTACACTGGATTATCACATGCATCCACCTCTTTTCATTTTAACGTTACGATATTTACCAACTTGTAATATGTAGATAGGTATTGAGAGCTCATGGAAGAGCAAAGCAACAGGAAGAAAAATGTGAACAAACAAAATGGAAACTGGAGGACCATAACAGATGCACCACAGCAGGATGAGAGAGTTGTAGTTGAAATTGTGGGGGGATAGAGAGGTGTGGTGGGTGTACTAGATCTCAAAGGCACAAATGAGAGAAACCATGAGGTGGTGCTGGGCAGTGGGTTTGAAAGCCTGGAGAGAGGTCGAACCTTCAACAGAGTTTGGAAAGCAGTTCTACATGGAAGAGAAAAGTTAGCTTTGTCTGACATGATGTATAACTTTTTTTTTTTGCTGGTTTTGGAATTTGAAAGAATGGTTTCCAATAACTAGCATAGTATTTGCCATGATGTTTGGTTTATGAGTAGTGTATTCTGTATTTATGCTTGGTGTTGGCTTAACACGTCAGGTGGGTCGACGACAACCGTTGACTACCTGATGGTGCGTAGGCGAGATAGGGGGCACCTCCGGGACACAAAGGTGATCCCAGGGGAGGAGGCTGTTTCACAGCACCACTTGGTTGTCTGCGACATAAGGGTGAAAGGTGCGAGGAGAGCTCGGCGGGTGAAGTACCAACCGAGAATGAAGGTGTGGAGGTTGAAAGACGTGACAGTAAGAGAGGCATTAAAAGAGAGGCTGAGTAGGGTCGAGGATGATGTGGTTGAGCTTGAAAGTGGTTGGATGTCAATGAAAGCTAGTCTGTTGGGAGCCGTTGGTGAGGTATGTGGGTGGACAAAAGGACCACCGAGGCACTCGGAAACATGGTGGTGGGATGATGAAGTTGGAAAGAGGATTGACGAGAAGAGGAAGAAGTTCAAGGAGTGGCAGAAGGCGAAGGGTACGGGAGCAGAAACAGCAGAGCATGAAAGTTATAAGGCAGCCAGGAAGGCTGCAAAGAAAGAGGTAGCAAAGGCGCAGGAGGCATGTAGGAAAATGTTCGGAGAACGCTTGGATTCGGAAGAGGGTCAGAAAGCAGTATTCAGGATTGCAAAGCAGATAGCGAAAGAGAGGTGTGATGTGATGGGGGTGAGTTGCTTGAAGGATGAAGTGGGACAAATCGTTGTGGACCCAGATGGAATTAAAGGAAGATGGAAAAGATATATGGAAATGCTGTTGAATACAGAGAATGAATGGGATGGCAACATAGAGAGTAACCTAGTTTTAGGACCGGCAGAGAAGATAACTGAGAAGGAAGTTGAGGAAGCGATAAAAGCAATGAAGGGTAGAAAAGCGGGAGGGCCGACGGGAGTTGTGGGAGATATGTTGAAGGCAGCAGGAAGTTGGGGTGTGAAGAGAATGACAGAGATCTGTAATCTGGTGGTGAAAGAAGGCCGCATTCCAGTGGATTGGGAACTGAGTACCCTCGTCCCTCTATACAAGGGGAAAGGTGACCCTCTGGAGTGTGGCTCGTACCCAGCGATAAAGTTATTAGAGCATGGAATGAAGGTATTGGAAAGGGTGTTGGAGAGGAGGATAAGGAAGAATGTGAAGATGGACGAAATGCAGTTTGGATTTGTGCCAGGAAGAGGAATGACAGATGCGCTTTTTATTGTGAGGCAGTTGCAGGAGAAGTACATGGAGAAGAGGAAGAAGTTGTTTCTTGGGTTTGTTGATCTGGAGAAAGCATTCGATCGGGTTCCACGCAAAGTATTGACATGGGCATTGAGGAAGTTAGGAGTGGAGGAATGGTTGATCAGAGTAGTGATGGCAATGTACAAAAGAGCACGCACAGCTGTAAGGACGAAGGACGGGAACAGTGGTGAGTTTGAGGTGAAGGTGGGAGTGCATCAGGGGTCGGTACTAAGTCCACTACTATTTGTAGCTGTGATGGAGGTGCTGGCTCAGAACGTAAAGGAGGGTTTACCGTGGGAGTTGTTGTATGCAGATGATCTGGTGTTGATTGCGGAAAGTATGGATGGACTGAAGGAAAAGATGAACACGTGGAAGGAATGTATGGAGACAAAAGGTCTGAAGGTGAATATCGGAAAGACGAAGGTGATGGCAAGTGGTAAAGCATGTGGTGAGGTGGAAAGAACTGGGAAGTGGCCCTGTGCAGTGTGTAGGAAGGGTGTCGGAGTGAACTCCATTCAGTGTACAATGTGCGCTGAGTGGGTTCATCAAAAATGTAGTGGTCTGAGAGGGTCATTAACCAGTGTGGCAGCTACATTCAAATGTAAGGTGTGCACAGAGGGAGCTGCAGATGGAAGAAATGTTGAATTGGATCTTGGAGACGGCGTGAAGCTGGAAGGTGTGAAAACATTTTGCTACCTCGGAGACATGCTGAATGGAGAAGGTGGATCAGACTCGGCAACGGTTGCTCGAGTGAGATGTGCATGGAAGAAGTTTCGGGAATTGAGTGGCGTGCTGATGATGAGGGGAGTGTCGTTGAAGCTGAAGGGAAAGGTGTATGCTGCATGTGTGAGAAGTGTTATGATTTATGGGAGCGAGACATGGGTAATGAACGTAGAGCAGCAACGAAGGTTGGAAAGGGTGGAAATGCGAATGGTTCGACGGATGTGCGGAGTATCGTTGAGAGAGAGGAAGACAAATGATGAATTGCGAAAGATGATGGGAATAGAGCCTGTGATTGATGCTGTGAAGAGGAACAGGTTGAGATGGTTTGGTCACGTGTTGAGGAAGGATGAAAGTGACTGGTTGAGAAGAGTGATGGAAATGAATGTAGAAGGAAGTAGAAGACGGGGAAGACCGAGAAAGACTTGGCTAAAGATGGTGGAAGAAGAAATGCGGGCAAGGGGGTTAACAAGGAGAGATGCAGAAAATAGGGCAAAATGGAGAAGATTGTCATGGGGACCGCAAGGCTAACCCCCGCTCTAGCAGGGAAAATGGCCTTTTAAAATGCATGTTGTTGTTGTTGTTGTTGGCTTAACACTTAGGGTGCTGGCTTGAGGGTTCTCGTGTCCTGAGTTCAAATCCCGGTCGTTGAATTACACCGGGGATGGGGGTGAGGGGTGACTATATTTAATGACTTTTCGATATTGCCAATCATTGCCTTTCCTGCACAGCCATGTTGGTAATGAATCGATGGATGTGCTGCAGGCCTTCATCGTGGCATTCACTTCGGACACTATCCCCCGGTCTGTGTATTACTTCTCGAACCACGACACGGCCAACGACACCTTTATTACGCACACCATGGTGGGTTACATCAACAGCAGCCTGTCTGTGTTTCGTATCGAGGACTTCCAACCATGGAGCATCCCAAATACCGAGCCATACTGGTTCAACAATGCTACCGACCTGAATTGCAGGTACGCAGCATCTTGGATGCCAAGTTGCAGATCGTTGAGACCGAGGTACACATTTGCACTTTTGCATGAACGTTCGTGCATTTTCTTCCATTGCTGGTTGCAGGTATCGAGACTATCGGTATCCTCCAGGTGAAGCCAATCGGTATGAACTGACCACGACCTTCTGGCACGTGTTGGCAGCACGCTTGGCTTATATCATCGTAGTAGAGGTAAGTTGCCATCTTCCCATTCATTCGCACACTATTTACAAACCCCATTTTTGAGCTGATAAGCTTATGATGGCACAACAGTTATGGAATTTGTTTTTCGACGTCGCTGAGAAGCAATTATTAATATTTCAGTGATTACGATTATGACCTGATTTGCCCCTCTTCCCGTGCACAGCATCTTGTCTTTGCAGCGACTTTCTGCGTCGCTTACATGATCCCAGACATCCCACAGAAAGTTCTCGACCGGCTGAAGCGAGAGAGGCACGCGATGGCACGCATCGTGCGGGAGTGGGAGGTCCAGAACCTCCGCCACACTTTGACAATTAATGCTGAAGATATGCTTGCCGATGGTGATGTTGGCACTTTATAGATGAGGCCTATCAACCAGGCTGAGTCTTGTGCAAGAATGTGACCTGCCCATTGATCGGACAATTTGTTTTGGCCTTTCTCGAGATGTTGCTGGAACATGGTCATGTGTCGAGCATGGGCAAATACATTGGAAAGTTCTGACGGACTTGAGATAGATACCTCAGGCCGAAGTAATAAGTGTTGCATCCATATGTTCCTGGGCATGCCATTTTAACAGCGATTTGAGGGTCTAATGCCAAATCTCGAATAGCCAAATAAATTGTTGCTGGATACGTCCCAGCAATATAAGTATCTTTACAGATGGAAAATCAGAATAAAAAGTTCAGTATTGGTGCAGGGAATGTACCAAACAAGCCAATGTTGATGGTTCTACGAGCAAGTGATGGTGGGAGCTTTCTGCAATGGGTTGGCCAATTGGTCCAAGCTGCCATCTCCATTAGGCATGCCTCGAGCAATTTAATGTTAGACAAAAAATATTGCAAAAGCCTATCGAAGTGCAAGATGTGCCAGACTGCGAGCCAGTCTTTTGCAGCAAGACAGATATTATCTTGTGGTTGACACCCTCTGATTTCACAGCTTGCATGTATAAAGGTGGCACGACATGAGCACGAAAGGTCTCAGAGATTATGGTAAGGTCCAGGGCTCGTTGCAAAGCGCAAGGCAGGATCATTGCACCAGGCAGGGAAATTTAATCTGCTGTCTTGTTTTCCACCTCGGACCAGAGTGGTGGTGTACACGAGGAATCTTCCATTAAGCCATATTATGCACTTCCTTGTGATAATTAATTAATTAATTTTTATTGTGTTTGGCAAACTTTGCACACTGTCATTTTGGTTCACTGTGAAATCGACCTCCTTTTTCATGTAAAATGGTGCATGTAGTTTTGGGGCCCTCACGTGACTAGTATTTCCCTTTTTGGGGGGTGACATAAGCTGTAAACAACTGAAAAGTTGGCCAATGTGTTAAATACTTTCTCTAGATTAAAAGCAGTCGGTGTATGTCAAGGTTGGCGCTGTACGCAAGTTTGTCAATATAGCCATAGTCTATTATACTTTTTCCTGCACTTTCCATGAGGTTTACCTGCTTTGTTCCGACGTGACACCGGCCGCATCATAGAGTCTACATGCAACGCAGGAGGGATTAAGTCGAGTCCGCGAAGAAGTGAATGGTCGATCCACTCGATCACGGATCCCAGAAATGCAATGTGGTTCCATTTTCAAATCTGGTCAATGTTTCGATGCTCACCGTGATCCTTTTATGGGATTGTGGCGAACACCACATGTAACTTCTACCTTTCTACCTTGTGCTTGCCAAAAGCTCCTCGTGACATTGGGCGGTGGGTGAATTTGTACCTTGTTTTTGCCCTCGTTTTCTATTATTGGCGTCTCATCGTCTGATGTACCAAAAGAAAACTTGTGGTGAAATGATGGTTAACATTTGCCAGTCTTTTTTTTTTTTCTCCCAGGATTGTAAATATGATTATTTAACCCATGGACCGTCCATCATTGGTTTTTTGTTTCGGTTACAATGCAAGCCTTTTGGGGTTTGGTTTTGATTACTTGGTTTGGCCTTGTAACTGGTTTTGATTAGTTTGCAGGAAGGAAATTCTGGTGTGAGGTGGAGTTAATGTTGGAGGTTTAATGAAAATTGTGGATCAACCTGAGCTACCACCGCAAGGTCATCACATCCAGGTTGGTGTTGTAAATAGGATTGGGGAGGAGATTTCCAGTTTGATGTAGAGATAAATGTATATGGATCCATTTGAATGTCTGCTTGGTCATCAATGAGCACGGGATGCGGATGGATATTTTTATTTGGCATTTAATTAAACCAGTATTAATGATGTCTGTACATCTGAAATGGAAGAGTATGACTGGAGGCTGAAAGCGTAAAACGTAAAGAGCGGAAGAGTTGCGGTTCCAGCCGAGAGCGGGTTATTGTGGTGCGGGTGCTAAGTTTTATTCTGGGAGAGGTTTAATTGAAACTGGGCTCATCCACGGTCTGGAGAGTGCAGCCATTGTTGCTTATGGAGTAAAATGATTAATTCATCAATTGAACGTGCTTCGTGGCATGTTTGTTGTGATCGCAAAAGCAATCTCGGCGGAGTTGCTATAAGGGAATGTACATTTAAGCATGTGACCTGGCTGTGAAGACATCTTGCCTTTGTATTGCACTTTGCCTCCCAGTAATATCATTAAAGTTTACAAACGCTCGTTTACTGTTTCCTGGTGCTTTCTACAGTTCAAGCGACCGCCCCGAACAAATAACTGTGGGACCGGCTGGGTTCCGTACACGTTGAACGCAAACCTTCCATTAGAGGTCGACTAAAGTTGGGGGACACACAAAGAGAACATAGTCTTCCTCTTATTCACTCTTTCATCCCGTCTAACCACCTTTGTTAGTTTCGGACGAAACGTGGTGGAGAGCCTGGATGTATGACAAGGAAGAATCGATTAGATATTGGTGACGATCCTGATACGATAATATTTAAATTTGATGATTTTTAGAATTGAGAGATTGGTTAAGGCCCAGATGCATATCCGGCGGATCAGTGAGATACAAACCGTAAACTGTTCAGCCTGGCAGAGGTACACGCGCTTTACCGAGCCTCTTTCTAGTTTTCTTTTTGAAATTATCACCATTTCAAAAAGAGCAGGTTTAACAAGAATCTCGAATACAAATGGGAATCGATTCGGAATGATTCGGCATGTCCATAAAAGGAGACGTTCACGATTGTTATAAACACGAGATAATTCAATCGCTTCCATACATAGATTTATTCACCTTCCCCCAAAAGAAAACAAATCAGCAAAGGAAGGAAAATAAAACAAAACAAACTTTTAACAAAAACACAAAAAAAAAGAAAAAAAAAACTGGGGTTACTTTAGCAATAAACACCAAATCGTTTCCAAAATGACCAGGCTCTTAGCACCCGTACCGTTCACACATTGCCACACGAGAACCGAGGCCGACAGCGATGCGCACGCATGACCTGTCCGGCGGTGAAGAAGCTGCTGGGCTGTACAGCGAGACGTCAGAAACTGTCCAATTGCCTCTCTGTCTATGGTCAGAAGTTAAGGTAAACACCAGAACACCTGTCTTGCCCTCATTAGAGTATGTGGAGATTTTTTTTTAAGGACAGACAAGGCCCATTTGTCAATCATGCTGGCGATGGGCATCCATGCATGGAATCTCATCGCGCTAATCTGCACCCACCATCAAGAGCACCTCGGTCACCACAATTATAGATCGGCCGGCCATTGCTACTCTCTCTGGGTTAGTGAGCGGGATCTCTTCGAACTGGGTGAGTCCAGGACCCCTGAGATTATACGATTATATACACGAGTGATATTAAGTCTGAGCAGCCTCCCAAGTCCTTCAAGCCAACCCACAACGAACTGAACCGCCACCTGCATCTATTTCGGGCCAGGGTCACAGGAAATCCCTGAACCTAATGGACACAAGAATGACAGACAGAAAATCTTGTTCCAGAAGCTTCCAACCACCAGTGGCTCTTCCAACAACGCCGAATAGTTCTTACATCGGCTTGACATGGCACCCCACAGTGGCTGCCTCAAAAGCCTTTCCAATAGACATGGAACTTTGGAGTGAAGAACTGCAGGTCACACGAAGCCAGGCATTGCATCTGACAATGGTCCACAGTTGAAGCAAAATGAAGTTTGACACCAGGGTGAGATGGTTTGGGCTTTCAGGACAGATTGGGCAGAGAAGGTAGAGATAAGAGTTGCAAAAGAAGATCGAAACAATCAGTCCATTTCTGTTCGGCAGAGTGGGGCTGAGGGGAGGGGCTGCGCTGCGAGGTGGAATTTTAGTTGGAGGCAAACATGCCAGGGCAAATATCAACGAGTCCAAGCCAGCGAGGAGTCGTGCCCAAAAGGGCCAAGAGTGTGGTCACATGACCAAGCACATTTTTCGAGATCTCTTCTTTTTCTTTTTCCCATCCTTGCTTGCGCGTTCCTTGTACTTGCGGATTTCACGGACAAGCGTATAAAAGGCATCGTCCACCCCCTGAAAGAAAATAGAAGGGAAGGGGCAACCAGGGATTAGTTGAGAAACTCGGATATAATAGCAGGCCTGGGTTCTGGGGGTTTATGCGCACATCGAGCCTGAATAAAAGGACCAATACAATCACTACTTTTGCCTTGACAGTTAATATGAAACTTGTGGAAAAACGCCCGACTAGAAAGTACAGTATACTACGAATGCAAGGAAGATAAACAAATTTGACAAATAATTTGATGTACAATACCAATGTGCAACGCAGACAACGTTGCACTATATATATATGATACCACCCCCCTCCCACACCCCAAAATTGACGTTTCTGGTTTCCAATTCACAAGCAAGATCTGAATTTTTAGGATCTTCCAGAAGGTAAAGTTTGACGCACCAAACCCTATCGAATGGCTCACCTGCCGAGTCTTGGCCGAGGTCTCAATGCAAGGGATACCGAAAGAACGTGCAAGGTCAAGTGCTTGCTTTGTGTCAACAGTACGGGTCGGGAGGTCACATTTGTTTCCAACCAAAACCATGGGGACATCTTCCGAATCTTTCACTCTCTTTATCTGCTCCCTGCATATCAGGAAAAGCAAGAAAAGATGACCAGGTTTCAGAAACAAACAAACAAAATCTTTTAATGACTAAGAATGCCGGTGAGAAAGAGACCACAAGGGAAAGTAACGCGACAATCCGACCAGTTGCACCCCATAAATTTCATTATTTAACCACATCTGCATTCATTTATCCCCTTATTGTCCAGATTGTGGAATTGTCTCCGTGTGTCAGTTGCCTCGTCCTCCTCACTTCAGTCGTTCAAATGTGCTGCCTATCATTACCTACGTTACCGAAGGTGGATGGAGGTTGTTTTCACCCCTGTCTGTCTGTTTGCGAACAAGATATCTCAAAAAGTTGTGGACGGATTTGGCCAAAATTTTGCAGAGAGGTAGTGTATGTGACAAGGACGAAATGATTATATTTTGGTGAAGATCTGGTATGGTATTCTTTTTTGTGTTACTACTCCTTTCCTCATATGTGGACACTCCACCCCACCCCTCCTCCCTTCCCCCACGAACCTTAACCCTTTGGTAGATTGTAAACGTGCTGCTGTGTCATATAGCTCCACCATGAGCCTCGGATCTTGTATTAAAACAACAAAATACCCTAGATAATGTCGAGCTCTGGCATTTTAAAGTTTAATGTAAGTATTGTAGGCCTGGGTTGTTAAACCTCTTTTGGAAGGCCCAATAAAATTCAAGTTGTCATTACCTCTGCCACCTAAGGTGGACGGAGGTTGTTTTCACCCCTATTTGTCTGTCTGTGAGCAGGATCTCTCAAAAAGTTATGGATGGATTCGGCGAAACTTGGTGGACAGGCTGGATGTGTGACAAGGACTAATTGATCCTGGAAACTTCTCTTTTCTTATCATTGAGAGATGGGGCCAAAAACGATATATAGCACGATATCTCAGTTATGAACAGATTCCAATGAAACTTGATGGATGAGTTTGAGTAGGTTGACAAGAACCACCTTTAGGGGCCATATAGGTGACAAGAACAAGACGATTAAATTTTGGTTAACGTTGAGATGCAGATCCGGCCCATCAGTGGGACACAAAACGTAAACTGTTCACCCTGGCAGAGGTACGCACTCTACCCCGTGCCGTTCTAGTTCGCCATGTTTCCCCCAAATAATGGCCAACCTGTGGTTGAAACTTTGAGCAAAGCCCTCATGGGTTTTTTTCTCAGTCTTTGGTGGAGTGGGTGAACCATTTTGGACTGGCTGATGCATGTCAAACTTGCACTAGAAAGGTAGATCCTTCTGTCATGTGCTCATATAGACAATTAGAATACATGAACGTGGTCAATGTCAGGATGAACTTGTCAATTAAAAAAAAAAAATTTAAACTGTGCATGTTTGTGCATTGTGTGCACAAAGCCCTCTTGCTGTGCATGCAAGAGGCACAAATGTGGGGGGAGGGAGGAAAAGGTACACAGAAGGATGATGCTAGAGTGTTCTCTTGATAAAGATGTCCCTCACACCTGTAGAGGTGAATGTCGTCAAATGACTTGGAGTTGTTAACGGCGAACACGCAGAGAAAGCCCTCCCCAGTGCGCATGTACTGGTCTCGCATTGCACTGTATTCCTCCTGACCCGCGGTGTCCAAAATATCCAACAGACAGGTCTCGCCATCTATCACCACCTGCTTCCGGTATGAATCCTGCACCACAGAAAGCAGAGCGCACCACTTCATGTTCAAGTATTGTGCCTCTTTGGCGATTTTGCCAAACACACCCCAAAAATACTTTTGAACCTTAGATGGCCAAATTACAGATGGCCCCTTGGATGCAAAGTGAATTTTAATTGCACAATTACTAGAATAACTTGCCGTTTTTTAAAATGATGAGCCATAAATGCTGCAGTATGTAGATTACAAGAATAATTTCCTTGAATATGGGACAATAAAGATTTTTTATTATTATTATTATTATTATTATTAACTATCTATATTAAAGTCGATCTGTGTACAGACATGCATTCACTGACACCGATTGGAATAGCCTCTCCCATCCCTTCAGTAACGGGCGAGGCTAATTAAAAGAGTAGGTAGGGAAAGAGAGGACAGGGTTGGTCTAGAAATCAGCAGAAAGTGTGGGGGGAGGAGCGATAAAACAGAAGGCAAAGATGAAGGATTGGTTGGGAACAATACCCATCCACAGTTTCCAAAGGTCATCATCAGACATCCACAGACATGCAAAGGGAAGAATCCTGTGCCATTTCCTAAAAGATTGTTGTTAGAAAAGTAAAAGTGATGTCCATTTTCTTCTTTTTTTAAAAACCATTAAACTACATTGTACCGTACAGCCGTAACTGACACCCGTACCACCCGTACTGACACCACCCGTATCTGACATCTGACACCACCCGTACTGACACCGTACTGAAACCCGTACTGACAGCCGTACAGCCATAACTGACACTGGTAATTGACGTAGAGCCGTAACAGTACAGCCGTAGCCGTACACCGTGAAGTAAAACTAGTCTCACCCCACACCCCCTCAAACAACACCTCAGTGCCTCATCCCGTCACATCACTGTGCCTCACTTCCTCTTCCTTAATGGTATGGACCTCAAACATCCGGGGCCTTCGCTCAAACCTGATTGATCTCTCCATACAGGTTGCTTCTGACAAACCAGACATAATCTGCAAAACAGAAACTTTCCTCCTTCAAGATGTCTCTGATTCCTTAATATCTCTTCCTGGTTACTCCCTCCTCCGGTATGCTAGACCTGAGCCTCGTCCTGGAGGTGGGGTTGCTATCTTTATCAAAAACTCCCTCACTCTCCTTGCACTGCCCTCTCTCCACCTCACCCCCAGGAGTACCTCTGGCTACGGCTTCCCCTTCGCTCCCACCTTTTGTTCATATGTGTGTTGTACCGTCCACCAAACAGTGATGATTCCATTTACATTTCGCTGTCTGACAACATGGACCAACTTCTATCTACCCATCCCAACTCTCTCTTCCTCATATGTGCCGACTTCAACTGTCAACATGTCAGCTGGCTGGGTGTGGGTTCCTCTCTCACCAGCGATGACACCTCAGCAAAGGACTTCTGCAACTCACTGGGACTGACACAATCTGTCAATTTCCCGACCCGGATCTCAGTCAATGGAGTATCTTCTCTTCTAGACTTGGTTATGAAAAACCTCCCTGCAAATGTCTGCTGTTCTTCTGCTCCAATCGGTTCTTTTGATCATTTCCTTGTTAAAGTGGATATCTCTCTGGCCATTTTCAGAGAGCCTCCTCAGCATCTACGAGTCTGGCATTTCACTCAGGCTGACTGGGACAGTCTTCAAGCAGCCATCAATCATCTGGACTGGTCTCCCATCTCGACAGCCTCTGACATCAACTCTTTCCTAAGTAAACTGCTCTCTCTCATGCACAGATTTATCCCATCATCTTCAGTTGTCATACCCTTCCTCCCGTCGATGGTACACTGAATGTTGTGGCAAGGCAGTTGCCATGAAACAACTTGCCTTCGCTTCATGGATGGCAATCCAACTAAAGGTAATCTCAGTTCCTTTCACAAAGCTCGGAACAAGTGTGTGTCTACCCTCAAGAGAGCCAGGAAACATCTATCTACTCTCAAGACTGAACTCTCAAACCTTTCTCCCTCCTCCAAATCCTGGTGGCGTCTGCTCAAATCCGTTTCTGGTGTTTGTTCCCCTTCCATCCCCTCCCTTTCCTCAAATGGCTACACAGCTGACACTACCCATGAAAAAACTGAATGTTTAAATTCTGTGTTTGCCTCCAAATCTTGTGTCCCAAGCCCATCTCTCTCTGTACCCACCATACCCAGTCAAACCCAGCTGCTCCTGGACTCTATGTCCTTCTCTCGCAACAAGGTGATGAGGTTTCTGTCAAACCTCGACTGATTCTGCAACTGGACCTGATGGCATCAGCCCACGGGTCCTAAAATCCTGCTCTGCCGCTCTATCTCACCCTCTCTCTCTCTCTCTTCTCTTCACCCTCTCTTTTGCTCAAGGTCATCTGCCATCAGCTTGGAAATCAGCAAACATTACTGCTTTACACAAAAAAGGTGCAAAAAACAGATTCTTGCAACTAGACAAATCAACCTGCTCCCAATCATCAGTAAGGTCATGGAATCCATCATCGCTTCTGACATCAAATCCTTCCTCTTCTCCAATGGCTTGATCTCTGATCATCAATTTGGATTCAGACCAGGTCGCTCTACTCTTGACATGCTACTTCTGCTGTCTCAACAATGGATAGAGTTCCTCAATGCCAAACAGGAAATCAGAGCCGTCTCCCTTGACATCTCATGCCTTTGATACGGTCTGGCACCCGCTCTGCTCACCAAACTCTCCTCCGAAGGTATCCATGGTAACCTCCACGCATGGCTTGCAGACTTCCTCTCCTGTCGCAGTCAACGTGTGGCCCTGAATGGATTTCTCTCATCTCCCCTTCCTGTCCAGGCAGTTCCTCAAGGCAGTGTTCTGGGCCCTGTGCTCTTTTTGGTCTTCATTAATGATCTCTCTGACTGAAAAATCCTCCATCTCTTTGCTGATGACTAGCGTTGGCGGCGTTGGCTTCGCGGTTACGGTGCCGGTTTGGGATCCTCGGATCCTGGGTTCGAATCCCGGTCGATCGCTGAATTAACGCCAGGGGGGTTGACTCAGCCTGTCATCCTTCCGAGGTCGGCAAATTGAGTACCAGCTTGCTGGGATGAATGATCACGGTGTGTACCCCGATTCAGAATAGGCACACTGTATCCCTGCGCATTGTCAGAGCGTGACCAAGGGTTGGTGTCAGGAAGGGCATCCGGCCATAAAAACATTGCCTCAAACAGGGAACCATGATTGTCATGGGGCTCGCAAGGCCAACCCCCACTCTCGCGGGGAAAAATGGCCTTAAAACGATCATTCATTCATTCATTCATTCTTTGCTGATGCCTCCACTCTCTTCCGCTCCATATCTCAACCCTCAGATTGGCAGTCTGCATCCTCACTCTCTGCAGACCTGGACAATATCACAAGCTGGTCAAACAAGTGAACATGTCTTTCAATCCTGACAAATCTCACACTCTCACTCTGTCTCTGTCTCTCTGGAAAGACCATCTGGACAGCCCTCCCATTTACTTTCTCAACAATCCTCTTGAGAGAAGTTCTGTCACTCAAGCTTTTGGGTCTCACTATCTGCCATGATCTTTTCTGAGAAAACCACATTTCCAAGCTGGCCTCCAAAGCCAGTCGTCTGGGCATCCTCCGTTGTGTTTAATCCTTCCTTGGCACCTCTGAGCTCCTCACCACATACAAAGCTTTCATCCGCAGCTTGATGGAATACGGCTCTCCCCTTTGGGCTGCTGCTTCTGCCTCCCACCTAGCTCGGCTTCACGAGGTTGAAACCAAAGCATTCAGAATCATTGGTATCTCCTGCAATGAAGCTGATTTTGAAGGCCTTTCCCACACTTACCACAGGCAGGTTTGTGGTTTTTCTGTCTTCTACCGACTCATCTCCGGCCTTGTTCCCCCTGCTCTGTCCCCCAAATATCACTGCAGACCACACAAGATCTGCCAGAAACCCTCTTCTGATGAAACTGCCAAAATCAGGACTCTCTGCTCACCTTCACTCTTTCATTCCTCTTTTCTCCTGCCTCTGGAACAATCTCCCACACTCTCTTCAATCCCTCTCCTCCCTCCAGGTCTTTAAAACAGCTGTTCACCACCATCTCTTATCTTCCCCCATCCAAAACCTTGATCTTTTCTACCCCTGCTAAAACACCCCAAATCCACCTCTTTCAATCTCCAACTTCATTACTGAAATTCCTAGTAGTGTTTATTTGCTTGATATAATGCAGCCCTCTCCCTTCCACAGATCTACTGACATCCCTGTTCGCTGCTGTCGTTGTGGTGCTTGTATGCTTTCCTCTCTCTCTCTCTCCCTCTCTTGTCTCCCGCTCCCTTTATTGTATGTTTTCGTGTTGAATGTGTTAGCTCTTACACAAGCCTCAATTCTGTGTACAAAAAAATAATAATAAAGCCGATGGTTCCAATTTTTAAGGGTCTTTTATAATTGAGGACTTTTATAATTGCAATTGAGGACTCTCTCAAACATTTACATTTTGGTTAAGGTTGGCTGTGTGACGAGGATACCAAAAAAGCAGTTTTTAAGATTCCATAAAGATCAAAGACAAAGATAAGTTTTGTTTGTTAGATAAATACGATTTCACAAAGGTCTCTGTTGGGATATTAATGTTAGGATTGTTGCTTAGGATATTAATTTAGAACGTTCAAGTGGTCAACTGACTGCACTGACAACACACCATGATTTTTCGTGCAGTATTTTCAAACAATCTTAGTGTGGTAAGACAGTAAATAAACACATTACACACCAGGGGTTCTCAACCCACACTTCCATTATACACCTGGAGCGGCACTGCTCAACCCCATTACCCAGCCTCAACCTTAAGAGGCCTAAAATAAATAAATAAATAAAAACAAAATGTAATTGTTAATGCGGTTTAACATCATTTTAATTCCACATTAATCACAAATCAAATAGGATTGGTTTATATACGTCATAGGTCCAGGTATTTCGTTGGGAAACTTGAACTTGTTTTTTTGCGGCAGGCACTGCCAATCGAGATAGCGTAACGCTCAAAGCACATCGCGAATCTGCTTTGCCTTCCAATTTGTTTTGCGCTTTACTTTCGTTTTTAATTGCCTGCAGAGACGAGACTGGCGACTCATGAAGGTAAGTCGATGAAAATGGGATGTGGACTCGGAGCTACATGGCTGGTCTTCAGCTACACCAGGAGCATCTTGGCCTAACAGACAAGACGGCTCAGGCTGGGAAATTCGCAACATCAAATTAAAATGATAAAATACAACTTAAATTTAATATAAATGTGAATGGATATCTAATTAACCCTTTGAGTACGGATGACGTCCAGTGCCGCAACCCGTGAAAAAGTTTTGTGTACGGATGACGTTACTACACGTCATCGACTATACCTATAAATAGATTGTCAGTATGTGGTTGCATTCCCGTACCAAAATGCCAAATTAATCCCGTACCGGGGGTATTTTTATCAAAAACAAAATCCGGTACTCAAAGGGTTAATAGGCCATTGGGGTGCGCTACATAAATTATATAGACCATGAGATATCTTTTTGTCGTTTTGATTTGAAAGTGAGCTTTGGAGATAATTACCCCCATTTTGAAAACCTCTGCATCACACCAATTACCACAACCTTAAATCCCCCAACCACCGCTCCACCACTCTTTTGGCATTGTAGCAATTGAATGGCGATTGGTTAACATGATGGTGAACTTGCAGTAAAATTACACAACATAATGTTACTCGGAATAATTGCTGTTTTGATATCTATCTATCTTCTATCTATATATATAAAAGAAAGTTTTTGTTTGTTTGTTTGTCTGCACGTGCTAATCTCCTGAACGGTGAAAGATAGGAGGAAACCTCTGAAACAAAAACTGTGGGGACGGGCCCCGGGAAGGTTACAGGCTAGGTGGCGAGGCCGCCTCGGCCGGGCCGGGCTGGGCCCATTTCGCAATAAATTTTCTTCTTCTTTCAAAATTCTCTTAAAGTACAACTTATGCACTTAATAGGAATATCTGACTGATTGCAACACATGTTCAAAATTCTCTCTCGCGGGGCCCGACAGAAGAAAGAACAAGGAATCGTTGAGCACTAACTGATACTGGGCTCGTGTCAGCCCTAGGTACAGAAGATTAAATTAATTCAAAAATAACCCGGGCAACGTCGGGTGCATTCAGCTAGTTATACTATAAATATATTTTTAAAATTCACTGCTGTTGGAAAGGAAGGTTGTCGAAATTAAAAAGAAAGGAAGGTTGTCTGGTTTTTACCTCCACCACTGAAGTTGGATGGCGGTTATGTGTTTCAACCCTGTGTTTTTTGTTTGTGTCAAAAAGTTGTGGATGGATTCAGACGAAATTTGGGGAGAGGTTGGGTATGTGACAGAGGAAAAGATCAGGTTTTGGTGAAGATCCGGATCCAAGTATTTTTAAAGTTATTCTTCACCATTATGTGATACGACCAAAAACGATACATGGAATGATATTTCTAAAAGTTGTGGACCAGTGGACGACTTGCGACAAAACTAGGTGGATGAGATGGGTAAGTGACAAGAACAAGCCGATTAGCTTTTGGTTCAGATCCTGATCCAGATCCGACTATCAGTGGATACAAAAAGTAAACTGTTCAGCCTGGCGGCGGTATGCGCTCTACCGCGTGCCGTTCCAGTTAAGTAAGCAAGGAGTGCAAGTCCAAGGAAACTAATCACGGAGGAAGGGGAAAGGAGGGAAATTTATGGAAGGACAAAAGGAGGAATTAAGCGAGGGAGGATGGACAGACGTGAGGTACGGAGAGAGAGCTTGTGGGGGAGGAGAGAGGGAGTGTTGGTTGTGGGGTCTGTGGATCGTTTTACCAATGTTGTGCGAATGTAATATGTATAGTTGTATACGGCCTGTATGCAGCGTGTGTACATATGGCCAGTACGCAGCGTGTGTACATATGGCCAGTACGCAGCGTGTGTACATAATGGCCAGTATGCTGCATGTGCACATATGGCCTGTAAGTAACATGTCAGTGATAGAACAAGAGGAAAGGATGAAGTAATAAGTAACAAGACAGGTGAGGGTAATAAAAGCCAATGGGATAGTGATCGACTGGTGAACAAGATATAAGAGTTGATAATGAAATGTCATTCTCACCTCTATAGTGGGATCATATTCATCTACAAAGTGGTTTTGGATGAGTTGGATGGTGAGTGCACTCTTGCCCACACCACCAGCACCCACCACCACCAATTTGTACTCCGTCATTCCTGGAAGAAAGGGAAGAATGCAAGAGAAAGCAAAATTGTGCACAACTGATGATGAATACTGCAGATACTCCAATTGCTGTGATTGATCACATTTGAAATTAATTTGATAAGTTTGCTTTAAATCTTCCCGAATACAGTTGTGGATCCAGAATGCTAAATGTCCACAAGTTGCCAATTATTTTTATTTTTTGGAACACTAAATTGGACACACGGACACACACACGGACACACACACACACCTCTGTTAACGTCGTCGTTATGTTCTATTGACCAAGTGACAACGTTAAATAGATCAATTTATCTCATAATAATGTATCTAAATGGGGGGATGGAGGGGGGAAGACCCGTGTCCTAGAAGTGAAAACTTTAATGGGACCCAGGCCATGTCCGAGACGCGACGTCTAACATACGACACAGATTGATACTGTAAGCATGGCTTGTGATGAGCCAAGAGAGTGGTCTAACTGGGGAGACGGTTTACCTACCCACACAATACACACGTCTCGTACAAATGGCAAAAACGGGACGGTACAAGCAGCTGGATAAGGTGAGCAACAAACAACAACACTCAATCCAAAACACAACATGCACGTGTGTACAACACCCAATGGAAACTCCAACAAACACAAAACCCACACCTCTTAATGTCCAACCAGGCCACGAAACCACCCATATCCATGCCCCGGAAACAACAACAACAACAACAAATACACACACATGCTCACGCACTCGTACAACACCAGATCATGTGTGAGTAATAACAAAAAAAAGCAGAACAACCCATCATTGATGTGCTTTGATGTTTATTTGCTTGAGGTTTGCAAAAATAAAAAACACTCCTCCATCTGACCTCGAGCATCATCACGTGACAAAAAGCGGCCACATGGTGAATAAAAACCCGGTACGTGCCGGGGCTCATGGTCTATTGACCTGAGAAAGCCTGCTGTGAAGCGGTTCAAACGTCACCTGAGACCAGGACTGCCCTTGCTTATTTGCTTAATACAGATTGGGGATGGGGATGACAAGTCAGTGGTGCAACACTTTCTTGAACACCGAGAAGGAAGAGTGTGATTAAACAGTATACGGTGGTTCCGCAAATGGAAGAGAAGAGGAAGAAGAGTTTAAATGTGTGAAAGGCTTGATTTTGGGACTTTCATCAGGAGGGGGTTAATGGAAGAACACTATGCAGGATTGGAAGGTTGAGAGAGACAGAGCAAGTGAGGCAGTAAATAAATAAGTATAACCTTTGGCCTCCGACTTGCCTGCAACGTGAGAGCAGAAAGCCTTGCGCTTCGGTCTCATCATGAGAGACGTCAATAATGTTGAGTGCTTTCGATTTCACAAATTCAAGGTGAGACAGATATGATGCTGGAGCGACCGCCCATAGATGAGAGCAGTACTCCATTGAGGAATGGATATCGACTTTGTAGGCTGTGAATAATGATGATTTTTCAAGGAATGACTTGGAACGATGGAGATTGACCATTCTGCGGCTGGCTGTTGAAGCCAGGTACGGCTGATAGTGAGGCCTAGAAGTTCAACAAGAGACTCAACTTCTTCCTGTGGTTGACCATGGAAATAGTTAGGAGAGTCAGTTCAGACACGTCAACAAGTCACCTGTGCCAGGTCCCAAGTCTAATATCACGTCATAATCTCATAGATCATATAGCTTGGTTACCTGTAAGCCTTTAATACTCCAAAGGTTTACATGAGTCATGAGCTGGTTGTTTATATGAGCGTAATGATTTTTTGGGGGCATGTGTACACTAAAATAAATGACATGGAAAAAAGTTAAATTGCTTTAATTCAAACTCGTTGACCAGACTCGGTTGCCACCTTCAGAATAAGATCAAAATTCAGCAAACATCACCCGGGGAATCTCTGCCATGCTCCCAATAACGAAGTGACGTGCGCATGCAGAGAGAGTAGCAGCAAGCTACGCAGTGGCGCTCAGTCTCGACGGTGTAATGGTGAGAATGTCCACTCAAAGGTCAAACCATTACGTGTGTTTGTTTATTTATTTTAGTTCCACAATGAGCCATAAACGTAGACTAAAAAATAAAAACATGGAAGAAGCTAAGTGAGTATGAAGTGAGCAGCAGCAATAACAATTCCACATGAACGCCGTGCGGCATGCATGCATACTGAATTCAAGGACATATACTCGTATAGTCTATGTAATGAAACATACTGTTATGTCTGTGGCTTAGAGATACTTTAGACCAGGTAGAATTGTGTATGTAACATGCTCCGACTGTCGTGAAGACGAAGAACCATCACCATGTAATAAGTGGAGGACCTGTTTCGCTCGGATGTCGGATTAAGGTGTATCTTCGTTCCCATTACGAGGAATGGGGCATGTTAACTAGTTGTAGGGATTATGTTAACTACTTTCCTGTTCGTCGTTCCTTATGTGATTGATCCTTTGTCCCTTATGGCACCACAATAGACAAGTGAGAATGGCAATTAAAGCACATTAAATAATAATAATAAAACCAACCGGAAGCCAGTTCTGAGCACTGCCGATGGGACGGCAACCAGCTACAGCACACATCGAGGTCGAGCAGGCCGAAGACACGCCCCGAGGAGCCGTGATTGGCCAGGGCGGAGTAAGAAGGCACTGCCTGATTGGTGAAAGAAGGCCGAGGTGGAAGCAGCGCGCTGACTGGCATGGTACGACTGATGACGTCAGAGGCTGATTGTGCGCTGAGTGGTGAGAGCTAAGCCTGTGGTGTTGACCGGCACTGATTGGAGGAGAGGCACCGAGGACGTCACGACCCGACGAATAAAGAAACTCTGACCGGCATTTTCAGGCTCTTGCTCCATCTTGTCTTGCTCCCTGGTCGTTCTTGTGCTCTGGTCTTCTTCTGCTGTTCTCCTGATCATCTTGTGCCTGCTCGCGTTCTGGGTGACGGTTGACGGCTGTACACTGACGATTCTCCTCCCTTGTGTTCACGTTCGGGACCTCGTGAGCGATTGCGCATGGACGAGGGCGGCTTGACTGGAACACCACGAGGCCGGAGTGAGTGAGACGCCTGGTGAGGCCGAGCAGTGCGTGAGCGAGGCGGACTGAGGCCTACTTCCCGCCAAGGCAGGGACCCCATCCTGATTCCCGCGCAGGAACAGGGGCCTGAGACGGGTCTTGACGAGGTGCCGGGACAGCCGATTGAGCTAAGTGCACGATAACCCCACATATTTATTTTCATTTATTCTTCCCTTCGTCTGTGTTCAAGTCTGGTGTGGGGGACGTCCCGTTTAATAATCCAGTTTACTGTCGCGTTTCTTGTTATCGGCATTCCGTTTTAATAAACCTGTTTATTTTTGTACATTTTAAACCTGTTTTTCGCTTGTTCTTTTCTTTGCAGGCTTTGGGACTGCTGGCAGACAACAGGTAAGACACTTCATATTCCCCTCCCCTTTCTTCCTCCGGCGCATATAGTAAAATCCGCATTTGATCAGTCGCCTCGGAGTTAAAGTCGCCCTGCTTTGGCTATCCGTAATCCCTGTGGTGTTCACTGGGGAATCACACGACAATACCACAGCTCAACTTGCTTTTCTCCAATTTACCTCCTTTTATTCCACTAGACACATGTATGTGTGGTCGGAGGCTCTGAGTTCAGCGGCACTTTTGGCGCTGCATCACCAATACCTTTTCCAAGCTTGGTGTGATCTATTTACCGAGTCCGTGCTCCATTTTGTGCCCGACTCCGGCGGCCTTTGTTTATAAATATTGTTGCGAATATGGCATTTGGCCTCCATATCCGCTTGTAAATATTCCCCTATTTCCCCAATACTCCCCAACTATCCCCAATCCCCCATTCCCTGTAAATAACACTCTGTAGAACCGACCTTCCCCTTTTTCCCCCATTAAATGTCGTGCCCAGGTCCACCGCATCTCACGTAGACAACTTTCGGACATCTTGCTAGTTATTCTTAGTCTATGTCAGTTAAGGACTCGTTTCCATTAATTCTGACTCTTCGTTGCACCAGAATGTGATTGTATGGCACCAGTAGTGAGTTTAGGACCTTCCCATACCTCCTCCCATCTTCTTCCCCAAACAACAACAACAACAACAACCAAACAACAACAACAACTACAACAACAACTACAACAACAGAGGGGCGCGGCGCGGCGTGCGGGGAGTGTGCGTCCTCACTCCGGCTCGGTTAGCCGCCATTACCCATGTGCGCCGACGGGGTTACCAAGAAGGGGCTGCCTGTCGGCCCCTCGTCAAGGGCGGAGCCGGTAACCCCCCCGCACGCACCCAATGAGAAGCAACGGGCCGATTCCATCTGGGGCGGAGCTAACGAGCCGAGGGCGTGTCACTCCCCGCCGGATATACGCGGCGACTTACCGGATGTGACGTGAGATGCGCCCCCAGCTTGAGAAGACAATCACCACATCCGAGCGCTGCGACCTCCCCGCATCTCTAGACCGGACCGGGTCGATCCTGCCCTGAGCCCAGGTGCACCTGGAGCCATCGATTCTGCCTTTCCTTGCCATCAATCCCCGTGTGAGTCCGTTTTGTCCTGTTTATCTGTCGTCTGTCAGGGAATAAGATAAGTGTGTCTAAGTGCCTGTCTTTCTATGCTGTCCCTCTCATTCCTGTAATCTAACCTTCCGCCCTAATATAACCTCCTCCGGAGGTCTTGAGAACTGAACCCTTGGTGTCGTGTCATTTTAACCCAGCCGTTGTGTCCTTTTCCTTCATTGATTCAGCGTAGCGCGACTCGGCAACGTTCGAGTATAATCGGGTAAACGTGCAGGCACGGTCATACCAAACCGCTCGGTGAAACAACATCCACCACCGCGTCTGTAACAATATAATCATGTCCTTCCAGCCATCGAATGAAAGTTAATCATAAACACATCACTGAGATATATTTATTTTGATGTAGTGTTCATTCATTCATCGTCATTGTCAAATCTCAAGTCACAGTTTGCGACTTAAGTCCGACAAGTTCAAGTCCCCGACTCGAGTCCCCATCTCTGGGTCAGTTTGACAATCGTTCTGGAACGACAATATGAGACCGAGATCCCCCAGGGTTGATGGACATATCATTTATTAGACGGGCATGTAATTTATCAAATCAGCGAAGTGTCAGAACTACCTGTTAGATATGCCCAGCGTGACGGTCCTGACCTCTTGCTTGAGACTTTCGACCGACAATTCCTGAAAGCAGCACGCGCAGAGTTGAACGATCAGCACGGATCCCAAACTGATGGTCAGAGATGATGCTGTTTGAAAAGAAAAAAAAGATATCAATTTGTCCTTACATGTCCCTTGTGTCCCCGTAATTCGATTTTCTTACGACCTTGTATATCCCTTATCCCTGTATTTGAAAAAAGGAAATTTTGCGCAGTAGATGTAATCTACAAAATAAATGGCAAAATGGATCCAATGCTGATGTTTTGGCTTCCTTATCAGTAGAAAAATGTCCATCTATTTAATAGGTAATCACGGGCGAAGTATCGCTTTGGAAAGAGAAGGGAAAGTGATTTGGCAGAAGATCGTCATGAGGGAATAGGTGGGAGTGGATGGGGCAGGGAGAGGGAGAGGGAAAGGTGTTAACATTTCTGCCATATTTGCATACGTAATAAATATACTGTTCTGAGTCGCATTTCAACCAATTTAATCAAGTACCCGGTAGTCCAACAATGGAACAAGCCGTCAGGAGTTTGAATCTCTCCACTATAATCCTCTGCATGGTACAACAGTCAACACAGAGCAAACTATGCATCAGATGATCCCCGTTTGCAATGGAAACCTTCAACTTCAAGCCGAATCGATTTTGCTATTTCTCCATCAATCTGTACAACACCCTTTCGAGCATTAGCTTCGTGTATTTTACACTGTGCGGTTCATGTATAATATATCTTTACAGTGCACATGGGACAAACAATCACACTCCACCACACAATACAATACAGCCGAAGTACCCGGAATGAAAGCAGTTCAAGTAACCTGTGCAGTCGCCCTTGAAACAGCGATCAAATCGCTGGGAATACTGAGTAGGAAGCCCAGCGGCCTCGCCTGGATTCGAGTGCACAAAGCCTGCGCTAGGCCTCCCGCAGGGCGGGCTAGTCAAAGCCGCAGGGAGCAGCCGGCCTTCACCTGAACGGGAGCCGAGGCTCAGCAAGCGATGCCGACGACGGCAGACAATTACCGAGGGGATGTAGGATGGGTAGGGCTGCGAAGAGCACAGGCTCGCTCACCGCGCCGACAGGCTCCGTCCAGGCGGCATGGGACCTTTCGAGTCCCTCCGACCGCCACTCCCTACAAGCTCGGCCTGCCTGGCCTAACCGGGACCGGGCTGGGCCTGGGCAGGGCTGGGATAGGCGGGGCTGAGCTGGGTTGGCCCACGAAGGACCTCGCTTTGCGGGCTGTCTGTAGCGCGCCTGCACCGTGTACATGTCATTACGTTCATGGCTCTTTTTAAAAACCGATTACAACGCAAGGAAAAATTAAAATCCTTATATATAAAATCCAATTGAATAATAAATTCCCATGGATTAATATATGACATCCCATTCCTAATTCGTAGGAAATGAATTTAATTCAGAAGCAAACGGAGATCGAACTATGATAGTGGAACGGCCGAACTTAATCAAAATGTCGAATGACCTTGATAATCGTAATAACATTGTGTACACACGTACACGTGTGTTTGTAGCGGGCAGCGCATGGAGCAGCATGCGGGGACCAAGTGAAAGCAGTTGGTTTTGTTTCCCTTGGCCGGGTCTCTGCGCGGGCGGGCGTGGGACAGCTTCGCGCTGCTCCCTCCTTGTCCTTATATACAGCGCTAAAAATAGTGCGCGCGCCGTGACGACATTCCGTAATTTCCCCACTCTGTACGCGTGACGTCACGAAGTGCTGTTGCGCCTGTTACGTCCTCGTATTTGCATTAAATGCCAAGGGAGGGGTCACGTCGGACAGTTTGCATTCGCTGTTTTTTGGTTTCTTTACATTTTGTAATCTACATTGTAATTTACTTCTAATTTACATTCAATTGTAATTTATATTATCTACATTTTTTTGTTGTAATTTTGAATTTATATTCTTGACACCATCTTCCATGGACGAGGACACGCTTTACATGTCAACCTCTATTTATACTAGACCAAAATATTGGAATTTACTCAATCCAGGTATAAAACAAACCATAAGGCTTAATGTCTTCAAGTGTAAGCTTAAGTTGCATTTGTTAGAGTGCATATATCTACTCAAATGATTGATTCCATGCATTGTTTTTATTGAGATTGAAGGAACTGCGCTCCAACGCGAGTCGAAAGAATTGACGCGACCAAAGACGGAATTCGTCCGAGTTGCTTTATTGACACAAAACAGCTCAGGTATTCTCACAAGCCCGTTTATCGGGCAGCAATATATATACACATTTATGTCGGGAAGTTTGCCCGGCAAAAGCTATACCGGGCATGCCCGGGTGTCAAGGGCGAGCCTTGGAAAGGCGAGTCTGGACCTGCCCGGGCGTGTTTGGCTGCGGCCTGGCAAGTCGAGGCTGGGCGTGCCCGGGCGCTCTGGAGGAGCATTGGAAAGGCGAGCGCGGGCATGCCCGGACGCTCTGGGCGAGCCCTGAAAAGGCGATAGCGGGCATGCCCGGACGCTCTGGGCGAGCCCTGGAAAGGCGAGAGCGGGCATGCCCGGGAAAGACGAGACCGGGCGTGCCCGGGAGGTTCGGGCGTGCCCGGGAACAGTGAGTCCGGGCATGCCCGGGAGAGGCGCGTCTGGCCGTGTTCTGGCCGGTGCAAGGCGATTGTGTGCATCCAGCGGTAACCGCTACACACGCCCCTCCAGAAACGACCTGCACCGGCAGGGTCAATTTAAGGGGGGTCCGGATGACCCGGCCGAAGCGACCCCTGGAGGGTCGTGGGGAGGGGTCCGACGTGGTGGTGGGTGGTCGAGTGGGGGGAACTGTGGACGGGGGGCGGCCTCGCCGCGGAGGAAGGGCCAACCATGGTGGTCGGTCGACGTCCATGTGCGCCGGTTTGAGGCGGTCCACAGAAATCCGGTCCGGCCGGCCGCCAAAGTCGACGATGAAAGACTTGTCGCCCCGTCGCAGGACCCGGAAGGGCCCGTCGTACGGCGGCCGGAGTGGCCCCCGGTGCGCGTCATGACGCACAAAGACGTACTCCGCTGTGCGAAGCGCCGGGGGGACGTAGGACTGGGGGCCACCGTGGCGGGACGTCGGCACGGGGGCAAATCGTCGGGCGGCCTCCTGGAGGTCCGAGCGCTGGCGAGCGGCGGACCAGGGACTGGTAGCGTCGGGCACGAATTCGCCCAGGACGCGGAGCGGCTGGCCGTAGACGAGCTCGGCGGCGGACAGCCGATCGGCCCAACCGTCGTCCTGAAGGCCGGCCATGAGTGCGGCCTTCATGGAGTGGTGAAACCGCTCGCACAACCCGTTGGCTTGGTGGTGGTAGGCCGTGGTGCGGTGCAGCGTGACCCCCAACGAACGGGCGACCGCGCCCCAAAGCTCAGACGTGAACTGTGGGCCGCGGTCGGACGAGATGTCCGCTGGTGCGCCGAAGCGCGCGACCCAGGTGGCGATGAACGCCTGCGCCACGTCGGCGGTGGTGGTGGAGGCGAGGGGCACGGCCTCCGGCCACCTTGTGGTCCTGTCCACCATGGTGAGCAGGTGGGTGAACCCCCGTGAGGGGGGCAGGGGACCCACCAGGTCCACGTGGACGTGGTCGAAACGCCGTTCAGGCACGGCGAAAGGTGCCAGCGGGGCCTGGGTGTGGCGGTGGACCTTGACCCGCTGGCAGGCCGTGCAGGCGTTGGCCCAGTCGCGGATGTTTCGTCGAAGGCCGTGCCAGACGAAACGCGCCGACACCAGCTTCTGAGAAGCTTTCCGGCCCGGGTGAGAAAGGCCGTGGATGGAGGCGAAGATGCGGCGCTGCCAGGAAACGGGCACGATGGGGCGAGGCTGGCCCTGGGAGACGTCGCAGAGCAGGACGGTGCCCGCAAAGGGAATGTCGGCCAGGCGGAGGCCCGTGTCCGCCGCACGGAGTGCCTGTACCGAGGCGTCGGTGGTCTGGTCAGCCGCCATGTGCGCGAAGTCCACGCCGAGGTGGACCGCGTTCGCGCTGGCCCGAGAAAGACAGTCGGCCACGGCGTTGTCTTTGCCGGCGACGTGCCAGATGTCCGTGGTGAACTCCGACACGGCGGAGAGGTGGCGCTGCTGGCAGGCCGACCACGGCTCCGTGACCTTAGCCATTGCGTAGACCAACGGCTTGTGGTCGACGAAAGCCGTGAACGGGCGGCCCTCCAGGAGGTGTCGGAAATGGCGAACGGCCAGGAATAGCCCGAGCAGCTCGCGGTCGAACGTGCTGTAGTTTAACTCGTTCGGTCGGAGTTGGCGGCTGAAAAAAGCGAGTGGCTGCCAAACCCCGTCCACCCATTGCTCATGGACGGCGCCCACCGCGTAGTTGGAGGCGTCCGTAGTGAGGGCGATGGGCGCGTTGAGCACTGGGTGAGCCAGCAGCGTTGCGTCGGCGAGGGCCCGTTTGGCGCTGGCGAAGGCCGCGTCCATGGCCGCGGGCCAAACAATGTCATGCTTGGCCGGCTTGCCCCGGAAGGCCTCGTAAAGGGGCCGCATGAGCTGAGCAGCGCAGGGCACGAATCGGTGATAAAAATTCACCATGCCGAGGAACTCTTGTAGGGCCTTGATGGAACGGGGACGCGGGAACGTGGTGATGGCCTCGACCTTGGTCGGCAGCGGCACGGCCCCGGTCTTGGTGATGCGGTGGCCCAAAAAGTCAACGGTCGTCGCGCCGAAGTGGCATTTGACCGGGTTGACAATTAAGCCGTGCTCGCTGAGGCGACCGAACAGTGTTCGGAGGTGGAGGAGGTGCTCGGCGCGGGATGTGCTGGCGACGAGGATATCGTCCAGATAGACGAAAAGAAACGGCAGGTCGCGCAGCACGCCGTCCATCAAGCGCTGGAACGCCTAGGCCGCGTTCTTGAGGCCAAACGGCATCCGCAAAAATTCGAACAGGCCGAACGGCGTGATGACGGCCGTCTTCAGGATGTCGGCCGCCTGGACAGGTACCTGGTGGTAGCCCCGTATCAGGTCAATTTTCGAAAAGATGACCCGTCCCGCCAAACGGGCGGAAAAGTCCTGAATATGCGGGATCGGGTACCTGTCGGGGGTGGTAGCGTCGTTGAGACGGCGGTAGTCGCCACACGGGCGCCATCCACCCCCCGGCTTTGGCACGATGTGCAGTGGCGAGGCCCACGCGCTATCGGAGCTCCGCACGATGCCGAGGTGCTCCAACGCGTCGAACTCGGCCTTCGCCACGGCGAGCTTGGCCGGGTCGAGGCGGCGGGCCCTGGCGTAGACCGGCGGGCCATAGTGGGTATGTGGTGCTCGATCCCGTGCCGCACCGCGACGGCCGAAAACGTCGGCCGCGTGAGGCCCGGGAATTCCGCGAGCAGGCGAGCGAACTCGTTCGCTGCCGGGAGGGCGCACGCCAGTTCGGTCGGCGGGAAGCTGCTCATCGTGCACGCCAGGGAGCTGAAGGTCTCGGCGTTGACAAGGCGACGACGTTTGACGTCGACCAGCAGCCCGTGCGCGCAGAGGAAGTCGGCGCCCAGCAAAGCCATGGGGACGCAGGCGGTCACAAAAGTCCATTGAAAACGCTGGCTGCCGAAGCAGAGGGTGACGACGCGTGGGCCGAAAGTGCATATGGCCGAGCCATTAGCAGCGACCAAAGAGGGGCCGCAAACGGCGTCCCGCCTGTCCTGCTCGGAGGCGGGTATGACGCTCAGTTGGGCGCCGGTGTCACACAGGAAACGCCGCCCAGACGCTTTGTCCCGAATAAACAGCAAGTTGCCCGAGTGGCCGGCGCTCATGGCTGGGAATGAACGCCGGCCCGGCCGTTTCCCGACCTGCCGAAAGTGCACGGTGGCCGGCATGTCCGAGCCTTGTGTCCGAACCTGGCGTGGTAATAACACCACGCCCGGTCAGGTGGAGGCCCCGGCCGTCATGTCGGAAGCGGGCGGTGCGGCGTGGCGGCCGCCAGTTGCACCGGCAGTTCGGCCTCCAACCGCGCAGGTCGCTCGGGCGTCGCCTCGGACGGCGGCGGGCTCCAGGTAACCGCGCCGATGTGCTGGCCGCCGAGGAGATCTTATCGGCTTCCCTGGCGAGGGCGCGGGAATCCGTGATCAACGTGCCAGCCAGGGCGAGGCGTACCGGGTTAGGCAGCTGGCGAAGGAACAGCTCGCGGAACAGAAAATCCGGAGAGTGCTCACCGAGCAACGAGAGCATATAGTCCATGCGCTCGGACGGGCGCGTGTCGCCGAGCTCGGGCAGAGCAAGCAGGCGCCGTGCGCGTGCTGCCGGTGAGAGGGCGAAAGCGTCGAGGAGGAGCGTCTTCAGCGCGTCGTATTTGTCAGCAGCCAGCGGGTGCTCGAGGAGGCTCAAGGCGCGGGCCGCGGTGGCGGAACCGAGCGCCGCCACAACATGGTGGAAGCGGGTGTCGTCCGCGGTGATGCCTCGCAGGGCGAACTGAGAGTCCGCCTGAGCGAACCAAACAGCCGCGTGAGCCTCCCAGAAGGTAGGCAGTTTAAGACTCACTGCCGTGTCCATGTCGGTAGGTCAACAATGAAGGAACTGCGCTCCAACGCGAGTCGAAAGAATTGACGCGACCAAAGACGGAATTCGTCCGAGTTGCTTTATTGACACAAAACAGCTCAGGTATTCTCTCAAGCCCGTTTATCGGGCAGCAGTATATTGTTGTGAATATGAGAATGTTTTTTTATTTTGTTGTGGTGGTAAAATGTTGTAAAAGGTTGTTGTAAAAGGTTGTTGTAAATATCACCCCTCCTCCCTCCGTTGTGGTTGTATAAAGGTCAAAGGGCGTTCCCGTAGTTAGTCCATAAAAAACATACATGCAGGACACGATATATCTTTTCTTTTGATAGTTATCTCTTATTCTGTGTTTTAGGATAAGGCTGTGTCTCCCATTAATTAAAAGTACTCCATTGCACCAGTGAAAGAGAATAGACCCCCTTTCCTTCCCATCCCCAAAAATCTCCCTTTCCATCCCCTCCAAAACCTCCAATGACCTCATATTACATCCCCCTCTCGTCATTGCTGAGCCCTCGATTCCCAATCACCTCCCCTCCAATAACCGCCATTGACCACGAGGCTCGAGTCAGGGAAGAAAGGCGTGTCTCCACCTCGTCAGAGGAGGGGAGGGGCGCGCCCGCCCGTCGTCGTCCGGGGCGGAGCCCGAGGGTCGTGCGACCAGCCAGGGCCGAGGTGAGCGCCCCGATGGGCGTGTCCAAAGCGCCGGGGGCGTGATCGCTGGGGGCGCTATAAAAGGGCGCAACCGGAAAAAGAGAGGAAAAAGAAGAAGAAAGAGAGATGCACTCTGGGTTGGAAAAAGAAGGGTTGTGAAGAGAGGAGGAGTTGGTTGCAAGGAGTTGGTCACAGTCGGTTGCCAGAGAGGGGAGTCGGTGGTGAGAAGTGAGAGAAGCAAGAAAGAGTTGAGGGTTGAGGGTTGAGGGACCAGACCAGTGAGACAAGTCCTGGGAACGCAGCGGACGGAGGCCGCCGCAGCAGCGACACCCGGCAACCGCCAAAGGGGGCCTGAACGGCGGTTTGGAGCAGGGCCAACAAAAAGGAACGGCGGCTGCCAAACGCACGATTGAGCTGCAAGACCCCCCCTTGGACCTTTCCTCTCCCGCCAGCCATCCACCTTCTGCCATCCCTGGCATTCCCCGCGTGAGTCAGCGTTCTGTTTGTTCTGTCCTGGGATATAAGTTAAGTCTGTAGGTAAGCTAAATTTGCACTGTGTCACCTGCGTCTTGTGCTTGTAAATAAACGTGACATCTGTCTTTTTGCTTGTGTGTAAATAGTAGGAATAAATGTAGTAGTATTTCAAACCTTTTTTTGTCTCCGTTTTCCTCTTGCATTGCGTCGCTTTTGTCTTTTCCCTCATTGAGCAGCTAGGGTGCGATACAACCAACGTTCGGGTGGAATCGGGTGAGTTTTGTTAGGTCGCGGTTTTAAACCACCGCTCGGTCTATAACATCCTAACCGCGATCTGTAACAATTGGTTGTCAGGAGTTGGATTCGAACCTGGGACTAAATTTATTTAGCCCAAATTTTGGACACCAATTGTGTTAGTACAGTAACAATTGGTGTCGGGGAGTGAGATCGACCCGGAGCGCGCTTCACGCGCTCAAAATTATAAAATACCGAAATTTGTTTTGTTTTAAAGGAAAAGCCCGAATTTTGAAATCGCGCCATGGCTGTTCAAGGCGACGGGATGCCGGTGGGAGAGATAGAGGGGTTAGAAGTAACCCAGGACTTCGGGGAAGAAAGGGAGGAGGAAAATGGCAATGTGGTTGCGGGAATATCAGGTGCACAAAATGGCGCGCTCGCGCACATGGTTGAAGAGTCCCAAAATAGCGGCGCCGCGGAGGGCGAGCCCGCGGTGGCGGCTGGGGACGCTGGGCAAACCGGGTTTGACCTCAGATTATTCTTGACCCAACTGAATGCAAAAATGGATAGGATGGGGGGCCAAATGGGGGTAATGAGGGACGAAGCAAGGGGTACCGTTGAGGGGTTAGACAATAATTTTAAGGAGTTAGACAAGAAATTTGAGGGGTTAGACAATGGGATAGAAGGGGTGAAAAATGGGTTAATGGGGTTAGAAAATAGGATGGAGGACAAATTGCGGGAAATAGGGGAACAATCCGCCCGGGAAATCGAACAGATGGGGAACCAGATGGAGGAAATACGACGAGGGGTGAGTGAGGAGGTCTCGGGGCTGCGCGAGGAGGTAAAGCGAGGCGAAAAGCGTATAGAGAAAGAGGTGAGAAATAATACGGCAAAGTTACAGGGGGGAATAGAAGATCTGACGGAGGAGGTGGAGCAGCTGACAGAGGGACAAACTAAGTTAGTGGAGCAGGTTCAAAAGAACACTGCGGTACTAGGAGGGTTAAAGGCGACACAAAAAGAAATTAAAAACGAATTAATAGCGACGCAGAGGCAATGTCAGATGGTACGGGAGGAACTGACAATGAGGGTGGAGGAGGTGACAGAGATAATGGAGACAAAGGACCGGCAGGTGAGGATGCACATAGAGACGGTCACGGTAGCCTTAGAGGACGAACTTGAGGGGACGCACCGAGAAATAAAAGAGGTTAAACAAAAACTAGAGGAAGTGGGAGAAGAGGTGAGTGAAATTAAGAAGGGACGGACAGAAACTAAGAGGGAGATAAAGGAGGAGGTAATGGAATATGTGCAAGGTCGGTGCTCAACTCATGACGTGATGCTCACTAACCAAATAAAGAGTTTGCAGGTGGCAAAGGAGGTGCGGGGACGAGGTGCCAAGGTGAGTGGCAATGTACATGATGTGAGGAAAGCTTCAGTCGGCTTGGGGATTGGTTTGGATCCGGGTGTTCGTGAGAGGCCGTTGGTGAAGTGTGCGACAGGTCTGGTGTGCGAAAAAAGAGGTGTGCGAGAATGTCCGACCATGGGGTGTGTGAGAAAAAAGTGCACGCCGAGGAGTGAGTGTGCCGTCAAGAGTGAGTTGGTCGAAGCGCGTGTGCGAGGGAGCACAGGGAAGCGCGGTGTGGTGAGTGTTACGGAGGAAGTAACGAAAAAGTGTGCGCGGGAGGATGCGCGAGAAAGGTGTGTAACGGACGGGTGCATGGGGAAAGCGCATGGTGTCAAGAGTAAGGGAGAATGCATGCCTGTGGTGAGTGTTACGGAGGAAGTAACGAAAAAGTGTGCGCGGGAGGATGCGCGAGAAAGGTGTGTAACGGACGGGTGCATGGGGAAAGCGCATGCTGTCAAGAGTAAGGGTGAGTGCGCGACCGAGAGTGGAGGTGAGAGTAGTGAGAGTGAAACGGAGCGTGAGTTGGTTGTGGCAGGTGAGCGAGGATGTACACCTGGAATAGAAGGATGCACACCTGGAATGGTAGAGCGTGAGTGGGAATGCACGCTGGAATTGGTAGTGAGACACGTGGTTGGGTGTGCGGGTGAGAGCACACCTGTGATTGTCACAAAGGAGGTGACCGAGAAAGGGGCGCGAAGAGGTGTATTGGTGAGGTGTGCGAGCGACGAATGTGTGCCAAGGTGTTCGGTGGTCAGGTGTGTGACCAAGTCGGTGAGCGGAATGAGTGTACCGAGGTGTGTTAGAGAAGGTACGACCAAGAGCATGGAAACGGCTGCATGTATGAGCACGAAAGGGGTAGCGTATGCTTGTAGGCATCCAGGTGAGGCGTCGACGATAACCGGGTTAAAGGTTAGAACGACTTATAGCCGACTCGGGCCCTCGGTGCGTGCCGGGCTTCGCGTGCCGCGAGAACCGGCGGGGATCCGAACCACGGCGGTTTCGAAAGAACCGCCGTGCGCGATCCACGCTGGGCCTCGCGTGGAACGGCCGCGTCCGGGCTCCACTGGGCGGAGCGGGCAGCCCGATAGGAAGGGTCGTCATGGCGACCACTTTCTATTGAGACGTGCCGGCAGGTCGAGATCGGGACATTGGATGGCTCCACGCCGAGGTGGTGCATGGGATCTCGGCCCGGGTAAGCCTCCGTCCCTGCCCCGAATGCGGGACGTATCCAGCCGCTGGCACAAAACGACCCGCGTTCATTGCTCGGCTGTACGAAGCCGGGCTGTAGATGTGAATTGGCGCACCGAGAGGATGTAATAAGTAGACGGGTGATGGTGATAGTGATAGTGATTTAAAACGAAATTTAGAAAAGTGAATAGAATTGGCAGTAAATGGAAAATTTTTGAATTGTTGAATTTGGACGAGCGAAATTGGTAGTGAGAGACCCCCGATGTGGTGGGATGGCAAATCCACCATCCTTCCCATGTGGGGGCAAAGGAGCACTAGATTATGGGGTGTATGGCAGTGAAAACTAGCCCGGGTGGGTTAGGTTATATTGTAGGGATCTAGAAGAGATTGACATTAGGTGACGTTAAGGTTAGATAGTGACTGATACCTGTAGTGGGGACGCAGGTAGATTAGTATGGATGATAATGACGTGGGAGCGCAATAGTTTAAAGGGACGACTGGGAAGCGCAAGTTTCAGAGGGGAGTTAGTCTAGTAGGAAGACTAGGTCCCCCTGCACCCCCCGGAGATATACTTCTAATCAGTGTTTCTAGATTGGAAAAAATGTGTAGAAAATGACTAGCTATGGCCCCAAGCTGAAAAAATGTCCCACATACCATTTTTATGCAAATTACTGCTGCAAATTTTATGCAAAATTATGCAAATTTTATGCAAATTTTTGATGAGGAGTAGAGTTGAGGGGTCTTTGAGGGCTTCATCGAGGTGCTCTCGGTTGCAAGACTGGGTCATTCTGAGAAGCACAGCAGGGTCAGAGATCATGATGTTCTCCTCCTCAGTGAATCTCTCCATCAACAGCCTCTCCATTGCCTCACACACTGTTTTGAGGCAAAAGAGGGACTTTGCGTAGGCCTTTCCACTGAGAACACCTTTGAGAGATCCACTTGTTACTAGTTGTGCCTCAAAGAGAATCTCTGCATATCCAGAACCACGCATCTTGTGTCCAGTGAGCATCCCGATGTAGTTCATGGATGTGTGGAAGGGTCCAATCGTTACTACATGACTAGCAAATTCATTTGGCCAGCGCCAGATGATGGGAAGGGCTTTCATGCAGACACCCAGATCAAATGTATTCAGGACCCATCTCTGACCCACCTCAGCAGTTGCTGCCTCGGAACGCTTCAGTAGCTCACGAACAACTGCGTTGTCTGTGATCGGTCTGTGCCTGGTGCCTGCATGGCATGGCAATGGCCTGCAGCCTGTGCCTGGGCTAGGGGGTTTCACCTCTGCAACTGGTTCTCCCCCACCCAGCAAATCAACAGTCGACTACTGCACGCCTATCCACCAACCGATCACAGACAACGCAGTTGTTCGTGAGCTACTGAAGCGTTCCGAGGCAGCAACTGCTGAGGTGGGTCAGAGATGGGTCCTGAATACATTTGATCTGGGTGTCTGCATGAAAGCCCTTCCCATCATCTGGCGCTGGCCAAATGAATTTGCTAGTCATGTAGTAACGATTGGACCCTTCCACACATCCATGAACTACATCGGGATGCTCACTGGACACAAGATGCGTGGTTCTGGATATGCAGAGATTCTCTTTGAGGCACAACTAGTAACAAGTGGATCTCTCAAAGGTGTTCTCAGTGGAAAGGCCTACGCAAAGTCCCTCTTTTGCCTCAAAACAGTGTGTGAGGCAATGGAGAGGCTGTTGATGGAGAGATTCACTGAGGAGGAGAACATCATGATCTCTGACCCTGCTGTGCTTCTCAGAATGACCCAGTCTTGCAACCGAGAGCACCTCGATGAAGCCCTCAAAGACCCCTCAACTCTACTCCTCATCAAAAATTTGCATAAAATTTGCATAATTTTGCATAAAATTTGCAGCAGTAATTTGCATAAAAATGGTATGTGGGACATTTTTTCAGCTTGGGGCCATAGCTAGTCATTTTCTACACATTTTTTCCAATCTAGAAACACTGATTAGAAGTATATCTCCGGGGGGTGCAGGGGGACCTAGTCTTCCTACTAGACTAAGTAGTTAGCTGAGATGATGCCGTGTGTGTGAGAATTGAACAGGTGTGATTGCACAGGTGTGCAACTGGACAGGTGTGTGGAACAGTGTGTGAGTAATGAGTGTGGTGGATCAGCGCGAATGCGCTTGGGGAGAGAAGGGTGCAGGTGGCACCAGGTGTGAGAGCACAGGTGTGCAAGTGCAGGTGTGTGGAGAGAGTTGGAGTAAGTGGTACGGAGTGGTGTGCATGGTGCGAAGGTGTGAATGGGGGAAGAGTGGACCCCCCATCACGGATACCCGGGGCGGGTAGTGTAAGAGTTAGGTAGAGGGTACAGGTAAATTGTGGTTGGATATTGGCATCTGTGGTGCGGTTGGAAGAATGATGTTTGGATGGGTGCATTAGTGTTGTGGAAATGGCTGGGCGTGTAGCCTGTTAGTGTGTGTAGTTGGTTTGGGCACTCCACCACTGTAAGGATGTCGGCCAGGTGAGGCCGCAGGTGGGCTCTGGGAGCCGGTAGTAGTTGTTGTGGATGGGGCCCGAGGATCCGGAGGACGGACCCGGGTAGCCCAGTGCCAGAGGGCACCATGGGGTGACAGAGCCAGGAGAGGGGCTGCCCCCAGTTAGATAGGTTAGGGTGAGGAGCTAGGTAAGCTCGGGTGGCAACTACAGTGGTGGAGGTGTGCAGGTGGGTAGACCTGTTGGGAGAGCTACACGTCGCGGCCCAGAAATTGTGCGAGGGCACCAGGAGATGAATCGGGGGAGTGAGACCCCAAATTGAAAAGCACCACAGTTTGGCCAATGGGGATTGGTTGTTAGAACCCATAGTGTAAGTGGCCAATGGATTGGCAGGGGAAAGACCCCGGGTAGTGTAAAGTGTGTTAAAGTCATTTAGAAGATAGTTAGGATGAAGGATCTCCTCGCACCATCTGCACCCACTCACCGGAGGTGACAGGTAACTCCACACCATGCCATGTTTTATTATTTTTTATTGTGCAAATGTTTGGAATGTGAGACGCATCATGACGTGGGTGTGACATTGTGCTTTGATGTTCCATCTCTGCCTCCTTATGAGGATTGATGATGAATTGATGATGGCAAATTTTTGAAGTAGAGGGATTGTGGTGACGAATTTGATATAGGGGAAATATGGGGAAGACGTGACAGTAGTGACGAATTGGTAATGTGTAGGTTTTGTACATATGGGGTAAGGGCAAGGGTGGGCTAGGTAACAGGGGGGTGACGTACGGTAGGGACGAGCTTTCTCACTTCGCCCTCCGTACGCATTTCGCCTTGCATTGCCTTTTTGATGTGTACCCTTGAGACCTTACCCCTCGCTCATCTGTCTTGTCCCCCCTTTTGTCTCCCACATGAGGACCTGAGCGCCGTTGGGCGCCGAGGGGAGCGTGCGTGGGTCGGCCATTGTGCGCCCGAAATTCCCAGAACCAGCTGTCTGCATCGATGCACCACATTATGGACCACATGTCAGTGGCCGAGCACCACTTATGGACCCCATGGGTTGGGGCAAGGCCCCTCTGCTGGAACCGGCCATGAGGGCCCGAAATCTTGCTGGCGGACCTTGGCCACAGGGCACCGATGCCCCACAGGTGAACCACACGTAGTCGGCCCTGTGGGCCATAAATAAAGATAAATAAAATGGACACGTTTGGGCAAGCTTTATTGCAAATAGGCCGCCAGTAAGCAAAGCAAATGAAAATGACAACAACTGGAAGAAATAATGATAACCAGCAGAGGGAGCCGAAGAGCAAGAGACACCTGCAGGGTTGGGTTTGTTGGTTTTATTTTATTCATTGAACAATGGGGACTGCACCGATTGGTGCTTGGGTGTGTATTGGTGCGTTGTTGGGTGCTTTAATGGTGCATTGATGCAGAGCAGACTGTCCTCCCCCCAGAAAGAACAATTACGGGTCCTGGGTTAGTTTTGTAAATAAAATTAGCGTCAGTGTAAATAATGCTCCCCACCGTCAGTGTATAGTTTGAAGACCATTCCGCAATTCGGTTAACTGTGGGCGTAAGTCTGTTAGGCAGGGTGCAATGGAGCAGCGGGACACATTTATTTATGTTTTAAAACTGTCGCACTCAGGGTCAGGTTAAAAGTAGAGGGAACTACACCTCCATGCCACACTAAGGTAAAAGTAATAGGCCCGGGACGTGCCTAAGGGGAGGAGGGTGCAGTGTTGTGAATATGAGAATGTTTTTTTATTTTGTTGTGGTGGTAAAATGTTGTAAAAGGTTGTTGTAAATATCACCCCTCCTCCCTCCGTTGTGGTTGTATAAAGGTCAAAGGGCGTTCCCGTAGTTAGTCCATAAAAAACATACATGCAGGACACGATATATCTTTTCTTTTGATAGTTATCTCTTATTCTGTGTTTTAGGATAAGGCTGTCTCCCATTAATTAAAAGTACTCCATTGCACCAGTGAAAGAGAATAGACCCCCTTTCCTTCCCATCCCCAAAAATCTCCCTTTCCATCCCCTCCAAAACCTCCAATGACCTCATATTACATCCCCCTCTCGTCATTGCTGAGCCCTCGATTCCCAATCACCTCCCCTCCAATAACCGCCATTGACCACGAGGCTCGAGTCAGGGAAGAAAGGCGTGTCTCCACCTCGTCAGAGGAGGGGAGGGGCGCGCCCGCCCGTCGTCGTCCGGGGCGGAGCCCGAGGGTCGTGCGACCAGCCAGGGCCGAGGTGAGCGCCCCGATGGGCGTGTCCAAAGCGCCGGGGGCGTGATCGCTGGGGGCGCTATAAAAGGGCGCAACCGGGAAAAGAGAGGAAAAAGAAGAAGAAAGAGAGATGCACTCTGGGTTGGAAAAAGAAGGGTTGTGAAGAGAGGAGGAGTTGGTTGCAAGGAGTTGGTCACAGTCGGTTGCCAGAGAGGGGAGTCGGTGGTGAGAAGTGAGAGAAGCAAGAAAGAGTTGAGGGTTGAGGGACCAGACCAGTGAGACAAGTCCTGGGAACGCAGCGGACGGAGGCCGCCGCAGCAGCGACACCCGGCAACCGCCAAAGGGGGCCTGAACGGCGGTTTGGAGCAGGGCCAACAAAAAGGAACGGTGGCTGCCAAACGCACGATTGAGCTGCAAGACCCCCCCTTGGACCTTTCCTCTCCCGCCAGCCATCCACCTTCTGCCATCCCTGGCATTCCCCGCGTGAGTCAGCGTTCTGTTTGTTCTGTCCTGGGATATAAGTTAAGTCTGTAGGTAAGCTAAATTTGCACTGTGTCACCTGCGTCTTGTGCTTGTAAATAAACGTGACATCTGTCTTTTTGCTTGTGTGTAAATAGTAGGAATAAATGTAGTAGTATTTCAAACCTTTTTTTGTCTCCGTTTTCCTCTTGCATTGCGTCGCTTTTGTCTTTTCCCTCATTGAGCAGCTAGGGTGCGATACAACCAACGTTCGGGTGGAATCGGGTGAGTTTTGTTAGGTCGCGGTTTTAAACCACCGCTCGGTCTATAACATCCTAACCGCGATCTGTAACAATATATACATATTTATGTCGGGAAGTTTGCCCGGCAAAAGCTATACCGGGCATGCCCGGGTGTCAAGGGCGAGCCTTGGAAAGGCGAGTCTGGACCTGCCCGGGCGTATTTGGCTGCGGCCTGGCAAGTCGAGGCTGGGCGTGCCCGGGCGCTCTGGACGAGCATTGGAAAGGCGAGAGCGGGCATGCCCGGACGCTCTGGGCGAGCCCTGGAAAGGCGATAGCGGGCATGCCCGGGAAAGACGAGACCGGGCGTGCCCGGGAGGTTCGGGCGTGCCCGGGAACAGTGAGTCCGGGCATGCCCGGGAGAGGCGCGTCTGGCCGTGTTCTGGCCAGTGCAAGGCGATTGTGTGCATCCAGCGGTAACCGCTACAAGATAACCCTTAAAATAATTTTATTGTCAGATCAGATCTGTGACTTGCTCCAGGTACCATGTAAACCTGTACTAACCAGGTGAGCAGGGTGTATGGATATGCATACCCAGCAGGATTAAAAACAAGACCTGTCAAAGGCAGAGGAGCTTCGAGTGAGCCAACGACGATCCATATCTGGTGCCCAAACTGTGTCTATATGGACATACTTCTGCAGTTGGGTTGCCCGTTTCTAGGAGGTTGGTGGCAGGATTTGCCTTCCAGCCACCATAAAACACTTAATTCCACAACTTAAACAAAAAGCACAAATCAAACTATGAAGAACCCGTTCCGGGGGAGTATCTACTGTGCAGATATCCTTCACAGGGCAGCCCACTGGATGACGGGACTGGGGAAAAGCCTTTGATGATGGGGCAACCCTGCTGGGTCGAGTTGTGGTGGTGTGTGTCGGGTGGTGCTGAGGTGTCGTGCTTCAGGCGGTGATCTCCTCGTGTTAACCTGAGGCGGTCTCTTCGGGTGGGGTGTCATCTGACCTGGCATGACCTCACTCGAAGAGTCAGTCTCTGTTGTCATCTGAACTGCAGCGTGTGAACATGAGTATTGCAGCATTTTCTGAGGTTTGGAGACCGGATAGTGGTGATATATTGGTGGGTGGCTACACCGACTACAGGTGTGGTCGCTCTGATGGTTACCATTCCCAGGGTATTACTGTAGCTGTGTCCAACAAGCTGACTCCTATGGTAATCGAGGTAACACCGGTCAACAAGTGTATTATGTGGTTGAGGATTCGTCACTCTCTGTGGGTGACATTTCCCTTGTCTTTGTGTATGCTCTGACTGAGGCGAATTATCTCACTGAGAAAGAGACATTCTATGTCGCGCTCAAGTCTGTGGTTGATCAGTGCCCCGGGCTCGATACTCTTCTAGTCTTGGGGCTTTCAATGCATTGACTGGCACTGATAGCGATGGTTATGAGACATGTATGGGTCCCCATACACTACCGGTCAAAAGTTTTAGAACACCTCAATTTTTCCGGTTTTTATTGAAATTTACGCAGTTTAATGTCTCAATGTACTCTGTAATTAAGCATAGAACAAATAAACAATTGGAGATAAAAACGAAATCATAGAATCATTTTGTTTAACAAAATTTTATTTAATTTTTTGACTCAGCAAAGTGGCCACCTTTTGCAGATATAACCGCCGAACACACTCGTGGCATTCTTTCTTCAATGGAAATCGAATATTGTTCGGGAAGTTCTTCCCAACACTGTTGCAGAAGTTCCCACAAATGTGTTGCACTTGTAGGTTGCTTTGCTTTCACCCTTCTGTCCAGTTCATCCCAAACCATCTCGATGGGGTTTAAGTCTGGAGACAGTGCTGGCCATTCCATGATTTGAAGCCTACCGTCTTGTTCTTTTCCTCGAAGGTAGTTTTGGCATAGCCTGGAGGTGTGTTCAGGGTCACTATCTTGCTGTAGGATGAACCCCTGACCAACTAGGCGTATACCAGAGGGTATTGCATGGCGCTGCAAAATGCTGTGGTAGCCCTTTTGGTTCAGGGTGCTAGTCACTCTGTGCAAGTCGCCGACTCTGGATCCAGGAAAAGAGCCCCAGACCATCACGCTTCCTCCTCCATCTTTGACAGTTGGTGTCACACACTGAGGAACAATCTATTCGCCTACTCGACGACGTACAAAAACCCTGCGTGATGAACCAAAGATTTCAAATTTTGATTCATCGGTCCATAAGACCTTCTTCCAGTCTTCAGTAGTCCACTGGCAGTGCTTCATGGCCCAGGCAAGCCTCTTTTTCTTATTTTGCCATCTTAGCAATGGCTTTCTTACTGCCACTCGACCTGTCAAACCTGCAGCTCGAAGTCTTCTATTCACAGTTGAAACTGAGACTTGCTTACTTCGACCAGCGTTAAGCTGTGCTTGAAGCTGTTGTCCTGTGAGCCACCTATCACGCAAGCTGTTGACTCTCAGAAACTTGTCTTCTGATTCTGTTGTGGCTTTGGGTGTGCCAGACCTCTTCCTGTCAGAGTTTCCTCCAGTTTCCAATATACTACTTCCTGCAGTGCAATATTGTCCAAATAATGCTTCAGAGGGTGTAATAACAGTCTGTTCCAATACTGCTTTTATACAGACAGGGGGTTTGTAATCAAGTAATCAGCAGAGGTTGGGACACCTGTAGGAATTGTTTGCATAAACTTTCAAGGTTTAATTTACTTACATTGCTGCAGAACAGCTGTTGTTAACCCATTACTTGTTCCCTGAAGAAGGCCTTTTTTTACAATACAACTGTGCAATTTACATTATTTTCTCTCAAACAACTGAAGAATGAACTCTCAAACCTGTCTCCTTCCTCCAAATCCTGGTGGCGTCTGGTCAAATCCGTTTCTGGTGTTTGTTCCCCCTCCATCCCCTCCCTTACCTCAAATGGCCACACAGTTGACATCGCACGTGACAAAGCCGAATGCCTCAACTCTGTGTTTGCCTCAAAATCTTTAGTCCCAAACCCATCTCTCTCTGTTCCCACCTTTCCCAGTCGAACCCAACTGCTCCTGGACTCTGTGTCCTTCTCTCCTGACAAGGTGGAGGAGTTTTTGTCTAACCTCGACTCTGATTCTGCAACTGGACCAGACGGCATCAGCCCACGGGTCCTAAAATCCTGCTCTGCCGCTCTATCTCACCCTCTCTCTGTTCTTTTCACCCTCTCTTTTGCTGAAGGTCATCTGCCAGCATCCTGGAAATCAGCAAACATTACCGCTTTACACAAAAAGGTGCAAAAACAGATCCTTGCAACTACAGACCAATCAGCCTGCTCCCAATTATCAGCAAAGTCATGGAATCCATCATTGCCTCGGATATGAAATCTTTCCTCTTCTCCAATGGCTTGATCTCTGATCATCAATTTGGTTTCAGACCAGGTCACTCTACTCTGGACATGCTGCTTCTGCTGTCTCAACAATGGATGGAGGTCCTCAATGCCAAACAGGAAATCAGAGCTGTCTCCCTTGACATATCACGTGCCTTCGATATGGTCTGGCACCCAGCTCTGCTCACCAAACTCTCCTCCTATGGTATCCATGGAAATCTCCATGCATGGCTTGCGGACTTCCTCTCTGGTCATCGTCAACGTGTGGCCCTGAATGGATTTCTCTCATCTCCCCTTCCTGTTCAGGCTGGAGTTCCCCAAGGCAGTGTTCTGGGCCCTGTGCTTTTTCTGGTCTTTATCAATGATCTCCCCGACTCTCTGGAAAATCCTCTCTATCTCTTTGCTGATGACTCCACTCTCTGCCGCTCCATTCTTCTTCCCTCAGATCGGCAGTCTGCAGCCTCCTCACTCTCTGAAGACTTGGACAAAATCACAGACTGGTCAAACAAGTGGAACATGTCTTTCAATCCTGACAAATCTCACACTCTTACTATGTCTCTCCGAAAAGATCGACTGGACAACCCTCCCATCTACTTTCTCAACCATCCTCTCCAAGAAGTTCTGTCGCTCAAGCTTTTGGGTCTTGTTACATAGTTATGTGAATGTATGTGAATTACCATTCAGGTCTTTGCTTATCCATGTGTAATAGATTAAGGGTTGTTGTGGTTGGAGGGTCAGGAGCCCTTCTGAAAAGAGTCCGGAAATGGAAGTGACCGGAAACGGAAGAAAAAAAGACACGAGGAAGAAAAGCGACGAGTTTTCTTCTTCCTCGCCCCGCTCCGACGAAAGGTGGGATCGACCTTGCGCTGCGTGGAAAAGCGGCGTTCCGAAGCCCGTCTGGCGAGAGGAGTTACCGGGACGTGTACCTACCCGGTGGAGACGTCAAGTTGACGTGGGGCCGTGCATCGACCCCGCGTCTGGCACCGTTCGCGGCACCGTCTAAACAGACGCGTACGGGTCGCACGTTGGGGCCTAACACGCCTTGCAAGCGGCGTGGGGCTTTTGGCTTGCTTTACCGTACCCGCTTCGCGTGGCCACGAGGGGCTGCAGCCTCGCGTGGCCACGAGGGTGCCTGGTACGATACCTGCCCGGTGGAAACACGTCCACCCGGGGTTCGTTCAACCGCCCGAGTGCGGCGACGCCGACCAGCATCTCGGTCAGGAGGGGCCCAGAGACATTGTGAGGGGCAGAGACCAAAAGGGGGTCGTGAGTACAGAAGTGGACACACATATATAAGATGGCCATCTTAATCATATAGGGAATTGATTGTGGATTGGGAATTGTTGATGGTTGTTTGTTGTTGATTGCTCGGGGAATATCCGTGATTGTATCATTGAAATTGTATGATATCCTTACCCTGGAAATATATCATTGAACATCAGTTTCTCTTGGGTGGAATTCCTAGGGATTGCGTTGCGAAAGCGCATATATAATACTACTTTCTGGCGAAGGTCCTCTCACGGTCCGGGGGTCACCGAGACCAGGTAGTCACCGAGGGGACCACGTAACAGAATTGGGGGCTCGTCCAAATTACGAATTCGCAATTGGGTCTACGTCCGGGATCTAAAATTGTATAAAATAATAAAATAATATTTTTATTAATTAAAATTTATTAATTAAGTATTAATTGGAAAATTTTTGGGGAAATTGGGGTAAAGTCTTGGGTGAAGGTTAACAGGTGTTAACGATAGTCGCCATGGCGTTTGTGGCACAGAACTTTGCGGTAACACCGAGTGAGGCACAGTTCCGAGCGTTACTAAAGTCGGACCTCTTGAAATTGGCCAAACATTTTAACTTGGAGGTCCGAACTAATTTGAGGAAGGCAGAGTTGCAGGCCACGGTGATACAATCTATGGTGGGATTAGGAACATGGGACGAGTTAGCCTGGGAGTGGCTACCCGAAGAACCAGAAGATGTTGAGCTCCGGAAACTGGAGTTGCAATTACGGAGCCAGGAACGGATTAAAGAAGAAGAAAGGAAAGCAGAAAAGGAAAGAGCAGAAGAAGAAAGGAAAGCAGAAAAGGAAAGAGCAGAAGAAGAAAGGAACGCAGAAAAGGAAAGAGCAGAAGAAGAAAGGAAAGCAGAAAAGGAAAGATCAGAAGAGGAAAGGAAAGCAGAAGAGAGGAGAGAAGAGAAACAAGCAGAGGAAAGGAGAGTGGAACGAGAACTCCAGGAAAGGCTAAAAGAAGAAGAAAGGAAAGCAGAAGCGAGGAGAGAAGAGAAGCAAGCAGAGGAAAGGAGAGTGGAACGAGAACTCCAGGAAAGGTTAGAAGGGAGAAAAGCAGAGGAGAGGAGAGCTGCAAGGGACCTCGAAGCAGAGGAGAGAAAAGCGGAAAGGGAATTAAAGGAACGTGACATGGAGCTTCAGCAAGAAATCAAATTCAAGGAGCTGGAGTTAATGAGAGAACGGGGAGAGGCACCACCCTTGCTGACGAGGTCGACACCTAACCAGAAAACCTGGGATGTGGGCAGACATGTGAGGCTGGTTCCACCGTTCAGTGAAAAGGAAGTCGCGAAATTTTTTCCACACTTTGAGAAAGTGGCTCGACAATTAAACTGGCCGGAGGAGGCCTGGACCATACTCGTGCAAAGTGTGCTGGTGGGGAAAGCTCAGGAAATGTATTCGGCGCTACCAATGGACCAATGTGCAGATTATGAGGTACTGAAGAAGCACATCCTCAAAGCCTATGAGTTGGTTCCGGAAGCTTACAGGCAAAAATTCAGGAATGCCAGGAAGAGGGAGAGTGAGACCCATGTGGAGTTTGCCAGAGTGAAAGAAAACATGTTTGATCGGTGGTGTGAGTCAAAAGGAGTCGGGAAAGACTTCGAAACATTGCGGGACTTGATCCTGGTGGAGGAATTCCAGCAGTGTGTCCACGAGGACATCAAAGTGTACCTGCAGGAAAAGAAAGTACCAAAGTTGTGGGACGCAGCCACCATGGCAGATGATTATGCCTTAACCCACCGAATAGGGGTCCACAAACCTAACTCCTCGCCTAGACTTCAGCAGGGGAGTTATGGAACACCCGGTGCGGAGAACAACCTTACATGGCGGCGGCCGCGAGATGATTATGGGGACAACTATGATACCCCACCTGTTCGAAATCAGAGGGATGCGGGCCCAAGACAAACTTATAGTTCGGGGGGCCCGAGGCAGACCACGAGTTTTTCCTCCGGGCCTACTTGCGCTTTTTGCAAGAAACCTGGACACTTGATGTCCAGTTGTTACCGCATGAAAAGGGAAGACCCAGAGCGGAGTCCGACTATTACGACTCCAAATGCAATGGCCATTGTGAGAAATCGCCATCAAAAGGGTTACCAACAATTTATTTCAGAGGGGTTTGTGTCACGGGATGGAGCCTCGACTAACCGGAAACCGGTTAGGATATTGAGGGACACAGGGGCACATCAATCTTTAATGCTTGAAGGCATTTTGCCATGGTCCGAGGAAACGGCAACGGGGGATAGTGTTCGTTTACAGGGGATCGGGGGCGGTGTTAGTGCTCCCCTTCATGTCATCCATTTGGAGTCCGATTTGGTGTCAGGACCGGTCACCGTCGGTTTACAAGCCACGCTTCCTGTAGAGGGTGTATCTGTGGTTATCGGGAATGATTTGGCCGGGGGTCAAGTTTATGGTAACCTGAGGGTTGGTAAAGAGCCCAGCAGGGAAAATAACACCACACCAGCTCGGGATGGCGACAAAAGTGCCAAGTTATTTGTAGGGGGACTGAACTTCAAAACAGAGGAAGAAGTTCTGACCTCTGTCTTCAACAGATATGGGCCGCTGGTGGAAGTGCGGTTGGTAAGAGACTGGGAAACGCAACAGTCAAGAGGGTTCGGCTTTGTCACGTTTGCCAGCACAAAAGACGCCAGAGAGGCAGAGAAGAATTGGAATGGCAAGGATTTGGAGGGTCGGACCATAACAGTAGGGAAGGCATTTCGTAGGCGTCGAGAGGTCTACAGGAGAGGACAACTGGGCGGTAGTTTTGGTGGTGGCCGCAATCAATATTATTATGGAGGCTCCCTGAGTTACGGCCGCTCCCGAAGGAAGGATTGGCAAAGTAGTGGCCGAGAAGGAGACCGCTATTCATGGGACTACAGGGACAAGTGGTCCCACCCTAATTATTAGGGAAGTTCTGAGAAGTTGAAGCACTGAATGCGGCGGAGCCGCCGAGCCAAGATTCCTACACGGATTAACCGTGAACGCCGTTCCTAAAGGCGTCCATGTAGTGAACTTTCATGCACGGACTAACCGTGAACTCCACGTTCCTCAAGGCGCCCATGTAGAGAACTTTCCTGCACGGACTAACCGTGAACTCCACGTTCCTAAAGGCATCCATGTAGTGAATACTCGGCTTGGCCTCCCGGAAAAAGTGCTATCGAGTTGCTTAACTTTGGATCTTTGATCAACCCCTTAACCTTCATTCACAAGAAACTGACGGTCAAAGTCAGAGGGTCATGAGATGGAGTTTGATTTGGCAGGGACAATGTCGTTGCTGGTGCTTAGTCCAGAGGGAGTAATCTGGAGGGGTTGTGGTGAAATTTTGGTTGCTTTATTTTTAAGTGATAACTGTGCCCGGGGGGAACTGATAATGTGGGGGGGTTGAGTTATCTGGTTTGTTTCTCCAAATTGGCCGGCAAAGAAAGTTTTCGCTGGGTTCAAACTTTCTTTCTTGAAGGGGGGGAGTGTTACATAGTTATGTGAATGTATGTGAATTACCATTCAGGTCTTTGCTTATCCATGTGTAATAGATTAAGGGTTGTTGTGGTTGGAGGGTCAGGAGCCCTTCTGAAAAGAGTCCGGAAACGGAAGTGACCGGAAACGGAAGAAAAAAAGACACGAGGAAGAAAAGCGACGAGTTTTCTTCTTCCTCGCCCCGCTCCGACGAAAGGTGGGATCGACCTTGCGCTGCGTGGAAAAGCGGCGTTCCGAAGCCCGTCTGGCGAGAGGAGTTACCGGGACGTGTACCTACCCGGTGGAGACGTCAAGTTGACGTGGGGCCGTGCATCGACCCTGCGTCTGGCACCGTTCGCGGCACCGTCTAAACAGACGCGTACGGGTCGCACGTTGGGGCCTAACACGCCTTGCAAGCGGCGTGGGGCTTTTGGCTTGCTTTACCGTACCCGCTTCGCGTGGCCACGAGGGGCTGCAGCCGCAGTGCCTGGTACGATACCTGCCCGGTGGAAACACGTCCACCCGGGGTTCGTTCAACCGCCCGAGTGCGGCGACGCCGACCAGCATCTCGGTCAGGAGGGGCCCAGAGACATTGTGAGGGGCAGAGACCAAAAGGGGGTCGTGAGTACAGAAGTGGACACACATATATAAGATGGCCATCTTAATCATATAGGGAATTGATTGTGGATTGGGAATTGTTGATGGTTGTTTGTTGTTGATTGCTCGGGGAATATCCGTGATTGTATCATTGAAATTGTATGATATCCTTACCCTGGAAATATATCATTGAACATCAGTTTCTCTTGGGTGGAATTCCTAGGGATTGCGTTGCGAAAGCGCATATATAATACTACTTTCTGGTGAAGGTCCTTCACGGTCCGGGGGTCACCGAGACCAGGTAGTCACCGAGGGGACCACATAACAGTCTCACTATCTGCCATGATATTTCTTGGGAAAACCACATTTCCAAGCTGGCCTCCAAAGCCAGTCGCCGACTGGGCATCCTCCGTCATGCGAAGTCCTTCCTCGGCACACCTGAGCTCCTCACCACATACAAGGCTTTCATCCGCAGCTCAATGGAATACTGTTCTCCCCTATGGGCTGGTGCTCCTGCCTCACACCTAGCTCGGCTTCACGCTGTTGAAACCAAAGCTTTCAGAATTATTGGAATCTCCCGCGATGAAGCTATCTCTGAGGGCCTCTCACTCACTCACCGCAGGCAGGTAGGTGGTCTTTCTGTCTTCTTCCGACTCCTCTCCGGCCTTGCACCCCCAGCTCTCTCTGTGCTCTGTCCCCCAAAATATTCCTACAGGTTGCACAAGATCTGCCAGCAACCCTCTGATGGTTAAACTGCCGAAATCTCGGCTGTCTGCTCACCTTCACTCTTTCATTCCTCTTTTCTCCCGCCTCTGGGACAAACTCCCTCACTCCCTTCAATCCCAGTCCACCCTCCAGGTCTTTAAAACAGCTGTTCACCACCATTTCTTATCTTCCCCCATCCAAAACCCTGATCTTTTCTGCCCCCGCTAATTCACCCCAGATCCACCTTGTTTGAAATTCCAACTTCTTTCCTGGAAGTCCTGGCAGTGTCCATATGTTTTATACCTCTCCCACCCCCCCCCTTCCCATGCCCCCCCTTCCCATGCCCCCCCCCCCCCAAAGCCCTCTCCCTCTCACAGATCTCTCGATGTCTCCATGTCTCTCGGTCCCTGCTCTCAAATGTTGTGTTTGTGTCCTTCGCCCTCTCTCCCCATCTTGTCTACCGCTCCCGATGTTGTATGTTTTATGTGTCGGTTTGTCTTTCTGTGTGATTAATGTTCGCTCTTTCACGAGCCTCGATCTTGTATACAAAAAAAAAAAAAAAAATTCCCGTTTTTGCTAACCTAAGCTTTTTTTTAACCTCGAGCAGTTTACTGTTTACCTTTGTAGCATTTCAGGTTATTCACTGGACTTGAATTGCTTAAATTTCAATAAAAACTGGGAAGATTGAGGTGCTCTAAAACTTTTGACCAGTAGTGTAGATCTGGAACGAGAAACCAGAATTGCACAAAGTTCCTTGACTTCGCAAGATGTCGTGGACTTCGGGTGGCTGGCTCATGTTTTCAGCGCCTATAGCCACATCGTTGGACTTGGTATTCCAATGCTGATGGCAATGCAAAGAGATTGACCATGTTCTCATTGATGGTTGCTGGTGGTTGCTCCAGAACCGCAGGGTCTATCGGAGTACTCAGGTCCTCAGACACACCTCAGTACCGATCACAGGCTTGTAGCAACTCTGAATCTGCGGCTCAAATCGAAGAGAATGGTACTGTGGCGGACACAAAAGCCCACTGGCGTGGTGACATCATTCCACGCACCAAGTGGGCGGTGGCCACGCCCGAGGGGTAGGCGTGGCCTCATGATATACACCGGGCGACCAGCCCGGAGGAGTTCAGTGTTACAGTGTAGTCTTACAATAAAGACGTTTATATGTTACCGCTTGTCCGCTTCCTCCTTGCTCACAAGCAGCGCGCGTAACGCCGCGCTTTACTGGTGACCCTCGACGTTGGATCTGCCGTAGCGATCCTTCCGAACACGACGCCATGGCAATGGCCAACGACAAGGCAATGGCGATTAAACTTCCCGAATTTTGGGAGGCCCAGGCCGAAGTCTGGTTCGTTCAAGCCGAAGCCCAATTTCAGCTTCGGCGCCTCACCAACGACGACCTGCGCTACTGCCATGTCGTCGCCTCCCTCGGGCCCGGCACGGCCGCTCGAGTTGTGTCCGTCCTTCGCCACCCACCGGACGGCCAAAAGTACGAGGCACTCAAGCGGCTACTCCTAGCCACGTTCAGCCTCACGGACGAGGCACGGGCCGATTGCCTCCTGGATCTCCCCGAGCTCGGTGAGACGCGCCCGTCGGTCCGAATGGACCATATGCTGTCACTGTTGGGCGACGAAGCCCCCGGTTCGCTATTCCGGGCGCTTTTCCGTCGCCAACTTCCAGCGCAGGTTCGCCTCGCGTTGGCCGGGACCGGGCTAACGGAACCCCGAGCATTGGCGGCCGAGGCGGACAAGTACTTCGCCGCTTCGGACACGCGGGCGAGCGTTGGCGTGGCCGTCACGGCCTTCGACGCTGATGTTCCACAGCATCATCTTCTACAGCACGCTGATGTTCCACAGCATCATCTTCTACAGCACGCTGATGTTCCACAGCATCATCTTCTACAGCACGCTGATGTTCCACAGCATCATCTTCTACAGCACGCTGTGGTTCAGCAGCATGCTGATACGCACCTCGTGAACGCCGCCACGCCCCGCCCACCGCCGCGGCGAAAACCGCCACCGCGGGGAAACCCGTCGACTCCACCGGCCTGGTGGAGCCAGCCGTGCTCCTCCAGCTCCACCACCTGGTGCTGGTTCCACGCCAAGTTCGGCCACGAAGCTCGGCGGTGTCATCCGCCGTGCTCCTTCAACGGGTCGGGAAACGCCCGGGCCGGCGCTCAATTGTGGCGATGAGCGCCGGCCGTTCGAGCAGCCTGCTGTTCATAACGGACACCTTCTCCGGGCGCCGTTACCTGTGTGACACGGGAGCACAGGTGAGTGTCATTCCCGCCGGCACGTCAGACAAGCACGCCGCGGGTGGGGGCCCCGCGCTGCTTGCCGCGAACGGGACGCCCATCCGTACGTACGGAAAACGCTGCCTCTCTCTGCGCTGCCATGAAACGCTGCCATGCCCTTCGGTCTGAAGAATGCGGCTCAGGCGTTCCAGCGACTGATGGACAGCGTCCTGCGCGACTTGGATTTTGTCTACGTCTACCTGGACGATATCCTCGTCGCCAGCGCGTCCCGCGAAGAGCACCTACGCCACCTCCGCACGCTCTTCAAACGCCTGGGCCAGCATGGCCTGATTGTGAACCCCGCAAAGTGCCGGTTCGGCGCCGCCACAATCGATTTTCTGGGGCACCGTGTCACTAGGCACGGAGCCGTCCCCCTGCCGGCCAAGGTGGAGGCGGTGAAGGGGTTTCCGCGCCCCCGCACGATCAGAGGGCTGCAGGAGTTCCTGGGCATGGTGAACTTTTACCATCGGTTCCTGCCCCGTATCGCCCAGCTCCTGCGCCCCCTGCACGAAGCTCTCCGAGGTAAGCCGGGCAAAGGCGAAGTTACCTGGACTGAGCAGATGGACACGGCGTTCACGGGCGCGAAGCTCGCTTTGGCTAACGCCACCATGCTCGCGCACCCGGCGCCCGATGCACCGATCGCCCTCACCACCGATGCCTCGGACTACGCGGTGGGCGCGGTGCACGAGCAATGGGTGCGTGGAGCTTGGCAACCGCTGGCGTTCTTTAGCCGGCAGCTTCGCCCGCCCGAACGCCGTTACAGTACCTTCGACCGCGAGTTGCTCGGACTTCACTTGGCGGTCAGGCACTTCCGCCATCTGCTCGAGGGCCGGGCGTTCACTGCCTTCGTCGACCACAAGCCGCTGATCTTCGCGATGGGCAAGGTCACCGAGCCGTGGTCGGCCCGGCAGCAGCGTCACCTCTCGGCCGTGTCCGAGTACACGACGGACATCCAGCACGTCGCGGGGAAGGACAACCCGGTTGCGGATTGCCTTTCCCGGGCCGTCGCCCACGCAGTCCACCTCGGCATCGACTATGCCCGGATGGCAGCGGACCAGGCCGCTGACCCCGACGTCCAGGCCTTGCGGACCGCCGTCACGGGCCTCCGCGTCACGGAGGTGCCGTTCGACGGCGCGGGCGCGGCCCTCTTGTGCGACGTCTCCCTCGGGCGTCCTCGCCCCATTGTGCCCGCGGGCTGGCAGCGCCAGGTGTTTGACGCCATCCACGGCCTGTCCCACCCGGGCGCGAGGGCCTCCCAAAGGCTGATCGCCGACAAGTTCGTCTGGCATGGCCTCCGGAAGGCCGTCCGCGGCTGGGCCAGGACATGCCTCGCGTGCCAGCGCGCCAAGGTGCACCGGCACACCCAGGCCCCGTTGGCCCCGTTCACGGTGCCGGAACGCCGGTTTGACCACGTCCACGTGGACCTGGTGGGACCTCTGCCCCCCTCGTGGGGTTTCACCCACGTCCTCACCATGGTGGACCGCACCACCCGGTGGCCGGAGGCCGTGCCCTTGGCGTCGACAATGGCGGCCGATGTCGCGCAGGCTTTCATCGCCACCTGGGTCGCCCGGTTCGGCGCCCCCTCAGACATCTCATCCGACCGCGGCCCCCAGTTCACCTCGGAGCTCTGGGGGGCGGTTGCGCAGGGGCTCGGGGTCCGGCTGCACCGAACCACGGCCTACCACCCCCAGGCTAACGGCCTGTGTGAGCGATTTCACCGCTCATTGAAGGCCGCGCTCCGGGCCACCCTCCGCGACGGCGGCTGGGTCGACAGGCTCCCCTGGATCCTGCTGGGCCTCCGGACGGCGCCCAAGGAGGACCTGCGCGCATCCGCGGCGGAGTTGGTCTTCGGGCAACCGCTGCGGGTGCCGGGCGAGTTCCTCCCCGACTCCACGGCACCATGGTCCGCGGCACAGCAGCGCTCCGCTCTGCAAGAGACCGCCCAGAGGTTCGCCCCGGTGCCAACGGCATGCCACGGGCACCCACCGACGCACGTCGCCCCGGAGCTTCGCACGGCGGAGTACGTCTTCGTCCGCCACGATGCCCATCGGACACCACTGCGGCCCCCGTACGACGGGCCTTTCCGCGTGCTGGAGACCGGGGCGAAGCACTTCACCCTGGACATCGGCGGTACTCCTGACCGCGTTTCGGTAGACCGCCTCAAGCCGGCCCACCTCGATGTGGACCATCCACCGCCAGTGGCCCGACCCCCACGTCGGGGCCGCCCTCCTGCGGGCAGACCCCCGGCACCGCCCAGCCCCGCCGCCACGGCGCCCCCCGGTCCTGCACCCATCCCAGGGGCAGCCAGGGGCATCCCACCTGGTATCCCTGCACCCCGGACGCCGCCGATCGCCAGGGGGCGCTTCGGCCGGGTCATTCGACTGCCCCACAAACTGGCCCTCCAGGTGCGCGGGAATTCTGGGGGGGCGCGTGTGGCGGACACAAAAGCCCACTGGCGTGGTGACATCATTCCACGCACCAAGTGGGCGGTGGCCACGCCCGAGGGGTAGGCGTGGCCTCATGATATACACCGGGCGACCAGCCCGGAGGAGTTCAGTGTTACAGTGTAGTCTTACAATAAAGACGTTTATATGTTACCGCTTGTCCGCTTCCTCCTTGCTCACAAGCAGCGCGCGTAACGCCGCGCTTTAGTACCATCTTAGCCTAGGCTGGATGTTGGCAAGCTCAAGGTTGAAAGGTTAGCCGAGGAGTTTGCAGATAGGTTGAGTGGGTGGGGGCGTTTTTGAACACACACCCAATGTTTTTGAGACCAGACCATAAATCGACTGCAATCTATATACCCCAAAGAGGAATGACCCTTTCTGCCCCTCCCGCAGTTAACGGGTGTACTAGTATTCAAAAAGGGTGTTCGAACACACCTAAACTTCCCCGGCCGTGTGACTCATTAATTAAGAGCCCTCACGAAGCGGCTTAAGCACTCCAGCAAGCACTCCAACGAAATGGGTGATAAGGAACGGCTGGCTTGGCAAGCGATAGCAAGCTGATTGCTTCTGGTTGAAATGGCCGAGGAATTTTAAAAACAGATCGCAGATACAATGGAGTGACAACCCTACCCCATGGAATGATTAATTAAATTAAAATTATTATTAAGTAAAAAAAAAAAACAAACTAACCCCAGAAGGAGAATGACAGCCTCACTTAAATAAATGCATATATGCACTTAGTTATAAAAATCGCTAGAAATGGTAAATTTTGTCCGATTTCACTCCAGATTTGGACATTTATTTAATCTACAGCATCCAATGCTCATGTCCGAATCCAGATTTTGATAATATGCTTCAATTATGTAATGATATATTGTGGCGGACACGATGGCTCGCTGGCGCGATGACATCATTCCGCGCACCAGGAGGGTGTCGGCCACGCCCGAGGGGTAGGCGTGGCCTCGGGATATACACGGGGCTCACAGCCCCGAGCACGGCAGTTCTATAGTTTGATCCTTGGAATAAAGACGCTTTTGATTACATACGTTGTTGCTTCCTTTATTGGCAAGACAAGTCATGCACATAGCACCGCACTACATTGGTGACCTCCGACTAGTTCAGCCGATGCTGACCGACAGAACGCGCCATGACAAGCAGCAACGCGGTAGCGGTGAAACTCCCTGAGTTTTGGGAAGCTCAGGCGGAGATATGGTTCATGCAGGCCGAAGCCCAGTTTCAGCTTCGTGGCATAACGGCGGACGAGACGCGCTATTTCCACGTCATCGCCGCCCTCGGGCCCGGCACAGCCGCCCGAGTCATGTCCGTCCTGCGGAACCCACCGGCCGACCACAGGTACGAGGCACTCAAGCGTCGCCTCATCGCCACGTTTGGCCTCACAGAGGACGATTGGGGCGACCGTCTCCTGGACCTCCCCGACCTCGGCGAAACGTGACCATCGGTCCGAATGGACCACATGCTGTCGCTACTGGGGGACAAAGCACCGGATTTTTTTATTCCGGGCGCTCTTTTTACACCAGCTACCGGCCCAGGTACGCCTCGCATTGGCCGGTTCCAAGATAAAGGAACCCCGCGCGCTGGCCGTCGAGGCCGACAAGTTTTTCGTGGCGTGTGACACGCGGGCGAGCTTCGGTGCGGCCGTCGCGGATCCCGGGGCTGACGCTGATGCTGATGCACCACACCTCGGGGTTCCCGGGGCTGATGCACACCGCGTGGCCGCCGCCACGCCCCACCCACCACCACCGCGAAAACCGCGGCCTCCGCCTTCGCCGCAAACCTGGTGCCATTTCCACGCCAGGTTTGGCCACAAGGCGAGGAGTTGTCGCCCGCCGTGCTCGTTCGGCAAGTCGGGAAACTGCCAAGCCGGCGCTCGGTGGCGGCCCTGAGCATCGGCCATTCCGGCAGCCTTCTTTTTATAACGGACACCTTGTCCGGGCGCCGCTTCCTATGCGACACAGGTGCACAGGTGAGCGTTATGCCTGTCTCTACGTCCGACAAGCGAACCGCAGGCCGGGGCCCCGCGTTGCTTGCAGCCAACGGAACACCCATACGCACGTTCGGGAAGCGCTGCCTCTCCCTGCGGTTCGGAGGGCAACGCTTCAAGTGGTCGTTCGTAACCGCCGGAGTGCCCATGGCATTGCTCGGTGCGGACTTCCTCTGTGCAAACGGGTTGTTGGTAGACATGAAGAACAGACGCCTCATCCAGGCCGAAACATTCAGCTCGCTTGCTTGCGCGCTGAGCAGCTCGTTGAGCGGCTCACTGAGCGGCTCACCAAGCGGCTCGCCAAGCGGCTTGCTGAGCGGTTCGGTCCCGGCGAGGTTGGTTTGTACGCTTCCGGCAGCGGACGAGTTCATCCGCCTCCTCGCCAGTTTCCCGGCCCTCACGCGGCCCACCTTCTCGGCGATGGCCGTAAAGCATGGTGTGGAACATCACATAACCACCGTTAGGCCACCTCCGGTGTAAGTGTGTTTGCTCTGTCCTGGGCGTGTTAATTTAAGACTGTATAAGGCTGCCCTGTGTTACTGCTTCTTCCTCTTCAACTGTACATTACCTTTCGTTTTCTCTTCTAGTACTGTATAATAAATTATGTGTTCTTCCTTTCACTTTGGTTTCTTCTCCATTCGATCGCCTTAGTCTGTTTCCTTCAATTGAATATACGTGGCACGATTTGGCCAACCGCTCAGAATCGGGTTAGTCCTTTTGTTAATGGCTCGGGTTGCGGATTGCTAAACCGCTCGGCAATTACCATCATATCCGTGGCCCTGGCGGAAGTTATCTCCCTGTTTTGCGGAGAGATTGGCAAAGGTATCTGGGAGCCCATCTTGACCAATCACCATGGCCAATCTCAACCCCGCAAAGGAGCGTGTAATTTCCAGGACTGGGAGGATCGGCCAGTGTAAAAGACAAGGGGATTAACCCCCCCTTGGTAAGGGGAGCCCCGACCCCTAGATCCGCAACAATATATATATATATATGTATGTTATATATATATATATATATATATATATATATATATATATATATATATTGTTACGGACGCGGTTTAGATGTTACTTTGGGCCGAGCGGATGGTCCATCGCGACCGTTACAGGATCCCCGATTGGCCCGACTCCCCCAACGTTGACCAGATCGCACCACAGATATTCAATTTGGAAACCTCTAAAGCGACCGAAAGAGAAGGAAAAGAGAAGAAGACAGAGTACGGAGGAAGAACAGATTTATTATACACACACAAGCAAAAAGAAAGAGCGACCAAAATTATTTACAAGCAATGGATGGAAGAAGCAGTCACACAGTGCATCGTTAGCTTATACTATTCAATTTACTTAACCCCAGGACAACGATTAGGACAGACGACGTTCACACTTACACGGGGGATATTGCAGGCAGGTATGGCTTGAGGATGGATGGTTGTTTTTGGGAGGCAATGGAGGGTCCAGCGTGGATTGCTGCCTGGCGCGTCCTTTTCGTGGCCTGCGGCCCCTGAGCTGCCCCCTTAGCTGCAGCGCAGCTGGTCGCACGATGGCTCGCACACACCTGCTCGTTCAGGCGTCTTCCTTCTCCCCAGCAACAACGAGGGACAGCAAGCAAGAGGACGGGGTCAGAGCAAGAGCTGGAGGACGGGGTCAGAGCAAGAGCTGGAGGGGCAAGAGAGTGGAGTGCGTCCCGCGGCGGCTTATATTGGTTTCCTCTCCGAACCTTCGCGCACTTTCTCGGGGGTTCCCGCTCCGCCCTCTGTTAGCCAAACCCCTTGTTCTGGGTTGGCTGAGCGGGGCCGACTTACTCCTCCCCCCTATGACGAGGGGGCGACCCGTCTTCTCTAGCCACTCCCCTTGTTCGTAATGGCCGCAAATGGTGAAAACCGGTCAGCAGCTGCAGAGGTAAGGCGCCGTCACGTTGCACAGCAGTTCAGTACTGCAATAACCGGTTGCTGTGAAAGCTCAAGTGGGGGAATCCCTGGCACTTGAGCTGCCATGGATCATCGGAGGGGCCTACGCTTTATTTCGTTTGATGCAATGCAGAGTCAATCTAGTGGGAAACACATATTTAACCTACATAGAATAAGGAAATAAATTATTTAAAAAGATATATCGTGGCCTGTGTGTAAGTTTCATGGAATTAACTAGGAGGACGGCTGCGACCATTATTTACATTACGAGGGTGTTACACACAACAAAACCATACTTTTCACATTCGTTACACTTCCTCCAAAATTGTTACACTTTTCAAAACCGTTACACTTCTCAAATTCGTTACACTGCACCCTCCTTTCTTCAGGCCCGTGCTCGGGCCTACAAAACTTTAACTTAGTGTGACACGTAGGTGTAATTCCCTCTACAATTAACCTGACCCTGAGTGTGACAATCTTAAAACACAAATAAGTATGTCCCCCTATTGCATTGCACCCTGTCTAACAGACTCAAGCCCACAGCTAACCGAATTACGGAATTGTTCTCAAACTATACATTTACGGTGGGGAGCATTATTTACAGTGACGTTATTTCTTATTTACAACGCAACCCAGGACCTGTGTTTTTTTTTTGTTTTTTTTTTAGGGAACAAGAAAAAGAAATTCCTGTTGGGAGGGAGGAGACAACACGCATTGCATCGATGCACCAGTACCAATACCACCAAAGCACCCAAAAGCACCACCAAGCACCACAAAAGCACCAAAAGCACCACTCGATGCACAGTCACCACTGTTCATAATAAACACAACAAAACAACTGGTGGTGGTCTTCTCTTTCTCTGCTGGGCCGATGTTCTTCCCGACGTCTTCTGGCTTCATGCGGCCTACTTGGAAATAATAAAAAGCACAACTTAAAGCACAACTTGTGTTCATTTTTATTTAGGGCCTCAGGGGCCAACTAAGGGTGGTCCACCTGTTTGGCATAGGTGCCGCCTTACCGAGGTCCGCAAGCAAGATTCCCTGGCCACTATGGCCGGTCTCCAACAGAGGTGCCCTGCCCCAGAACCTGGGGTCCATCAAGTGGTACTTGGCCGCAGAACAGCGGTCCATAAAGTGGTACATCAACGCAATGCATGCTGGTTCTGAGAATCTCGTGCGCACAATGGCCATCTCACGCACGCTCCCCTCGGCACCCAATGGCGCACAGGTCCTCAAGTGGGAGACAAAAGGGGGGAAGACAAATGAGCGAGGGGTAAGGTCACAAGGGTACACGTCCATAAAGGCAATGCAGGGTGAAGTGCGTACGGAGAGCGAAGTGAGAAAAACTCGTCCCTACCGTACGTCACCCCCCCTGTCACCTACACTACCCTTGCCCTTACCCCATATTTACAAGAATTTACACCTTTACAAATTCGTCACTACGTCTTGTCTTCCCCATCTTTCCCTTCTACACCAAATTCGTCTCCAATCCCTCTACTTCAAAATTTGCCATCACCAATTCATCATCAATCCTCATAAGGAGGGAGAGATGGAATTACGCACAATGCCACACCCACGTCATGATGCGTCTCACAATCCAAACATTTGCATCATAAAAAATACTCAAAACATGGCATGGTGTGGAGGTACGTCATCTTTCCTTCAGGTGAGTGCATGTAGATGGTGCGAGGAGACTTCAATCCTAACTATCCTCTAAATGACTTTAACACCCTTTACACTACCCGGGGTCTTTCCCTGCCAATCCATTGGCCACTTACTCTATGGGTTCTAACAACCAATTCCCATTGACCAAACTGTGGTGCTTCTCAATTTGGGGTCTCACTCCCCCGATTCATCTCCCGGTGCCCTTGCACAATTTCTGGGCTGTGACGTGTAGCTCTCCCAGCAGGTCTACCCACCTGCACACCTCCACCACTGTAGTTGCCACCCGAGCTTACCTAGCTCCTCACCCTAACCTAACTAACTGGGGAAGACCCCTCCTGGCTCTGTCACCCCACTCGGTGCCCTCTGGCACTGGGCTACCCGGGTCCATCCTCCGGATCCTCGGGCCCCATCCACAACAACTACTACCGGCTCCCAGAGCCCACCTGCGGCCTCACCTGGCCGACATCCTCACAGTGGTGGAGTGCCCAAACCAACTACACACACTAACAGGCTACACGCCCAGCCATTTCCACAACACTAATGCACCCATCCAAACATCATTCTTCCACTCGCACCACAGATGCCAATATCCAACCACAATTTACCTATACCCTCTACCTAACACTTACACTACCCGCCCCGGGTATTCGTGATGGGGTCCATCCTTCCCCCATTCACACCTTCGCACCATCCACTCCACTCCATAGTTTCCACCATACTCACTCCACGACCATCCATCCCAATACGCCATATATCCCATACCATTTATTCCACACAACCATTCTCCATACCTGTTGTTGCACACCTGTGCACTCACACCTGGTGCCACCTGCACCCTCCTTTCTTCCTGGACCATTTGGTCAACACAACACGCAATCACCACTACTCCCTCATACACTGCTCCATACACCTGTTCAGTTGCACACCTGTGCAATCACACCTGTTCAATCACATCTGTTCAATCCTCAAACACACGGCATCATCTCATCTAACTACTCCCCTCTGAAACTTGCGCTTCCCAGTCGCCCCTTTAAACTATTGCGCTCCCACGTCATTATCATCCACGCTAATCTACCTGCGTCCCCACTACAGGTATCCTTGTCACTAACTAATCTTAACGTTACCTAATGTCATCTTCTTTGATGACAAAAAAAACCCTTTGAAAAACCCTTTCGGTTTTTATATCAGTCACTATGCGACCTTCATATCATCAGTGGAGAACCGCCAGCAAGGTGTCCCATACAGCTGCTGCTGCACCTTGCTGGGAGCGATACGCACCGCCTGCCACGCGGTGACTGATATAAAAACCGAAAGGGTCACAGAGTTACAAGTGTATGGAAAGCCTCACTGCGTTGCCCTGATGAAGCCCCAACAAGGGCGAAACCAGGTCGGTAACTGTGAGTTTTGCATGCACTTGTGACAGTATCTGTATTTATAATCCGTAATGACGCACTGCTAGATGGTTCCTCTGGAACTTTGCAGGCAAGGCGGACGTGCATGGCGATGACGTCATGTTGTCCGCTCATTAGGTTGGAGAACCAGATTACAGATACCATTATTAGTAACTCCCAACCGCAACGAGGTCGACTCCATATGATGAGTGGATACCAGAGATAACGTCACCGCGTGGCAGGCGGTGCGTATCGCTCCCAGCAAGGTGCAGCAGCAGCTGTATGGGACACCTTGCTGGCGGTTCTCCACTGATGATATGAAGGTCGCATAGTGACTGATATATATATATATATATATATACATATATATATATATATATATACATATATATATACATGAAGGAACTGCGCTCCAACGCGAGTCGAAAGAATTGACGCGACCAAAGACGGAATTCGTCCGAGTTGCTTTATTGAAACAAAACAGCTCAGGTATTCTGACAAGCCCGTTATCGGGCAGCAATATATATACACATTTATGTCGGGAAGTTTGCCCGGCAAAAGCTATACCGGGCATGCCCGGGTGTCAAGGGCGAGCCTTGGAAAGGCGAGTCTGGACCTGCCCGGGCGTGTTTGGCTGCGGCCTGGCAAGTCGAGGCTGGGCGTGCCCCGGCGCTCTGGGCGAGCCCTGGAAAGGCGATAGCGGGCATGCCCGTACGCTCTGGGCGAGCCCTGGAAAGGCGATAGCGGGCATGCCCGGACGCTCTGGGCGAGCCCTGGAAAGGCGATAGCGGGCATGCCTGGACGCTCTGGGCGAGCCCTGGAAAGGCGATAGCGGGCATGCCCGGACGCTCTGGGCGAGCCCTGGAAAGGCGAGAGCGGGCATGCCCAGGGAAAGACGAGACCTGGGCGTGCCCGGGAGGTTCGGGCGTGCCCGGGAACAGTGAGTCCGGGCATGCCCGGGAGAGGCGCGTCTGGCCGTGTTCTGGCCGGTGCAAGGCGATTGTGTGCATCCAGTGGTAACCGCTACACACGCCCCTCCAGAATCGACCTGCACCGGCAGGGTCAATTTAAGGGGGGGTCCGGATGACCCGGCCGAAGCGACCCCTGGAGGGTCGTGGGGAGGGGTCCGACGTGGTGGTGGGTGGTCGAGCGGGGGGAACTGTGGACGGGGGGGCGGCCTCGCCGCAGAGGAAGGGCCAACCGTGGTGGTCGGTCGACGTCCATGTGCGCCGGTTTGAGGCGGTCCACAGAAATCCGGTCCGGCCGGCCGCCGAAGTCGACGATGAAAGAGTTGTCGCCCCGTCGCAGGACCCGGAAGGGCCCGTCGTACGGCGGCCGGAGTGGCCCCCGGTGCGCGTCATGACGCACAAAGACGTACTCCGCTGTGCGAAGCGCCGGGGGGACGTAGGACTGGGGGCCACCGTGGCGGGATGTCGGCACGGGGGCAAATCGTCGGGCGGCCTCCTGGAGGTCCGAGCGCTGGCGAGCGGCGGACCAGGGACTGGTAGCGTCGGGCACGAATTCGCCCGGGACGCGAGCGGGCTGGCCGTAGACGAGCTCGGCGGCGGACGCCTGGAGGTCTTCCTTGGGGGCCGTGCGAAGGGCCCAAAAGGACCCACGGCAGCCGGTTGGCCCAACCGTCGTCCTGAAGGCCGGCCATGAGTTCCGCCTTCATGGAGCGGTGAAACCGCTCGCACAACCCGTTGGCTTGGGGGTGGTAGGCCGTGGTGCGGTGCAGCGTGACCCCCAACGAAAGGGCGACCGCGCCCCAAAGCTCAGACGTGAACTGTGGGCCGCGATCGGACGAGATGTCCGCTGGTGCGCCGAAGCGCGCGACCCAGGTGGCGATGAACGCCTGCGCCACGTCGGCGGTGGTGGTGGAGGCGAGGGGCACAGCCTCCGGCCACCTGGTGGTCCTGTCCACCATGGTGAGCAGGTGGGTGAACCCCCGCGAGGGGGGCAGGGGACCCACCAGGTCCACGTGGACGTGGTCAAAACGCCGTTCAGGCACAGCGAAAGGTGCCAGCGGGGCCTGGGTGTGGCGGTGGACCTTGACCCGCTGGCAGGCCGTGCAGGCATTGGCCCAGTCACTGATGTTTAGTCGAAGGCCGTGCCAGACGAAACGCGCCGACACCAGCTTCTGAGAAGCTTTCCGGCCCGGGTGAGAAAGGCCGTGGATGGAGGCGAAGATGCGGCGCTGCCAGGAAACGGGCACGATGGGGCGAGGCTGGCCCTGGGAGACGTCGCAGAGCAGGACGGTGCCCGCGAAGGGAATGTCGGCCAGGCGGAGGCCCGTGTCCGCCGCACGGAGTGCCTGCACCGAGGCGTCGGTGGTCTGGTCGGCCGCCATGAGCGCGAAGTCCACGCCGAGGTGGACCGTGTTCGCGCTGGCCCGAGAAAGACAGTCGGCCACGGCGTTGTCTTTGCCGGCGACGTGCCGGATGTCCGTGGTGAACTCCGACACGGCGGAGAGGTGGCGCTGCTGGCGGGCCGACCACGGCTCCGTGACCTTAGCCATTGCGTAGACCAACGGCTTGTGGGCGACGAAAGCCGTGAACGGGCGGCCCTCCAGGAGGTGTCGGAAATGGCGAACGGCCAGGAATAGCCCGAGCAGCTCGCGGTCGAACGTGCTGTAGTTTAACTCGTTCGGCCGGAGTTGCCGGCTGAAAAAAGCGAGTGGCTGCCAAACCCCGTCCACCCATTGCTCATGGACGGCGCCCACCGCGTAGTTGGAGGCGTCCGTAGTGAGGGCAATGGGCGCGTTGAGCACCGGGTGAGCCAGCAGTGTTGCGTCGGCGAGGGCCCGTTTGGCGCTGGCGAAGGCCGCGTCCATGGCCGCGGACCAAACAATGTCATGCTTGGCCGGCTTGCCCCGGTGGGCCTCGTAAAGGGGCCGCATGAGCTGAGCAGCGCGGGGCACGAATCGGTGATAAAAATTCACCATGCCGAGGAACTCTTGGAGGGCCTTGATGGAACGGGGACGCGGGAACGTGGTGATGGCCTCGACCTTGGTCGGCAGCGGCACGGCCCCGGTCTTGGTGATGCGGTGGCCCAAAAAGTCAACGGTCATCACGCCGAAGTGGCATTTGACCGGGTTGACAATTAAGCCGTGCTCGCTGAGGCGACCGAACAGTGTTCGGAGGTGGAGGAGGTGCTCGGCGCGGGACGTGCTGGCGACGAGGATATCGTCCAGATAGACGAAAAGAAACGGCAGGTCGCGCAGCACGCCGTCCATCAAGCGCTGGAATGCCTGGGCCGCGTTCTTGAGGCCAAACGGCATCCGCAAAAATTCGAACAGGCCGAACGGCGTGATGACGGCCATCTTCGGGACGTCGGCCGCCTGGACAGGTACCTGGTGGTAGCCCCGTATCAGGTCAATTTTCGAAAAGATGACCCGTCCCGCCAAACGGGCGGAAAAGTCCTGAATATGCGGGATCGGGTACCTGTCGGGGGTGGTAGCGTCGTTGAGACGGCGGTAGTCACCACACGGGCGCCATCCACCCCCCGGCTTTGGCACGATGTGCAGTGGCGAGGCCCACGCGCTATCGGAGCGCCGCACGATGCCGAGGTGCTCCAACGCGTCGAACTCGGCCTTCGCCATGGCGATCTTGGCCGGGTCGAGGCGGCGGGCCCTGGCGTAGACCGGCGGGCCCGTAGTGGGTATGTGGTGCTCGATCCCGTGCCGCACCGCGACGGCCGAAAACGTCGGCCGCGTGAGGGCCGGGAATTCCGCGAGCAGGCGAGCGAACTCGTTCGCTGCCGGGAGGGCGCACGCCAGTTCGGTCGGCGCGGAGCTGCTCATCGTGCACGCGAGGGAGCTGAAGGTCTCGGCGTTGACAAGGCGACGACGTTTGACGTCGACCAGCAGCCCGTGCGCGCAGAGGAAGTCGGCGCCCAGCAAAGCCATGGGGACGCAGGCGGTCACAAAAGTCCATTGAAAACGCTGGCTGCCGAAGCAGAGGGTGACGACGCGTGGGCCGAAAGTGCGTATGGCCGAGCCATTAGCAGCGACCAAAGAGGGGCCGCAAACGGCGTCCTGCCTGTCCTGCTCAGAGGCGGGTATGACGCTCAGTTGGGCGCCGGTGTCACACAGGAAACGCCGCCCAGACGCTTTGTCCCGAATAAACAGCAAGTTGCCCAAGTGGCCGGCGCTCATGGCTGGGAATGAACGCCGGCCCGGCCGTTTCCCGACCTGCCGAAAGTGCACGGGGGCCGGCACGTCCGAGCCTTGTGTCCGAACCTGGCGTGGTAATAACACCATGCACGGTCAGGTGGAGGCTCCGGCCGTCGTGTCGGAAGCGGGCGGTGCGGCGTGGCGGACGCCAGTTGCACCGGCAGTTCGGCCTCCAACCGCGCAGGGCGCTCGGGCGTCGTGGGCGTCACCTCGGACGGCGGCGGGCTCCAGGTAACCGCGCCGATGTGCTGGCCCGCCGAGGAGATCTTATCGGCTTCCCTGGCGAGGGCGCGGGAATCCGTGATCAACGTGCCAGCCAGGGCGAGGCGTACCGGGTGAGGCAGCTGGCGAAGGAACAGCTCGCGGAACAGAAAATCCGGAGAGTGCTCACCGAGCAATGAGAGCATATAGTCCATGCGCTCTGACGGGTGCGTGTCGCCGAGCTCGGGCAGAGCGAGCAGGCGCCGTGCGCGTGCTGCCGGTGAGAGGGCGAAAGCGTCGAGGAGGAGTGTCTTCAGCGCGTCGTATTTGTCAGCAGCCGGCGGTTGCTCGAGGAGGCTCAAGGCGTGGGCCGCGGTGGCGGAACCGAGCGCCGCCACAACATGGTGGAAGCGGGTGTCGTCCGCGGTGATGCCTCGCAGGGCGAACTGAGAGTCCGCCTGAGCGAACCAAACAGCGGCGTGAGCCTCCCAGAAGGTAGGCAGTTTAAGCGTCACTGCCGTATCCATGTCGGTAGGTCACCAATTAAGGAACTGCGCTCCAACGCGAGTCGAAAGAATTGACACGACCAAAGACGGAATTCGTCCGAGTTGCTTTATTGAAACAAAACAGCTCAGGTATTCTGACAAGCCCGTTTATCGGGCAGCAATATATATACACATTTATGTCGGGAAGTTTGCCCGGCAAAAGCTATACCGGGCATGCCGGGTGTCAAGGGCGAGCCTTGGAAAGGCGAGTCTGGACCTGCCCGGGCGTGTTTGGCTGCGGCCTGGCAAGTCGAGGCTGGGCGTGCCCGGGCGCTCTGGGCGAGCCCTGGAAAGGCGATAGCGGGCATGCCCGGACGCTCTGGGCGAGCCCTGGAAAGGCGATAGCGGGCATGCCCGGACGCTCTGGGCGAGCCCTGGAAAGGCGATAGCGGGCATGCCCGGACGCTCTGGGCGAGCCGTGGAAAGGCGATAGCGGGCATGCCCGGACGCTCTGGGCGAGCCCTGGAAAGGCGAGAGCGGGCATGCCCGGGAAAGACGAGACCGGGCGTGCCCGGGAGGTTCGGGCGTGCCCGGGAACAGTGAGTCCGGGCATGCCCGGGAGAGGCGCGTCTGGCCGTGTTCTGGCCGGTGCAAGGCGATTGTGTGCATCCAGCGGTAACCGCTACATACATATATATATATACATATATATATATACATATATATATATATATATATATATATATATATATATATATACATATATATATATACATATATATATATACATATATATATATATACATATATATATATACATATATATATATACATATATATATACAGTATATATATTGTTGCGGTTTTAGAACCCACACTTGTAAATATGACATCACTTGTAAATATGACATTAAAGGTTAAAGGTAGCACCCCTAGTTAGTCCACCAGCAACACGTAGGCAACCATAGGACTCAGGTATTTCATTAGTATGTGTTTTAGATAAGGCCGTGTTTCCAATAGTTGAATCTGCGTTGCGTCGATCAAATAAGAGTAGGTCCCAATTCCGTTCATTTTGCGACCTCCCTCTCCAAGCGACGCCATTACACGCCCCTACAGTTGGTGCCTCATGACCCCTCCCAATTCTGTTACGCGCCTTTGTTAGCGCTCGCTCAATGCCGCCATAAGACATGCAGTTAGGCCCGAGGAAAAAGGGGGCAGAACGCCGAGAAGAAGGTGTGGCATGTCAACCAGCCGTCAAAGGCGTGGCCGGTAAGCCCTCACCAGCCAACCAGGGCTGAGGTAACATCGCTGGCAGGCGTGGCTTTTTGGCGCGCGGAGTGATCTTTGCTCGCGTTATATAAGCGCGAACGCAAAGCCCTTTCACGGACTTGTCGGGAGCAAGCGCTGATCATAGAACAATTGGGAAAGGCGCGCTTGTTTCAAAGGACTTATTCAACGGTGCTCATGTGAAAGAACTTGGTCGGGAGAGCGCATTGAAAAGGGACTACTTATCGGGAGCGCTGGTGGCTTCAAAAGACTGATACGGAGTGCACATTTGGAAGAGGACTCCCTCGCTGGCGCTGATAAGAGAACTTGGAGAGGGTGCATTTAGCACAACCATACAAATATTACATACGCAGGACACCAGCCTTCCCCCCCCCCCCCCCCCCCCCCGCTATATATAAGGTCCGGTCGCGTTCCAAGATACGCGGAGCTGCCTGCCGGGTTTCGCCGCTGGACTGGTAAATCATCTGGAGCCTGGACCCCATCACCGGACCCTCTACCTGACTATCCACCAGCTACAATCCCCCGTGTGAGTGTGTATGTTTGTCTGGGGTCCTAAGTTAAGACTGTTTTTAAGACTGCCCTGTGTGCTGCTTCTTCCTCTTCCCTTAATGTACATTCTTTCGTTTCCTCTTCTTTCTGTACATTTGTAATAAACCCATCTTTGTTCTTCCTACTTTCTTGGTTTCCTCTTGTCTGATCGCATCTGTCCTTTCTTCCATTGGGTAAACGTGGCACGATCTACCGCTCAGAATCGGGTTTAGTCTCATTGTTAACGGCTCGGATCACGGATTGCTATCCGCTCAGCATTTTCCATCTTATCCGTGGTTCGAGCGGGAGTTATCTCCGTGCTTTACGGCCGGTGGTAGTACTTAGGTAATTGGACTAAGACTCGACCAACAACCCTACTTACCACCGACCAGAAGGAACGTTATAACTTCTAAGGACTCGGGTCGGTCAGTAAAAGACAAGGGGATTAACCCCCACCCCCCCCCCCTTGATAAGGGGAGCGCCGAGCCCCGAGATCCATAACAATATATATATATATCCCGCATAACAATATATATATATATATATATATATATATATTGATATATTGCTACGGTTTTGAGATTGGCACATTGAAGTCATTAAAGGTTAAAGGGTTGCCCCCCATAGTTAGTCACATGAGCAACATATTAGTTAGGTCCAAAACTTCAATTCCGTGACCATTTTCTGGCTACTAAGGTTTGACGATTGATTTGACTTCTATTGACATTTTATAACAAAAATAGCCTCTATGTCCCTCCCAAAAATCCCGGCATTTTTCGCCAGAGGCCCGAATCCAAGATGCCCGCCGGCACTATCTTGAAAAATTTAGTTTTGAACCAGAACACCTAGAATCACGTACAAAGACACTGTTTGGGGTAATTTGACCACGAGGATTCCGAATCTGACATTAGTTTGACGTTATGACATTATTTTGACCCAGAAATCCAAGATGGCCACCATCCAGTAGAGCGAAAATGCAACTTTTGTACTTCAACATGTTAAAGAAACTACCTCCATAAGGATATCTTGCAGTAAAGTAATTGATGATTGCATGACAAGTAAACTCATCACACTTCAAAATAAGCTATTTTTAATAGCTGTGACTTGAACAGTTTTCAAATGAAGTAATTAATCAATATGACCTTTAATTATATGATTAGTCCGAATCAGAGCATTCTGCTTCACTAGAATCTGAATCATCAGATTCCGATGAATCTCCCCGCCTTTGTACATCATCATCTCGCTCCTCATTCCCCTCCTGGCTCTCATCTTCCTCACTCTCTTCAGCTGGCCCTGGTGCAGGTAGATGTGTCGGGAGAGCAGGTTGCGTGTGGCGGACAGGGCGACAGCGACCACCCACCAGCTCCCAGCCATGTCCGAGAGGCGAGGGGTGGTGTTTCTTGGAGGGATGACGCACAAGATATGCCAAGTAGTTTGCTCGGAGGCAGTGTTGGCGTAGGCTGTCTGCATCTGGAGGGAGACGGATAAATGATTTGTTTTTCAGTGTCTTCCACTTTGCTGCACGGGCCTCAGCCATGGTGCTACTCTTTTCGTCGCCATAGATGACATGTCGTGTGAACTGGAAGAGCTCCTCTAGCACCTCCTCCTCAAGGTCAAGGCTATCTCCACACAGCGAGAGCTGCCGTCGAGCCACAGGGCTCTTCGCCACCCGGTCATACACCAACTTCTTACCCTTGCCATAGAAGCCTGAGTTGGCATCACAGCCTGTCATACAGTGCAGCTGCACAATAAAGTCTACCATCTCGTCATTAACCAGGCCATGACATAAGATAGTCTCCTTCTTCCTCTTGATACAGAGCTTTCTGGGCAGCTGCTGCGAGATGACTGCTGCCGCGACATAGGCATCGGTATCAGCGGTATCAATGACAACAGGGCCACTGTAGCCTGATTCACGCAGAACTGCGTAAGCAGAAAAGAGGACAGTATCAGCCTCAGACTGGTCAAAGCTGTAGTTCTCCATTGGTTGCTGGGTTGACAAATTGGTGCAGTGGGAGCCAACAGAGTAGACAATCTCTGCATCAACACTCTGCAAGGTCTGTCAGGTAGGTGCATATCAGCTTTTGCATCCGCCCCTTGTTGCTGACGCTACATAGAAGTGTTTTGAATGCTTGGGCAGAAGGGAAGGGGTCATTCAATTTCATGTAGGTGTTGGGTATATGTGCCTTACCCTGTACCCGCAGGTCTCGCTCGTCATCTTTAGTAGAGTATGGTGTGTCATATGGGTCATTCACACAGAAGATACGTTCAGCATCACCATGGCGGGCAAGGATGATGGAAGACACCTTGTGGACATAGTCTGACCACTTGTATGGGGTGCCATGTTGCATGTGATCCCCATGCCCAGCTTGTAGTAAGAGTCAATAAGCTCCTTGCTGCGAGTCATCCCATGAAGGGTGACGGTGGCGTTGATTGCGGTAGTGGTGGGTCGCTTTGTAATGTACTGCGTGATGAGAGAGGTGAGAGAGAGTGTGCTGGGAGACAGATCTACCTCCTTCTTCCCCTGCAAAGCAGATAGCAACTGCACCATGAGAGGCGAGAGCTCTTCCTCCTCTTCTAGCTCCTCGACTCTTGGCGGCCATGGGATGGGTTTGATTGACTTGACATCATCCTTGAGCCGCTTAGCCACATTGTGCACCAGTTGTTCACTGCCAACACCGATGGCGGAGAGTGCTGCGTCAACATATGAACCACCCCCAGACGTGTCATAGACTAGGTCGCTCTGGTTTCTCTGAGGGCGGGAGTGGAAGCCGATCTTGCCCTCAAACTCCCGGGTCAGGATATCTTTGATAAAGGATGACTTGATGCTGGATGTTGAGAAGCCATACCGAGATATGATAGAGCTGTAGTCTTTGAGGAGGCTCTGTAGTGACCTTAGCTCACGTTCCTCAAAGATAACTGTTCTGATGTGGTCAAAGAAGATAGTCTGAGCCTCACGGAGATTGACATTGTGCATGCGTGGGAGTTTGTCATCTTCACTCATTTTCTGGTAACTACGCACATATTTCAACCAGCATTTGTTGTGATATCTGATCTCAATCGCATATGGGTCATCAGCTGCATAATCGATCACACAGTTGATTCTGTCTCGCATGCTCTGATCTTCGAGGACCACCGTGTGACTCTTGAACGTTGCCCATGCATTATCATACGAAATCAGGGACAGCTTTGATTCTGGGTGCTTTGCCGACTCCGGTTTACAGCACCAGACACATTTTGTTTTTTCATGTATCAGCCCTTCTACACTTGATCGCAGCCGCTTGGCAGGTGGAGAAGCAGCCGGGGGGAAAGCCTCAGACATGGACGAAGACTGAGATTGGCATTCCTTGACTTCTCGTTTTTTCTGTCTTGTCTTGGCCTGCTCCAGTTTATTAGCATTCCATAAGGTCAGCCTACATGATTTATGGACACATTGTCTGCCGGGACCATTATCCCAATTGACTGTTGCATAAACGTCTCCGAACTTGTCAAGACCACTCCATAACAGGGCTTTTTTCTTGAGATTTTCCCAACTCTCAACGGAGGTAATGACATCAGTGGCTTCATTGCAAAGCCCACCACACTGGAGGACACACGGAATGGTGGACATTCTCTTGACAGCTATCTTCTGAATACTGCGCTTCTCAGTGCCGTCTCATTCGCTCGTATACTCCCTGGAAAGACAGAAATAAGTATATGACATTACACACACAGACAAATAAAAAACAAGAAAATAGCAATTCACTAATCAGGTCCTCAATTCCGTGGCCAGTGTAGATTTAGCCAAAATAATGTGTTAATTCATGATCATATGTTCTCCCATTTAAAAGTTGCATTTTTACTCTACTGGATGGTGGCCATCTTGGATTTCTGGGTCAAAATAATGTCATAACGGCAAACTAATGTCAGATTCGGAATCCTCGTGGTCAAATTACCCCAAAAAGTGTCTTTGTACGTGATTCTAGGTGTTCTGGTTCAAAACTTAATTTTTCAAGATAGTGCCGGCGGTCATCTTGGATTCGGGCCTCTGGCGAAAAATGCCGGAATTTTTGGGAGGGACATAGAGGCTATTTTTGTTATAAAATGTCAATAGAAGTCAAATCAATCGTCAAACCTTACTAGCCAGAAAATGGTCAAGGAATTGAAGTTTTGGACCTAACTAACTTTGGTTTTGGGCCCATTTGTAGTATAGTTATGTCTTAGTATGTGTAAGAATAGGCCATTTCCTCTCTTAGTGCCTGCATTGTGTAAAGACAGGAAAATAGGCTCTACTTGCCACAGATTTCCCAGCCACCCTAGCCTCGATCCAGTTTGTTAAGCATTGGCTGCCCACTAGTCGAGTAACACGAGGTAGGCCTAAAAAGGGTGGGGTCGGCGTTGAGATCGGGAGCGGCAAAAGGCAATGACGGTAAGAGCCACCAGCCAATCAGGGCTCTAGCGGCATGGCGTGAGAGGGCGTGGTGAGGCGCGTCTGGTGAGTTTGAGAAGGTTCGCGTGGCGTGCCTATATAAGTCGCTGCGCAAGGCCCTCGGGAGGACTTACCAGCAGGACGAGGACTTGAACGGCGGTGGCGAAAGGATAAGGACTTAACATCAGGACTTGACTTGCACCAGTGGCGCGATAGGACTTGAAAGGACTTGACTTGCACCAGTGGCATGATCGGACTTGCTTAAGGACTTATCAGCAGGACTTGGAGGACTTGACTTGAACGGCGGTGGCGAAAGGATTAGGACTCGCAAGTGGAGAGCGTTAAAGAACTTGCAGAGGATACGCGCGTTGTTTGAGGACTTGCGCAGAGAGAGAGAAGAAGAGGCGTTGAACTGTACAAAGTACGCGGGCGCAGCCAGACACGCCGGTAACACATATTGCACTTTCCAGCCACGCGAGTAATCGCGGCCATAGCCGCAAGTGAATAACCGCCAGCCGCGTCAAAGTCAGCTCCCTACCAATTCGCCCTGTGATAACTCACTCTGTTTAGACGACACGAAGAGACCTCCTGTTTTCACATACTTCCATCTCCAAGGGACGCGCCGGGGACCGGAGAGAGAGCTGCACGGAAGCCATCCCTGGACGCGCTGGTGAACATCGTCCTGCCATCTGCAATCCCTGTGTGAGTGTGTGTGTGAGACGGGCCCGTGTCCTTGGGTATTAAATAAGACTGTTTTTAAGGATTTGCTCTGTGTCTCTGCTCTTGAATCATTGTGTATAGTGTAAATAAACCTGTTCTTCCTTTCTTCCCAATTCGATCGTCTTTGTGAATTCGCCATTGACTAAGCGTGGTACGAATAGAACCGCTTGAATTGGGGTCTAATAAGTGATAACGGCGCGGATCGCGTGTACGCAACCGCTCGGTGTATCAACACACGTGGTTCTTGAGGGGCTTATCTCCTCGCTTCAGGGCAGCGCAGAGTATTTAGGTAATAGCGAATTTGGTCCTGATACCCTATTTCATGCTGTCCGGAAGAGATGTCATAGGTCCCGGGTCGCGCCAGGTCAGTCAAAGACAAGGGGACTAATCCCCCCTTGGTAAGGGGAAAGGCCGACCAGGAGATCCGCAACTATATATATGTTTTAGGAGTCGCGGAAGGCGAGAGAACGAGGCCATTCGTAGGGTTCGAAGATGGTTTATTGTAACAGCAAGATCCAGCACACTAAACTCGAACGGATGTCAGCATGCTTATATAAAGCCAAAAGCCCTCTTCGGAGGGCGTGGCTCCGGTGACCGCGCGTGCGTCACGTCCGCACAACCACAAGTCCAACAGGCCCGTGCACGTGTATTATGCCCAAATAAGGTAACTGCCACAATGTCATATATGTCATATATGTCGTATATATATATATATATATATATATATATATATATATATATATATATATATATATACTAGCATAAGTACCCGGCATTGCCGGGCGGGGGAGGGGGAAGGGGAGGGGAGGGGAACGGGGGGAGAGCGAGCCCCTTGGTAAAGTGAGCGATTTTTTTTTTCATAGCGTCATAGCGTCATAGCGATATTTTTTTTCATAGCGTCATAACGTTCATAGCGTTCATATCGTTCATAGCGTCATAGCGTCATAGCGATTTTTTTTTTCATAGCGTCATAGCGTCATAACGTTTCATAGCTTCATAGCGTCATCACGTGATCGCTCTGAGCGAATCAGCGCCCACCTGGTCTGATTCCGTGCGCTGAAATGCGCTGAGGTAAATATGAATAAAAAATATGGATCGTCAAATATTTTGAGTTCGGCCATGTTCGTCCCAGGCTCAATGGGCATGTCTATGCCAAATATCAAGCACGTAAGCCTCTCCGTTTAGGAGTCTATCGGTAACATTACACACACACACACACACACACACACACACACAAACTGTGTTTTATATGTATAGATACATATGTTATATATATGTATATATATATATATATATATATATATATATATATATATATATATATATATATATTGTTGTTAGTGGGGCGGCTTAGCCCAAATATTCAAAAGAATTGTGCATTTTGTGAAACAAGCACCAAATTTGGCACAAATGTACATTAATATGTTGCGAACATTTTCAGATATTGGGCCACTTGAAATTCCGTAATTTTTTTTTTCAAATTTTTTCAAATTTCGTAATTTCAAATTTTTCGGGTGACACCGTCACAATTTCGGTCTTCGAGGCCGGCCGATAGGCAAAGTGTGACCGGAAGGGACGAGGTTCTCCTGACCACGTGGCCCTCGATCTGGGAAGCGAGAGGCGTTCCATTAGTGGACGCGCCCCTCACGCCCGACTTTTGGGCGGCCCCGGCAGGCCGTTTGTTTTGACGTTCCGTGACAGGCCCCGCACCCCCACCTCCGGGCCGACCGGAAGCTTGTGCTGAGTACATCATACCTGAACAACTCAGTGAGGCAGAACACAGCAGTGCACACCAGGGTGACCCCTTCAGTGCATAAACCAATTAACCTGTCCACTGCAGGGCATATAGAAATGAAGTTATTTTCTGCATATAATAATAATATAAGTTCAGTTCTATATAACAATTTCTGTTATCACCACTACCACTACAACTACCACTACTACAAGCTTTGTCTGGAATTTTGTGGACTAACAGACAAACAGACATACAGACAAGCTGGGATCAAAACATTACCTCCTTCCACCATTGAGTGTAGAGGTAAACATCATGGAAATTATATCATGCCCTAGATTTAATTCATGCTTACCCGTGTATTTGCTTCACTGGTTCACAAGGTCTTTTGCATACATGTAATTCAGACTCTCGTCTTCATTGCTGACCACACAATGTTCGCAACATATTAATGTACATTTGTGCCAAATTTGGTGCTTGTATCACAAAATGCACAATTCTTTTGAATATTTGGGCTAAGCCGCCCCACTATATCGGCCGGCCTCGAAGACCGAAATTGTGACGGTGTCACCCGAAAAATTTGAAATTACGAAATTTGAAAAAATTTGAAAAAAAAAATTACGGAATTTCAAGTGGCCCAATATCTGAAAATGTTCGCAACATATTAATGTACATTTGTGCCAAATTTGGTGCTTGTATCACAAAATGCACAACAGGTTTGCTATGCTGCTACACTATGTGGAAATGAGAATCGTGTTTTTTTTATTGATGTAAAAAACATCACCCTCCTTCCTCCAGTTGTTGTGTATAAAGGTCAAAGGGCGTCCCTTAGTTAGGTCATATGCAATCACGTAGCCAAATCATAGATCTCCCTGTTCAGTAGTTATTTCCTTATTCTGTGTATTAGGTTAAGGCTTTGTCTTCTATTAATTAATACTCCATTGCACCGAATTCAAATAGGTAGTATCCCCTTTCAATTTCCCCAGAACCTTCATGGGAAGCCCCTTTTGGCAGCCGCATTACAAATTCCTCTGCGCGGTTTGCTGCAGTCCGCTGTTTCTTCGGGCTTGGGTTTTCGCCGCAGCTGCTGGGCGGTTTTCACCGCGACTCCATTAGCCACGAGGTGGGCTCGGAGAAGAGGGGGGAGGAGCCGCCGAATCCAGGGCGTTGGCCGCCCCTCGTCATCAAGGGCGGAGCCAAAAGAGGCCGTGCGAGCCAACCGGCACTGCAGTAGCGACCCGGTAGGCGTGCCCAGAGAGCTCGCGGAAGCAGGTCGAGGCGCGATATAAAAACGGGGGCGCATGCGTCAAACAGGGAGTTCTAGGAGTTGAGTGAGAGGGTTCAAGAGTGGCTAAAGAAGGAGAGTTGCGCTGGAGAGTTGCTGAGTTGCGTAAGGGAAGGACATTGAGTGTGGCGTGAAGTGGAGCTGAGGAGCCCAGAGTCCAGCACGAAGTGCCCATCCGCTCGCGGTGAACGATACGCGCCGCTGGACACCAAGGTTTTCCCGCCAAGAACGCGAGTCGACTCCTGGAGCCGGACCTCGACGCCTAAAGTGGCCTGGGCCTTCCCATTCCTCCTTCCAGCCAATCCACTCTGCAATTCCCCGTGTGAGTCTGTCTTTGTTTGTCTTTTCCTGGGGTATTAATTAAGACTGTAGGTAAGCTAGCGTTGCACTGTGTCTCCTTGATTCCTTCTGTCTTTATTTTATTATCCTTCCTCCTCCTTGGTTTCTTTTGGTTGTAAATAGTAGTAATAAATTATAGTCGTATTTCAAACCCTTTTTGTCTTCTTCTTCTTCACATCCGTTGTCTTTGTCTTTTCCAAATTGAATACCTGTGGCACGATTTGGCCAACGTTTGAGAATCGGGTCTAGTCATTGTTAACAGTTCGTGCCGTGGCTGCCATACGCTCGGCAAATTAAACATCTTATCTGCGGCCGCGAACGGGGCTGTGCACCGGCCTTTCCGGAGGTCGCGGTGCAGCTTCAGGGACCACGTCGGTCAGTAACAAACGAGGGGACTAATCCCCCCTCAAAGGGGAACCATAGGCCGACGTTGGGTTCCGTAACATTTGGTGTCGGGAGCGAGATTCGGACCTGAAGCGCTTAGCGCGCTCAAAATTACGAGTGGCCTGAAATTTTGTTTTATAAAATCTTAAATTTGAAAATCGTGCCATGGATGGTCAAGGCGAAGGGATGCCGGTGGGGGAACTAGAAGAGGGATTAGGGGTAACCCAGGACCAGAGGGAAGAAATGGAGGAGAGCAATGAGGAGGTGGTTGAGGGAGTTTCAGGTGCACAAAATGGCGCCCTCGCGCACGTGGTTGGAGAGGCGCAAAATGGCGCCTCGCACAAGTGCGCGGTAGCCGAGCCCGCTGTACCAGCGGGCTTTAACATGCAGCAGTTTAACATGCAGCAGTTCATGACACAATGCCTGGCGTACATGACTGAGCAGAGTGAAGAAAGGAATAAATTTAGCAGGGAAATGAAAGAAATGGAAGACAGAAGGAGGGCTGATAGTGAGAAAATGGAAAGCAGAATGATGGGGGCAATGAGGGATGTAGCGAGGGGTACCAGCGAACAGTTGGGGCATAAATTTGAGGGGCTCGGAAGCAAATTGGAGGGACTCAGAAGCAAATTTGAGGGATTCGGAAGCAGATTAGGGGACAAACTGGGGGGCATGGTTGGCCAAGCCAAATAAATTAATGAGGGGTTGGAGAGGGACAGAGACCGCAGGTTGGGCGAGCAGGTCCCACGGGTGCACGAGGAAGTAAAGCGGGTCGAGGAGCACTGGTTGAGCGAAGTGGAGAAAAGCACGGGTAAAATGACGGGTATAGAGATTGCGACCCGGGGTATGGGGCAGCCGGCGACCGCTGAGGTAGAGGGAATTTTATTAAAGCCAGCGGTCGTCGTGGTGAATAAAGAAAAAGAAATAATGGGCATAGTTAAAATTGAAGAGACGACGGAGGTAGCCCAGGAATCGGAGGAAGGAATGGAAACTGTACAAAGTCCGTGCTCACATCCTGATGCTGTGCTCATTAATCCTTATAAAGATTTGCAGGTGTTGGTGCAGGGAGGAAGAAGAACCCCGAAGGTGAGACGGGCTGTATGTGGTGCCGGGAGATCTTGGAAGAGAGGGTTTGGCGCGAAGAGAATTGTCGCGTGATTGGGGTCAATATGGCACCCGGGCGTTGGTGAAGGGTCCCGGGTGAGTGGAAATGGCGCGCGTGTGAGGAAAAAGTGTGCGTCGGCGAGTGGGTGTGTTATAAAGTGTGGGAGTGAAACCGAGTGCGAGCGAGAATGCACGTCGGGGTGTACGGAGTGTGACACAGAGAGTGAGTTGATGGTGGCGCGAGTGCGAGAGAGCACATCGGAGTGCGTTAGTGGGTGGATGCAAGAGTGCACGCCCATGGTGAGTGTTACGGAGGACGTAACGGAGGAGAGGTGTGGACCAAAGTGTGCAAACGGCGAGTGTGCGCAAGAAGGTGCGCGGGAGGTGTGGTGTGCAACAGGGAGTGCGTTGGTGGAATGGACGGAGTGTGTGGAATGTACGGACGGCGTTGGAACGCCGGGCTTTCTGAGTGTGAAACGGGTCGCGTGGTGTGAGCATGCAAGTGAAGCATCGACGTTGACCGGGTTATCAGCTAGGGCGACGGATAGCGGGCGCTCGGTGCGCGGAGCGCTTTGTTGGATGCGAAGCCTCGCACTGGGTGCGCTTTGTTGGATGCGAAGCCTCGCGCGGGGCGCGCTTTGTTGAATGCGAAGCCTCGCGCGGGGTGTGCTTTGTTGGATGCGAAGCTTCGCGCGGATCGATGCTGCTTCGCCCCGCTTCGGAGTGTCGCGCACGATTCGGGCCTGGCCCCGCCCCGCACGGTCGAGTCCGGGCCTTGTCGGGCGAGGCGATCGGTCCGGTTCAAGGGCGAGTAGGAGGAAGCGGGACGGAGCCCCCTGGCGGGGGCGGGGTTCCGACCAGGCGAGATTGAGCCATCGGGCCCGGGACCGCAAGCTACCGCGCCGAGATGGTGCGTGGAATCTCGGCCCGACCAAACCGCCTCCCTTGCACCGAATGCCGGACGGATTCAACCTGCAGGCGACCAAACCACCCGAATTCATTGCTCGGCTGTGCGAAGCCGGGCTTTGGGAATGTAACGACGCACCGAGGCTCAAGGTTAATGAACGGTGATGATGATAGTGTTTTTGAACCGAAATTTAGAAAAGTGGATATGATTGACAGAGATGATTGGCAGAGATGATTGGCAGATGATTGGCATATTTTGATTAGTTGGAATTTGGATGGGCCAAATTGATAGTGAGAGATACCCGATGTGATGGGATGGTAAATCCACCATCCCTCACAAACGGGGGCAAAGGAGCACTAGTTATGGGGTTTATGGCAGTGAAAACTAGCCCGGGAGGGTTAGGATATAGTGTGTAGGGACCGAGAGATTGACCATAGGTAACGGTAAGGTTAGGTAGTGACACCAATACCTGTAGTGGGGACGCAGGTAGATTAGTTGGATTATAATGACGAGGGAGCGCAATAGTTTAAAGGGGCGACTGGGAAGCGCAAGTTCCAGAGGGGAGTAGTTAGATGAGATGATGCCGTGTGTTTGAGAATCGAAAGTGTATTGAGCGTGGAGGTGTATGGAGCAGTGTATGAGTGAGTGATGGTGATGTGTGTTGTGTTGACCAAATGGTCCAGGGAGGAAGGAGGGTGCAGGTGTTTAAAGGTGTGATTGCACAGGTGTGCAACTGAACAGGTGTATGGAGAATGGTTGTGTGGAATACATGGAGTGTGGAATATATGGAGTATGGAATGGATGGTCGTGGAGTGAGTATGGTGGAAACTGTGGAGTGGAGTGGATGGTGCGAAGGTGTGGATGGGGGAAAGAAGGATGGACCCCATCACGAATACCCGGGGAGGGTGGTGTAAGAGTTAGGTAGAGGGTACAGGTAAATTGTGGTTGTATATTGGCATCTGTGGCGCGTGGTGGAAGAATGGTGCTTGGATGGGTGCATTAGTGTTGTGGAAATGGCTGGGCGTGTAGCCTGTTAGTATGTGTAGTTGATTGGGCACTCCATCACTGTGAGGATGTCGGCCAGGTGAGGCCGCAGGTGGACTCTGGGAGCCGGTAGAGTTGTGGATGGGGCCCGAGGATCCGGAGGACGGACCCGGGTAGCCCAGTGCCAGAGGGCACCGAGTGGGGAGAGCGCCAGAGGGCCTTCCCCAGTTAGATAGGTTAGGGTGAGGAGCTAGGTAAGCTCGGGTGGCAACTACAGTGGTGGAGGTGTGCAGGTGGGTAGACCTGCTGGGAGAGCTACACATCTCAGCCCAGAAATTGTGCAAGGGCACCGGGAGATGAATCTGGGGAGTGAGACCCCAAATTGATAAGCACCACAGTTTGGGCAATGGGAATTGGTTTTTAGAACCCATCGTGTAAGTTGGCCAATGGATTGGCAGGGAAAGACCCCGGGTAGTGTAAAGTGTGTTAATGTCAGTTAGAGGATAGTTAGGATGGAAATCTCCTCGCACCATCTACATCCACTCACCTGGGGTGACGTACCTCCACACCATGCCAGGTTGTTTTTATTATTTTATTGTGCAAATGTTTGGAATGTGAGACGCATCATGACGTGGGTGTGACATTGTGCTTTGTGTTCCATCTCTCCCTCCTTGGATTGATGATGAATTGGTGATGGCAAATTTTGAAGTAGTGGGGAGTGAAGACTAATTTGGTACAGGGGAAATATGGGGAAGACAAGACAGTAGTGACGAATTTGTAATGTGTAGATTTTGTACATATGGGGTAAGGGCAAGGGTAGTGTAGGTCACATGTGGGGGGGCGTACGCTAGGGATGAGCTTTCTCACTTCGCTCTCCGTGCGCACCTCGTCTTGCATTGCCTTTATTGATGTGTACCCTTGTGACCTTACCCCTCGCTCACCTGTCTTTCCCCCCCCCCCTTGTCTCCCACACGAGGACCGTGCGCCACTGGGCGCCGAGGGGAGCGTGCGGGAGTCCGCCATTGTGCGCCCGAAACTCTCGCAACCACAGCTGTCTGCATCGATGCACCACCTTATGGACCACATGTCTGTGGCTGAGCACCACTGATGGACCCCATGGGTTGGGGCATGTCCCCTCTGCTGGAACCGGCCATGAAGGCCCGAGATCTTGCAGGCGGACCTTGGTCACAGGGCACCTATGCCATACAGGTGAACCACATATAGTCGGCCCTGTGGGCCATAAATAAATAAAAGAACAAGGGACATGGTTGTGCACTTTTTTTTATGTCTAAATAGGCCACCAGCAAAGAAGAAAGTCAACATCTGGAAGATAACAATAGCCAGCAGAGGGAGCCGAAGAGCAAGACACCACCAAGGGTTTGTTGTTTTTATTTTTTATTGAACTGTGATGACTGTGCACCGATTGGTGCTTGAAGGTGCTTTGGTGCGTTTTGGGTGCTTCTGGTGCGTCGATGCAGGGCAGACTGTCCCCCCCCCCCCCCCAAAAGAACAATCACAGGTCCTGGGTTGCATTTTGTAAATAAAATAGCATCGTTGTAAATAATGCGCCCCCACCGTAAGTGTTTTAGTTTGAAGACCATTCCGCAATTCGGTTAGCTGTGGGCGTGAGTCTGTTAGGCAGGGTGCAATGGAGCAGCGGGACATATTTATTTGTGTTTTAAAACTGTCACAATCAGGGTCAGGTTAAATGTAGAGGGAACTACACCTACGTGCCACACTAAACGTAAAAGTAAATAGGCCCGGGACGTGCCGAGGAGGAGGAGGGTGCAGTGTTGTGGAAATGAGAATCGTGTTTTTTTTTGTTGTTGTAAAAAATATCACCCTCCTTCCTCCAGTTGTTGTGTATGAAGGTCAAAGGGCGTCCCTTAGTTAGGTCATATGCAATCACGTAGCCAAATCATAGATCTCCCTGTTCAGTAGTTATTTCCTTATTCTGTGTATTAGGTTAAGGCTTTGTCTTCCATTAATTAATACTCCATTGCACCGAATTCAAAGAGGTAGTATCCCCTTTCAATTTCCCCAGAACCTTCATGGGAAGCCCCTTTTGGCAGCCGCATTACAAATTCCTCTGCGCGGTTTGCTGCAGTCCGCTGTTTCTTCGGGCTTGGGTTTTCGCCACAGCTGCTGGGCGGTTTTCACCGCGACTCCATTAGCCACGAGGTGGGCTCGGAGAAGAGGGGGGAGGAGCCGCCAAATCCAGGGCGTTGGCCGCCCTCGTCATCAAGGGCGGAGCCAAAAGAGGCCGTGCGAGCCAACCGGCACTGCAGTAGCGACCCGGTAGGCGTGCCCAGAGAGCTCGCGGAAGCAGGTCGAGGCGCGATATAAAAATGGGGGCGCATGCGTCAAGCAGGGAGTTCTAGGAGTTGAGTGAGAGGGTTCAAGAGTGGCTAAAGAAGGAGAGTTGCGCTGGAGAGTTGCTGAGTTGCGTAAGGGAAGGACGTTGAGTGTGGCGTGAAGTGGAGCTGAGGAGCCCGGAGTCCAGCACGAAGCGCCCATCCGCTCGCGGTGAACGATACGCGCCACTGGACACCAAGGTTTTCCCGCCAAGAACGCGAGTCGACTCCTGGAGCCGGACCTCGACGCCTAAAGTGGCCTGGGCCTTCCCATTCCTCCTTCCAGCCAATCCACTCTGCAATTCCCCGTGTGAGTCTGTCTTTGTTTGTCTTGTCCTGGGGTATTAATTAAGACTGTAGGTAAGCTAGCGTTGCAGTGTCTCCTTGATTCCTTCTGTCTTTATTTTATTATCCTTCCTCCTCCTTGGTTTCTTTTGGTTGTAAATAGTAGTAATAAATTATAGTCGTATTTCAAACCCTTTTTGTCTTCTACTTCTTCTTCACATCCGTCGTCTTTGTCTTTTCCAAATTGAATACCTGTGGCACGATTTGGCCAACGTTTGAGAATCGGGTCTAGTCATTGTTAACAGTTCGTGCCGCGGCTGCCATCCGCTCAGCAAATTAAACATCTTATCCGCGGCCGCGAACGGGGCTATGCACCGGCCTTTCCGGAGGTCGCGGTGCAGCTTCAGGGACCACGTCGGTCAGTAACAAACGAGGGGACTAATCCCCCCTCAAAGGGGAACCATAGGCCGACGTTGGGTTCCGTAACTATATATATATATATATATATATATATATATATATATATATATATATATGTATATATACGTATATATATATATATATATATATATGTATATATATGTATATATATATATATATATATATATATATATATATATATGTATATATACGTATATATATATATATATATATATATATATATATATATATATATATATATATATATATATACTGTATATATATACATGTATATATATACATATATATATATATATATATATATATATATATATATATATATATATATATATATATATATATATATATATATATATATATATATATATATATATATATATATATATATATATATATATACTGTATACACATACATACATACATACACATGTTCGGTCGTCTACATGTGGAACAGTCGATAAATCACGATTTAATCCCTCAATTAGACTTCCTTATTTAATCCAGCATTCTCACCATGAAATCCCTCACTTTATAGTTTATCCTGCTCCGCGTTCCCCCAATACTCCCGTTCTTATATATTCTAACCACTGTCACACATCGTGCGTTTCCCCTCCATTTCAGTCTTTTTTTCTCTCTTCACATTCTTCTCTTCTTTCCTTCCTTCTCCCTCCAATCCCACTCGGTTTCTCTCCTCCTTCCTTCCCGCCCTTCCCATCCCGCCCGCACAGCCAGCGTCGGGAGGAAGAGCATACTGAGGAGACGAGCGTCCGAGTGTCACGGAGTCACGAGACTCAAACCAAGCCGGGTCAGGGTTCGAGCCGGGACTCGGAACCGAGCCGGGACTTATCTGGACGTCCGCAGATTCCGACCCTGCAACAAGTAAAGGGATCTTATTCCGTGAGTGCGTCCGTGCCTTTGAACGGTCCCCGAAACGTCATTTTCCCATAAAGCCGCTTTCCTTGTAATGACGAGTTGTGGAATTGGCGCTTTCACAATAAATGTGATTTTTATTGCACCTCGTTTCTTCACTTACGTTCGCAATGGACGTTCATTTATCCTCTCGTACACGCTTTGCCACTTCAGTCTGTTTTATCTTCGCCTTTATTAGTCCCCTACCGGTGTACACCGGAGGGGACTATAGGTTTGCACGCCGTCCCTCCCTCCGTCCGTCAGTCCGTCAGTCCGTCAGTCCGTCAGTCCGCCAGTCCGTCACGCAAAGAACAGTTTTCCGGACTTTTTTTCTAAACGCTTAAAGCTAATGATTTCAAACTTGGTACATGGTTTCCTCATGATAAGTTACATGTCAAGTTCGAACTTCACGACGTTTCGATCATTTTTGACAAAGTTATGGCACCTTGAACTTTGGGAATTCTGATAATTCTGATGATCCTTAACTCAGTGCCATTTTAAGTTTTAATTTCCATTCAAAACCAATTTCTCTGCAATAATAGGACCGATTGAGATAAAACTTTCACCATATGATGGACTCGGTCTGTAGAATATTTTAATGGCAATTATGACGTCACAGGTCACGTGTTTCGGTCGCCATATTGTTTTTCGTGAAAACACGAAAACCCCTTTTTCTCTGTGACGGCTAAACAGATCGAGGTCAATCTTTGCAGGCAGAATCGCATACCCATGACGAACAAAAAAGTCAGCGAGCATGACGTCATGCATCACATGGTTTCAGAGTTATGACGTTTTTAAGCATGAACCTTTAAAACCGAGCTCCTCCCTCATTTTTGATCCAATCGAGGGGAAACTTCACAGATCTGTTCAGCACTAAAATGTCCTTTTGGAATTTGCGATAGGGCACGTGGTTTGGCAGATATCGTAAAGTAAACGAAAATATTTAAAAAAAAAAAGAAAAAGGATATGTCTTGAATCGCTAGTACCTCAGACCACGAGTTGGTAATTATATAATTCACACAGTGCAATACGTGCAGGCCACTCCACGGAGCGACCTTGGGGGCTTATCAACGAGGCGAGGCGTGACACACGTGTCTCAGCATACCTCAGATCAAGTTTGAAACCAGCATCAACCGTGCAAAAATTTGCATATTCGATCATTTTTGACAAAGTTATGGCACTTTGAACTTTGGTAGGGGACATGCATTGCAGCGCAATACTCAGAATGCTTGTTTCACTAGTCCCAAGGAAATATTGATATATTGATATATTGATATATTGATATATTGATATATTTTTTGATATATATATTGATATATTGATATATTTTTTGATATATATATTGATATATATATATTGATATATATTTAATACAACTCCATATTTGTCATGGAGGTCGTACGAAGTGGAGGGGTTGGGGCGCGGTGAGCGACAAGCTGGGAATGAGGTTGGAAAGGATTTCGCACCTCGGAGTCGGGAGGAAAACTTTTTGACACTCCTGGGCCCTCCCCAGCAATGGTTTTATAAGATGTGTGTGTGATGTGATTTAACCACCATCGTTCTCCATTTGTTGCCAGCAGGGTTTATGTGTGTCCACAATAATGGCAGAACATTTCTCGCCAGGTGTCTTTCGAGATCCAATTATGATCCGAGTGTTTTCCACCTGTAGCTTGTGTACATTTGGCTCGGCTCGAAATACGTGCCAAACTCTCAACCTGTGAACCCTCGGCATTCACACATGGCAAGTGCATTGGAACGGACTGGAGCCGGATGAGCCGTGCTCTGCAGAAAGCCAGCACCGCATTGTTTGACTGTGGTGGAGCCAGGAAATTCATGAAATTCCCAGGGGACATTGCTCAGGATATTTTCTTTTTTTAGCTCCATCAGAATGCACATGTCGGTCCTGTGTGCATTACCGATGAGTTAATGCGCAGATGTTATAACATTACCGAAGTGGATTTTTCCCCCACCCGAAGCAAAAAGGAGGGTTAAGCAATCGATTCACTTCTGTCTGTTTGTCTGCCTGTGACTTCAAACGTCAGTTTATGATCGAGGAACAACTTAATTTCAATTGAATGTTATATTTTGAACACAATGCGAAACACGAATCGGAAAACGAAGCTGTGGTTTAGCAGTACGTTGGCTCGGAATTTGTCCCGACCATGCATGCACACAGAGCGAGAGGTTTGTTTTTACAGGAAAGGTCATGCATGTAGCAGCGAGGACTCTGCCATGTCCGACTATCAATAGGCGTTTATGGTTGAATAGCAACCTACCGGGCCACAAACTTACCATGGCCTCGGGACCGGGGGTACGGGAGTAGTCTCTCTGAGAAGTTCCCCTCATGGTACACCCCACAAACCCGGGCCGTAACAATAAATATGTACAATGCCTTCAGAACGTATATTCACACCCCTTGACCTTTTCACATTTTGTTGTTACAGGCTGAATTTAAAATGGATTAAATTGAGATTTTCGTCACTGATCTACACATAATACCCCATAATGTCAAAGTGGAATTTTTTTGGAGAAACTTTTACAAATCAAGTAAAAATTAATTGCAGAAATATATAATTTAAATTAAGTATTCAACCTCCTGAGTCGAGTCAACTTCGTAGAAGCACCTTTGGCAGCGATTACAGCTTCGAGTCTTATTGGGTATGTCTGTATCAGCTTTGCATATCTGGATTTGGGGAGTTTCTCCCATTCCTCCTTGCAGATTTGCTCAACTTCCATGAAGTTGGATGGGGAGCGTCGATGAACAGCAATCTTCAAGTCTTTCCACGTATTCTCAATGGGATTCACGTCTGGGCTTTGGCTGGGCCACTCAAGGACTTTCAAGTTCTTGTTCTGAAGCCATTCCAGTGTTGCTTTGACTCTATCCTTGGAGTCATTGTCCTGTTGGAACGTAAACCTTCCCCGCAGTCTAAGGTCTTTTGCCCCCTGAGCAGATTCTCAACAACTTGCCTGTATTTGGCTCCATTCATTGTTCCCTCTATCCTTACAAGTCTCCCAGCCCCTGCTGCTGAAAACTATCCCCATAACATGATGCTGCCACCATCATGCCTCAAGGTAGGGATGGTCTGAGATGGGTGATGAGCTGTGCTCGGTTTCCGGCAGACATAGCACTTTGCATTCAGGCCAAATACCTGTAGTTCAGTTTTCGTCTCATCAGACCACAGAATATTTTGCCTCATGCTCTCATAATCTTTGGTTCTGTGGATGCTTCGGTGGATGTGCAGAGTATCGTTCAGAGAGAGGAAGACAAATGATTAATTGCGAAAGATTATGGGAATAGAGCCTGTGATTGATGCTGTGAAGAGTAACAGGTTGAGGTGGTTTGGTCATGTGTTGAGGAAGGATGAAAGTGACTGGTTGAGAAGAGTGATGGAAATGAATGTCGTAGGAAGTAGAGGACGGGGAAGACCGAGAAAGACTTGGCTAAAGATGGTGGAAGAAGAAATGCAGGACAAGGGGGTTAACAAGGGGAGATGCAGAAAATAGGGCAAAATGGAGAAGATTGTCATGGGGACCGCAAGGCTAACCCCCACTCTAGCAGGGAAAATGGCCTTAAAATGCCTGTTGTTGTTGTTGTTGTTGTGTTTGTTGTATGCTCTCATAATCTTTCACGTGCCTTTTTGCAAGCTCCAGGCGTGCTGTCATGTGCCTTTTTATAGGTAGTGGCTTCCATCTGGCTACTCTCCCATAAAGCCTAGATTTGTGAAGTGCTGCGGAGACTGTTGGCCTGCTGGCAGGTTCTCCTGTCTCAGCCAAGGAACGCTGTAGTTCTGTCAGAGTGAGTGGTCTTTGGGTTGTTGGTGACCTCCCTGACTGACCAAGGTCCTTCTTGCCCGGTTGCTCAGTTTGGTCGGACGGCCAGCTCAAGGAAGAGTCTGGGTAGTTCCATATTACTTCCATTTCCTAATGATGGAGCTCACTTTGAGAACTTTTAACACTCGAGAAACTGTTTCATACCCTTCCCCCGATCTATGCCTCCTCACAATTCTATCTCAGAGTTCTACAGGCATTTTCTTGGACTTCATGGTGGAGTTTCTGCTCTGACATGTTCTGTCAACTGTGGGACCTCATATAGAAAGGTGTGTTTCTTTCTAAATCATGTCCAATCAATTGAATTGGCCACAGGTGGACTACATTCAAGTTGGAGAGACATCTCAAGGACGATGAAAGGAAATTGGATACCTCTGAGCGCAATTTGGAGTGTCATAGCAAAGGGGTTGAATACTTATTGACTCAAGACATTCTACTTTTCATTTTTACTTGATTTGCAAAAAATAAAAAACCCCACTTTGACATTGATGTGTAGATATTATTTATGGGGTATTATTTGTAGATCAGTGAAAAAAAATCTCAATTTAAACCATTTTTAATTCAGGTTGTAAAACAACAAAATGTGAATAAAAGTTAAGGGGTGTGAATACTTTTTAAAGGCACCATGGGCAAGTTATCACCGGCATGCTGAGAAAAGTAGAAATTCCTATTCCAGTCGAAATATTGCACCTCCAGAAAAAAAAGTATTGCCTCCAAATCACATTCAGTCGAGTCTCCTGCGCCACAGTGGCAATCTGTTATGGGTCGATTCCAGCATTGAAACGTTTCCCAACTTATCGTAAATATTTCCCGAGGTGTTAAGAGTACGGCCTTCATTCTTATTTTTTATAAGGACTTGTGTATTGAAACATTATAAACAAATACCCTTGACATATGTTGAACAATTGTGAGTACCTCATTTGTGTAACCTTTTCAATGCTTGTCGCGGTCTGGGAAAGTTTTACTATTATAATAGTATTATTTTACTATTATAATTATCTATCTTTAAAACACAGAGCTGTGGCCTACAAATTTCATTGCTTTTACCCAAAAATGCCATTGCTCTATTACAAAGGAAAACGTTGTCAGAAGCAGGGAGGTTGTTATAAACAACTAGAGGTACCCTCGCTATGCACGGATGGGAGGGAAAAAAATCTAAAAGAAAACGTTTTGAGAAGTTTTATGAAAACCTCCACCTACTTTAGGACACGTGCAGGGACCCCAAAAGCTGCACAGAAAATTGGTGGGGCTGGCCCCAAAACTGTGGGAGTAGTGCTGTGTAAAATCAATGTCGCATTAATGATGATGATGATGAAGCTGATAACAATGAGGAAGCCGTTGGCCGGAGAGGTGGGATGGTTACTGAACCAGCGAATGTTTCCACATGCGGTAAATGTCGAAACTGCTGACGCTGAATCCATTAATGAGTTTACATGCGGAGAGAGAGCAGCCTCGTATGGGTGGAAACTCATAATCATAATTGTATTGAGAAATTTATGAAACCTCCCACCCACCTTACGACTCCTGCTGGGGCCCCCATAGGTTTCACAGAAAGTTTGGCGGGGCTAGCCACAAAACTGAGGGCGTAGTTCGGGGACGGACGGACAGACAGACAGACAGACAGTCCTGGTTTATTATATAGGTGATGCAATGGGAATGACGTAATGATCATGAGATGGTGGGTTCTATTCAGTGCATGCAAATCAGGATTTTTGAATTGCTGGGAAATAATTCAATGCTAATTCTTCCTCGGTCTACAGACCATACTGTACTCATCACTAGTGTCCCATAAGTTAATTACTTAAAGGTTAGCAAGATCTTACAGTCTAGCTTGAGATTTCATATCTGGATCAGTTTGGCAATATCCAGACAGAGAGAAAATCTCCTCGAAATATTAATCACTGGAGGAGCAAGAAGGGCACTCGGTAGAGAGCAGACCTCCACCAGCCTGAACAGTTTGTTTTGTATCCCAATGATAGGCTGGATCTGCATCCGGACCTGGACCAAAATCTAATCGGCTTGTTCATGTCACATAACCAACTCATCCACCAAGTTTTGTCATAATCTGTCCATAACTTTTTGAGATATCGTGCCATAGATAGCCTATTCTTGAGGACGGAAATCCAGGCACTTGTATGCTAGTAGGGCCCACACTTCTGTCTAGCATCCAGTGCAAAGGGACAAACAACCCAGCCTGAAGGGGGATACGTGTATGTCCGCACTTGTGTTCTTACCGTGAGCAATATACGTTGTATTTCTCCTGTCAAACTTCACTTCATACCTGACTGAATTTTTTGTATTCGTCATTTATCAAGGGAAAATAAAAATGCTGAAGAGCTGCTGCGTGTTTGCACAAATTTTGCACAAATTCCAAGTGAAAATGCCCAAATTAATCCTTTGACCTGATACCAAACCTTGATACCAGCCCAGTCTGGCAAGTTTTCCATATACTGTCCTGCATTGATTAGACATGACGATGTCAAAATGGTACAAATTCCCCCAAAAATACGCCACAAAATGAAATGATGAGAGGTAGGACACATGACTTCAGTTTAGGTGGTGATTCGAGAGACTTTGCTGAACTGATACATTCACTACGGGCAGTCGCGTGTGATTTCCCCTTCACAGAGCGTTTGTTTTCTCCTTCGTATTACTAGGCGTAATCACTTGACAGTGACGTCATGCAGATCTCGAGGATCTCTCAACGGTGAAGAATCACTTTAAAATTTTCGGATCCGCGCACGGATCAGGATCTTCACCAAAATCGAATCAATTAGTCCTTGTGACACACCCAACCTGTCCACCAAATTTTATCCGAATTCGTCCAAGACTTTTTTTTAAGATATCCTGCTCCCAGTCAGGCAGACAAACAAACAAAAAACAGACCGACGTGGATGAAAACATAACCTCCGTCCACATTCGGTGGCAGAGGTAATACTTCAAAGTGATCATGTGGACGCAATTTTATAGGAATGAGGACTGTGGTTAAGATGTGCGCAAGGGAAAGTGGTTTGGAGAGAGAGATTGCTTTGGCATACACCGCGAGATGAAAAGAGATTGCGTGCGGATGGAAGGTCATTTATCATTTGTAATCAATACCATCAGATTCCGGGCAGCAAAGGCAGCAGCTGGTTGTGTTTGTCACTTGTTCCACTGCCAGCCAGGACACCTTTTGGAAAACGTCTTTGACTGCATGATCATGCTGGTATCTTGCAATGATGTAAGAGGCACCTACTGTGACAGCTCGCCAGCAACATACGGCTGTCTTGAAGACCTGTAGGGAAGAATGAAAGTGAATAGAATGTGGAAGTTGCTTCCACAAGTGGGGAAAAGGGAATGCAAATGAGTGGAAGTGAGCAGCGATCCTGGATTTTGGTGGTGATGGTGGACTGTGCGTGCCCTGTAGAAACCTTGGGAGGGGGGATGGAGAGGGAGAAGTACTGAGAGCAAGAGGGTGCAAGACCAGAAAGGAGGTGATAGAAGACAGAGAGACCACCGACCTGTCAGCGATGCCAAAGTGATAGGCCCATAGACTCTGCTTCATTGTGGACAATTCCAATGATCTTGAAGGCCTTGGTTTCCACGGCATCAAGCTGAGGAAGGTGTGATGCAGGGACATCATCCCAAAGGGAAGAGCAGTATTCCATGAAGCTGCAGATGAAGGCCTTGTTGCAGGTGACCATTTCCTTCCCTCCGGTCTCATCGTATTCCGTTCATTCTTTCCCTTACTTGTGCCAAATGCGTCACTGTCATTAGGTTGCCTTTTTCCCGGTCACCTCGCTCTTCCATCAGCCGACATCTTGTATCTGAAAACGAGTGTGCTTGGCACCTTGACTAAATTCCAAATTCCTCCCCTGACTACCACTGGCAACGGCAATGGCAAATCACCCAGAGAATTATCTGCCTACAGTCTGCATTGTCAGCAACAGTGGTCTGGGAAAGAATGTGGACATGGGATTGGGGCAATAAGGGAATGTGCAGGGTAATTGATTCACAACCGATAATTTTGCTGCTATGTATTGTGAGTAGATACACAACAACAACAACAACAACAGGCATTTTAAGGCCATTTTCCCTGCTAGAGCGGGGGTTAGCCTTGCGGTCCCCATGACAATCTTCTCCACCTTGCCCTATTTTCTGCATCTCCCCTTGCTAACCCCCTTGCCCGCATTTCTTCTTCCACCATCTTTAGCCAAGTCTTTCTCGGTCTTCCCCGTCCTCTATTTCCTTCTACATTCATTTCCATCACTCTTCTCAACCAGTCACTTTCATCCTTCCTCAACACATGACCAAACCATCTCAACCTGTTCCTCTTCACAGCATCAATCACAGACTCTATTCCCATCATCTTTCGCAATTCATCATTTGTCTTCCTCTCTCTCAACGATACTCCGCACATCCATCGAACCATTCGCATTTCCACCCTTTCCAGCCTTCGTTGCTGCTCTACGTTCATTACCCATGTCTCACTCCCATAAATCATAACACTTGTCACACATGCAGCATACACCTTTCCCTTCAGCTTCAACGACACTCCCCTCATCATCAGCACGCCACTCAGTTCCCGAAACTTCTTCCATGCACATCTCACTCCAGCAACCATTGCCGAGTCTGATGCACCTTCTCCATTCAGCATGTCTCCTAGGTAACAAAATGTTTGTTTTGTGAGTTATGTAGATATTGTGAGTTATGTAGATTGTAGTTATGTAAAAAAATTGTGAGTAGATATGAAAGATGGAAATGTCCCATCCATACTCAGAAGCACTTGCAAGTCCATTGGTACATTGCGTTCTGTTGGCGTTGAGTAACGTGTCTGTGGTATTGCATTCAGGCCTGGAAGTGCAGCGTGTGCATAGTTATTAGGAAAATATGTAAATGTATGATTTCTTTGTATAAATGCCTTTTTTGGCACGTCTTGGCCGATTATTATGATATCGTTTGTAAAACATTTTCAGCCTTCCACCTAATTGGGTTGTTGTTGATATCTACGTGCTTATCTGCCTTACACTCTCTGCAGCACTCTTCTATATCTCTGAATTTCTCACGCTCGTCCTTCTCGTTCTGTCCTGCTGATTAAAAAATATTTAGATTTTTTTTTTTTTCTAAATCGCGAACGAAGTCGTTGGAGGCATTATGTTTTCGGCTTGTCCGTCCGGCTCTCTGTCTGTGATAGGTTTTCGTTACCATCATAACTTGAGAACAACTAAGGGATTCATGTCAAACTTGGTACAGGTATGTATAATGATGTCAAGATGAACTGATTCGATTTTGGGGTCACGAGGTCAAATGTCAGAGGTCATTTAGGTAAAAAAAGACCTGTTGCTGCAATAACTTGTGAAACAATGAGCCAGATGGGATTTTGACCAAATTTGGTACAAATATGTATTATGATGCAAAGATGAAATTATTTCATTTTGGGGGAAAGAGGTCAAAGGTCAAATACCAGAAGTCCTGTTGGGTAAACATTCTGTTACAATGCTAACTTGTGAACCAGTCATGGGATTTTCACCAAACTTGGTAAAATTATATATTATAATGCAAAGATGAACTGATTCGATTTTGGGGTCAAGAGGTCTAAGGTCATGCTAAGTTACAATTATTACCTACGCCACCAAAGGTGGATGGCAGTTGTGTTTTCACCCCTGTCTGTTTGTCTATCCGTCCGTTTGTCCATTTTAAAACAAAATATCTCAAAAGGTTGCGGACGGATTAGGATGAAATTTGGCAGAGATGTAGCAAATGTGACAAGGACGAAATGATTAGATTTTGGTGAAAATCCGGATTCGGATCCGGCTACTAGAATTTTTAAATTGATTCTTCACCATTGGGAGATAGGGCCAAAAACGATACATAGCAGGATATCTCAGAAAGTTATGGACGAATTTGGACGAAACTTGTTGGACAGTTTCTGTGTGTGACAAGGAAGAATCGATTCAATTTTGGTGAAGATCCGGATCCGGATCCAGCGAGTATAATTTTTTAAGTGATTCTTCTCCATTGGGGGATATGGCCAACCAGGTGGAGGTATGCTCTCTACTGAGTACCGTTCTAGTTTTGTTGCTGCGATAACTTAAGAATGGCTGAAGGGATCTAAGTCAAACTTGGTGTAGGTAAGTATAACGATGGAAAGATGAACAGATTCGATTTTGGGGTCAAGACGTAAAAGGTCAGAGGTCATGTTAAGTAAAAATTATGTTACCGGGCCAACTTGTGAACCAGTGATGGAATTTTTACCAAAGTTGGTAAAAGTATATATTATGATGCAAAGAGAACTGATTTCATTTCTGCATCAAGAGGTCAAAGGTCAGAGTCTGTAATGGTTTTTGTTAACGCGATAACCTAACGGCTGAAGGGACCAAAGTCAAGCTTGGTACAAGTATGTACAATGATACAAAGATAAAGGATTACATTATGTGATGAAGAGGTCAAAGGTCAGAGGTCCCTTTAGGTTCAAAAAAAATCTGTTACTGCACTAACTTGTGAACGAGTGATGGGATTTTGACCAAACTTGGTACAAGTATATACTATGATGAAAAAATGAACTGATTAGATTTTGGTATCAAAGGTCAGAGGTCTTTAATAGGTTTTCATGACCGCAATAACTTAAGAAGGATGAAGGGAACAAAGTCAAACTTAGTCAAGTATGTATAATTATGTAAAGATAAATGGATGAAATTATGTGGTCAGGAGGTCAAAGGTCAGAGGTCCTGTTAGGTAAAAGATTTGTTACTGCGCTAACTTGCGAACCAGTAATGGGATTTTGACCAAACTTGCGATAAGTATATGTTATGATAAGATTAACTCATTAGATTTCAGCATCAAAGGTCAGAGGTCATGTCAGGTAAAAATGTGATACTTGAGAACAGCTGAAGGGATTTAAATCAAACTTTGTATAATCATGGAATAATGTAGGTGTAGGTATATCAGTCAACGTCGCAATGTCTCAGAGTGCCGTTCTAGTTTGTTCGCAATCTGCCTTTTCTTAATCTGTGATGACTTAAACCATCACCATTACATCTGGCTTGGTGTCAGTCCTCTAACGCTTCTCATAGTATTGCAACTAGTCCCTCTGTGACACATCCAGCTTTACCTCATCTGCTCGATTCCCAATCCTTATTTCTCTGAATGGTTTCTACTCTTTGCCAGACTTAATCATGTGCAAGTACTCCTCCAACCTTTATTATTCTTTGCCATCTTCCCTTGACTCCTCTGAACATGTTCTGACAAAAAATCACTGTCTTTCTGTTTGTCTTCAGGGATGCCACTAATCTGCTTGATTAAAATGCCAGTCTGGCATTTACATCCCTTCACACATCCACCTGTCCTGCCAGTGTGAACAGATTATTCTCTCTCTACCTGACCTACTAAGAATATTGCTTCCTAACAAAACAAGACATCGGCCTCAGCATTTGACAGAAATAACCGATACATGTAATGCCACTCTGCACAGTGCAACTAGTTTTTCGCCATTTTATCTCTTGTTTGGAAGGGATCCACAAATAGCAATGGATATCTTGCTAGGTCGTGATGAAGCCAGTGAAGAGGGAGAAACAGCGCTCAATGACTGGCGAGTTGGTCATCATTCCTCCTCAGTGTTGGCTTATGACAAATTGAGGAAGCAACTTGACATGGAAGCTGATCTTCGGAAATATACCTAAAACAGACAAACTAAATATGCGCCAACCAGTCGTGGCCAGCGAGTACTTTTAAAAGATGTGACAAGGTCCAAAACATATGGGGATATGAAGCGTTTAAAGTGGTGAAACAGCCTAATCCGAATAAGGCTTTCTTGATCGCCTGCAAACATGTCTGGACCACATTGTTGATTAGACAGTACAGATAAAAGAACTTGTAACTTTAGAGAGCATCTGGATGTCCAGACAAAAGTATTGAAGAGAAGACAAGAGTCTTACTCTTGAAGATCCAGATGATGATACTTACTCATCTGAAGATGGTGAACACACAATTTCCATTGATGATCTACCCACCTGCAGATGACTGTCAGTACACAGCACACCTAGGAAGGAACTGGACCTCAAGGTGGAAAGTAACCAGATGTAGTGGAGGAGTTAGAAGTTCCCTCAGTGGAAGTGGATAACTGGATAGAAAGGCTTTTAACCCCCATGGTCAAATCACCCAAAAAGCTGGAGAGCATTCAACGGTCTTCATAAAGCAACAGGGTAAAAAAACTGGTGGATGAGATACAATCTCACTTCATGATTAATTTGACCACTACCCTTGGAGAGCATCTTATGTGGACTGCAGTTCAGGAAATGAACGTCTGATTAAGGGATGAAGCCTCAATTGATGAGCCTTGATGTTTATTTTTTGGCACAAATTGTGATCAATGTATCCTGCAGGTGAAGTTACATTTAAGCCAGGTCGGTGCACTGCTCTTCAAGCCAGGTCGTCATGCTGCTCGTTCGTCGGCTAGAAACTCGAACGTTGATACTGGTTAATTGTGTTACCTTGAAGTATAACGTTTCCTGGCTATATGGTAAAAAGCTAATGAAAGATGTTGAACCACGTAGTATCCAGAGGTGGAAGATGTGCTGCCATCTTTCTTGCTCGGCACACTGCGCCGTGTTCTTCAGGATTTGAGACAATTCGCTGTTGTTCGATATGTAAGCAGTGCACTGCTTTCCTCTCATGGTATAAACTGGGCTCCCATGCGTCTGCTTCCTTCTCCTACCATTGAATAAAAGTGGCCTGAACCTCCACCTTTGTAAGTTGCCCAGCTTAAACCTCTCAGCTACATTCGAGACAAGCCATGAAATAAAGCAAGGTACATGTTGCTAAATATATCATCCAGCTGCCCACAGTGGGGGAGCATGCAATCTAGTTTCACAGAGTGCATTCCACCAGGCCGAATGCAAAGCTCCATCTGAAACCCAGTACTTCTACTTTGAAACCAATATCAATTTCAACCTTCTTTTTAAAATATTTGTGAACATTTTAATTTTATTTTGCCCTTTTTTAATGTGATTATATTTAATGCTGTAAATTGTATGAATGCCCCTCGTTGTCATGCAGAAATAACCAGTTCAGAGGTCAAGGCGTAGACTGACGGAGTGTGCAATCCAACACAAAGCTGCATGCATCATGGAGTTGTGTGTGTGGGTGGATGGTGCGCCCCGGGTAGTCTGCGGGGTCACAGTAGACACCACCTGCCAAGATGTGGTGATCGCACTGGCTCAGGCTATTGGTAAGGCCATTCTGCACTTAACAAAAACTGCAGTACATTAATCTGGCATATATACGTGATGCTATACATGATCAGTTGATATAACCCAGGCATGTTCAGTCTCCTTTCTTTATTCTTGGCATGCAAAGGTATAATGTATTTTTCTTGTAAGACATAATACCAGACGAGCAGCTCTTTATGGAACATTTTTGACATTTATATGGCTTTATCAGGCCTTTAATAATATGGTTTATTTCCTCCTGGCATGTTTTCTTGTGATCTTCTCCCAAACATCAAGGCCAAACAGGCCGTTTTGCTTTGATGGAGGCTTGGCAGGATGTGGAAAGGCCGTTGGCACCCAAGGAGCGACCGCTTGATGTGATTAGCCGTAGAGGGCTATGGGCGGGCGAGTCCAGCTTCATACTGCGACGCACGGGTTTGCAGATCGACCCAGGCAGCAGTGCAGCCTGGTTTGATCATGCAGCAGGCGAGATTGTCGGACATCCACGACAGCGCCGTAGCCTTCCGACACAAGCTCTGATCTCCAAAGCTGAAAAAGAGGCAAGACACCAAGGAGAGGTCGTCCGGCGTCTTCGATGCCGGGCCCAAACATTGACAGGAGTGCCAATCTTTCTACAAGCATTATCAAGTACAACCAGTGGATGTAGAACATTGGCGCTGGTGAGGCTGAATTCTTACCAGGAACTTCAAAAAGTCCTTTTTTGTACTTTCATGTGAAACAAAAATATAATTTCAAACACTAGGACTTGCGAGATAATTACCAATTTTGTATCACTTTCACATACTTGTATGAAAAAATAATGCACCATTAAGTTGCAAATGTATAACTTGGTAAAGTTTTGCAGTTTATTTCCTGGGAACAGAAATGTCTTCTGTGATGCATTTAAATGGCCTGATTATAATCTATATATATAAAAGAAAGTTTTTGTTTGTTTGTTTGTTTGTCTGCACGCGCTAATCTCCTGAACGTTGAAAGATAGGAGGAAACCTCTAAAACAAAAAATGTCGGGACGGGCCCCGGGAACGTTATAGGCTAGGTGGCAAGGCCGGTCGAGGCCCACCTCGGCCGGGCTGGGCCCATTTCGCAATTAAAAGCTGAGCTGAATTTTCGTAGTCAATCTTCTACGGCCGCAAGTAAAAGCTGAATTATAGTAGTAAATTCATTCAAAAAGAACTAAAAATGTCGGGACGGGCCCCGGGAAAGTTATAGGCTAGGTGGCGAGGCCGCCTCGGCCGGGCTGGGCCCATTTCGCAATTAAAAGCTGAGCTGAATTGTAGTAGTCAATCTTCTACGGCCACGAGTAAAAGCTGAATTATAGTAGTAAATTCATTCAAAAAGAACGCGGGCAACGCCGGGTGCTTTCGGCTAGTAAATTATAAAGTTAGTAATACTTCTAGATAAATGAAAATCATGATCATTGAAATATGAAATTGAAAGAGCCAATTGGGTTTTAGCATGCACAATGGCATCTGCTCATAACCAGATTGGCTTTTTCAATTTCAATAATCATTCTTTTAATTTCCCTAAAAGTGTTATTAACTTTATAATTCATTCTAATTGATGAAATTGATGTACCATACTCTTTTTTTCCTTTTTTTCTGTATGTAAAGTCAAAATTTGTGGATAATCTGGAACGTTGAATTGATTAGGATGCAACAGAACAAATGGAACAGTACAGAGAGGGGGGACACCAACAGCAAGGCTAAAGGACAAAATAGAGAGAGACTTGGACACATAATGGGTGTGGGGAGGAATGAGGGGTAGGGAAGAATGCATGGGGTGGCCAAATGGATACAGAAGCAAACACTTAGGAGGAAGAAACTGGAAATTTGGAGGGAGTTGGAGTTTGAAGAGGGGGGAGGTTAACTGGGGTAGAAAAGATGATTGGTTTGGATCGGGGATGATCTGAGATGGTCGTGAACAGCTGCCTCGAAGACCTGTAGGGAAGAACCTGATTGAAGAGAATGCGCAAGTTAGTTTCATGGGTGGGGAAAAAGAGGAACAAATGGGTGGTGAGCATTGATTCTGGATTTTGGGAGTTCCACCAGAAAAGGGTTGATGGTGAATAGCATCCAGCAGAAATCTAAGGGGGGACAAAACATGAAAAAAACAGAGGTTGCAAGACCAGAAAGGAGGGGGAAGAAGACAGAGAGACCACCGACCTATCTGCGATGGGAAATTGATATGTCCATTGACTCAGTTTCATCGTGAGAGATTCCAATAATCTTGAAGGTCTTGGTTTCCCCAGCATAAAGCTTAGCAGGGTGTGAGACAGGGGAGCCAAACCAGAGGGGAGAGCAATACTCCATCAAGCTGTGGATGAAGGCCTTGTAGATGGACAGGAGTTCAGGCATGCCAAGGAAGGACTTTGTACAACGGAGGATTGCCTGTCGGTGACTGGCTTTGGATGCCAACGTTGAAATGTGGTTTGCCCAAGAAAGATCATGGCTGATAATGAGACCCAGGAGTTTGAGTGACAACTTCCTTAACATAATTAAGAAAATAACTGGGGGGTTGCCATAGGGTCTTTTTGGAGAGAGGGTGAGAAAGAGAGAGAGGAAGTGAGAGAGGGGGATCGTGAAAGTGTGAGATTTGTCAGGATTGAAAAACATATTCCAAGTGTTTGACCAGATTGTGATTCCATCAAGGTCTGAAGAGAGTGAAGAGGCTGCAGCCTGCCTGTCTGAAGGATGTCACAGAAGAGGGTGGAGTCATCAGCAAATATATAGAGGATTTTCCAGAAAGTCAACCCTAACTCTTTACAGAGACAGGATGGCCAAGAGATATGTGAAGTCTTTCGTATGACTTAGCTGTGGTTTCAACCACCTTTTTCAGAGATTTTAGTTTGTCGCAAAAGTAAGTCGCTCGTGCGGTGATCGACGCACGGCAGCCATATTTACCAATGCTTCAACACGCAAAGCACCATTGATTGAAGCGAGCTTGTTCCTGGGTTGTTTTGTTTAAAACCACTTGAACGATAGTCATGCGGACATGACATCATCACTTCGGAGCTCTATACAGCACAACCTGTTGAATGACATTTATGCAAGTGCAGAGGGAGAAACCTCTACCGTAAAACTCACTCTTTCCCGTAACACTCACTGTCTGCTGTAAAGTCTCTGCCGTGAATTGCAAAGCCTTGTGGATTGGAAGGTATGACAAGATACTTCATTTATGAAGGATGAGGTCCCAAAACGTTCTGCTGATGCTTTCTAGATTCACCTTTACATATACTGTATGGGTACTATTCAAGCAAGTCATTCAGTACCTCCTCCTTATGTAAATATATGTGATCATGTGACCCTTTCTGAAGGGATCTATTTAATACATGTACATGGGGTTGGGAGGAGTGGGGAGGGAGGAAATTGGAAATGCCAACATTGAGAAAAGGAACAGAAGGGAAGAGGATAGGAATGGCGGTATCTCTTTTTATTTTGTACATGTAGATAGAGAGTAAATTGAGAAAATTAAAATTAAGGAAAAGAATAGAAAGTATAACATAAGAGAAGGAAAGGAGGTTAGCAAAGTTTGGGAGAGAAGGGGAAGAAGATTGGGAGGATGTAGGATTGTAGGAGTATGGGGATAGAATAGAAGGGAAGGAGCAGAGAAAGGCGAGAAGGTAAATTCTGCCATGTTGGCATACAAATTAAATAAATGACTCCTAAAGTGAAGGACAACAGGGTAACAGAATGTCTGAGTGGAGACAGATGGGACGGGAATATTGGACGGGATATTAAGGTATGGAAATGGGGAAGAGACTTGAATGAGATATATCGTTGAGTGTGGTTCAGGGGTTCCCCATGTAAACGCCCTCAAAATAATTTACTGGATGATGATGTCATTTACATCCGTAACAGGAAAATTAGAGTTAAACAAGTCAGAGAAAAACATGTTTTTAAAATGAAACTAACATGTAGGGATGTAATCCCCCCAAAAAACCAAATAAGACAGGAAGGAATTACAAGGTAGGAATAACACGACAATACAACACCATAATCCTTTTACAGATTGCTATCACAACATATTTTGGCATTTTTCCATCTCAATCCCACAACAAATAAAATACACAACAATTCGACAACCACCTCCAACATAGACATCTTCGTACAATTGTTACTATTGCCAACTATGACAAAAATTTCAAAAGATGTCGTGATAGCAATCCGTGAGAACTTCATCATTTTTTGCCAAGAAGATTGCTTGTATGAAATTTTATTGGAAAATTAAAATTCAACTCAATACCTCTTAGTGTGGTTAAGGGTTAACCATTTTTACCAATCAAGATGTCACAATTTCACAAGTGGCGAAGCACAATTAAGGTTTGTGTGTTCAACAGTAACTGCCGTTGAATGCATATATGCCGATTTGTGTTTGTGTGTTACATTTTAACCATATAAAACAAAATCTGTACCTATAAGCCATTGGATGCATATAATGGAATTTCGTGTGATTCTCGGGGTTTGAAGAACATCGAGTGAATAAATTGTTTTATTCAGCAGGAGGAAAAACTTGTGGGACAGAAGAGTCCTTGCAACCTTGGATGTACCGAAGAACGAACAGGGCAAGATAAAGCCAAGAATTGTGATCTTCGGCATGCGAGGAAAGAAATCGCGGCGACCCCTTTGTATTGGAAGGAGAAGATCAAAAACAATGCAACAAAAATGGTGGAAGGATGTGTGAGGACCCAAAACCAGGAAAGTGATGAAGTAGAGAAATCACTGCTGGTTCTAGAACAAGAACAAGAAATGTTTGATAATTACAAGAACACAAGCTTTCGTTCATTTTATTACCAAAACTGTAAACATTATGCTGAACCAGAGAAAGACGCAATGGATTTAAACATGGAAGACGTCGAGATTAAATGGATACAAGATACAAAATGTATTTCCTTGAGAGACGACGTCAACTTCTTTGAAACGATCGCAAGCATTGGAAAAGACTCTTTAGAATCCTACAAAAAACCGGAGTTAAAAAGTGGAATTATTTTGAAAATGAAACGAGTTTGTGGTTTAGGATCTGTTCCTCAGAACCTGGGAAAGATGAAGATAGGTGTATCAGAGGTAATCGAGGAGGAGCAAAACGATAAGAATTGCAACACTGAAAATACTAAAGGTGATGAAGAAGAAAGGGAACTCAAAAGGCTTGTAGATTTAGAAGAGGAAGAGGACTTTTGGCACAAAGAATTGTTAATGGAAGAGCGACGTGGCGAAGGGCTGGGTGCCCGACTGCTGGCACTTAGAACGGGCCTTAACGCCTGTGAAACAAAGCTGTTGGCGAGCGAAGAACAGCTGCTTTCACTCATGAAATGTGTCCAGCATGCACAGGTGATTGAGGGAATGGAGGTAGAGGGCAGATACAAACTTCATGACCGAGGCTGTTTTGAGGAAAAACATACATTACCTGCAGCAAATCACCAAGGATCGACATCATGTGTATGCATGGATGGAGATGGTCTTTCAACTTTTCCTGAAAGTGAAGAGCTTTATCATTTGGATCAGCAACGTGTTCCTCCAAGTCCTTTGCCAAATGAGCACCCAAAGTCCTCAAAGAGCAACTCCTACTGCACATCGCCATTGCCTTTGTCTCTTTCCATGACTGATAGGTGGCCTTCTGCATTTGGTGGCCTTTCCCTGTTAAAAGAAGATCTCCTACCATTGTCCACTAGTGAAACCGGTCCAGTCTTGGGCACCGAGGAGAAGCAAAACAATGAAGATGCTTCTGCCGGTTGCGACCGATTGCTGCCTCTGTATCTTTCTGAAAATAACTTGATAACGCCACTTGATGGACAGTGCAGAATTGACAGTCGAGAACAGATTTTAGCCTATTGGAACGAAAACAAGAGAATGCATGGAGAAGAAGAGAGCGATGCCATTTGTGTGGAAGAAAAAATCAAAGAGAGCAGTGAGAAAGAAGAAGGAAGGATTTTGAGGAGACAGCTGGCTGATGCGTTGAATGAAGCGACGCGCCTTGATCAAGAACATCAGAAGGTCGATGGAGCCTTGCTCCATGCTGCACACATTGCCAAGGTAACCACGATGGTAAATCTCAGTTTATTCAACACAGCGATATGTATTACCTGCTTGTCTTCAGTAGACATATTATTGGGGAAATTTGGCCTATTTAACCACAAATTGCCTATCATATCACATGACGATGAAGTAGAAGGAACCATTACAAACTGCAATTTGATATTACTAGTACACCCACTCCCTATGGAAGCGACAGGAAAGGTCATGTTATTATCTTATTTGGGGTATATAGATTACAGTAGATCTAGGCTTGGGCCCGTTAGTATGTGGTGGACACGATAAGCATATAATGTCTCAACGTTGTCGGGATTCCTCCAGATTTCTTTCAGTTTTGTGTTAAACAGCAGTAGCGACTGTTTAAAAAGCTAATCATACGTGTTTGTAGTTTATAATATATTTTTACTTCTGGCAGGCTTGGCCCACGATACGCCACTATGAGTTATTTATACACGTTAACACGGCATTTGTCGAAGGAGCAAAAACCCCTTGGGGAGAGGAGATATTATTATTGTTAATATTGTTTTGTAATAAAATTAATATTGTGCTATTATTATTATTTAGTATTACTTTTGTTATTAGAAGTGGCCTTGGTAAAACGCCATGATTAGCTATCTTAACACGGATATACACCTAAACACGGATTTCCCCCCAGGTGGTAAACCCCCTTGGAGAATAGAGGGAGGTGGGGGGGCAAAGGAAGTCGCTTCAACCTCCAACGTGTGACCCTTAGTCGTCGTGTCAAGTTTAGTTGAGATCGGATAAGTAATGACCGAATGTATCGAGCTCAGGCAGACAGACACCAAATTGCATATTTTAGTATGATTCGGCACCATTTTGTTACGTGTTATATTTGTTATATATAACATATATTTGTTATATTTGTTATGTGTGCTGGTGGAGGGAGGGCTGGGAGGTTGTTGGTTAGCGGATTTACGAACCACAATTGTTCCTTTATATTGTGACGGTTGGCTGGCACCCTGGATAACTCCAGACCAGTATGGCGAGTCGTTAAGCAACCACGATCACCAATCGTTCTGAAAACTTCTTTCCGGCTCGCACGTCCAGGACATGGATTAAATCACACTTAATGAACCAGATACTTGGAAACAACGATCGTTATACTAAAGATTTAACTCTTTTAGCTCCTAGAAGCTATAACCTCAACAATGTATTTGTTTCCCCCTCTTTTATTCCACTGTGGTCATTCTAAATAAATGTTGATTCAGTTTTTGTGATGTTATTGCTACTTTCAAGCATCATCATTGCACTGTGGGGGTTCAAATATGATTATGTGGGAAAGTTTGGGATAGTGAAGTGTAAATCAAGTCACTTTGCCAAATGCCGGGAGAAAAAGCGCCAAAAATCTTCCTCTCCCACAATGTAAATTAATCATGGAAAATGCAAGTACAAGATATTCAAACGCATTGATACTTTCCAGAATCGGGACACATCAAACACTAACCCTGCTTCAACAACAGCATAAAGGTACATTTATTCAACTATTCCCGACATACAATAGGTTTTATCGCCTGAAAGTTGACAAAGGCGTGCTGACCGCTATGGGAAGCAACCTATAAAGTTGAGATTTTGGGTGTTAGCCCTTCATCAGAGCAAGAGCTATCGCCCCAATCATCAGCATTACTTTTCTTCAGATGGCGGTTAGCACACCTTTGTCAACTTCCTTAACAAAGCCTTGACAAAGTATGGTATTCCTCTATTCCCGATGAAAGCCTTTCAGCTGTTGTCCATTGTCCACTGTCGCCCTTGTCATGGGAAAAGCGTCGATCACCTTTGCTTTGTTCAAGGGTACGAATTCCCGAACCAACTAACTTGTGCTGTTCTTGTCGGTTCTGACAGGGTCACAATCCCAGACAGCGTTGCACAATTCCCAACCCACCCTTATATTTTCCCAAGCACTGTATCTGAAACATTAACAAGTGGACTCAACCTTTGACAGGTGGTATAGCATGGCGGTGTCTAATCCGTCTCAAGATTATAAATACTGATCGATTGTATTTCCTTCACAATGGGTTGTTGCTCACGTTTGGAATTGACCACTACTGTATTTGGATTTTCAGGAGCGAGGTGCTTGTTGGGAGGCGCTGTGTCGGGAGCTAAGGCGACTCCATCTGCAGGAATTTATCCGGCACACCGGATCGAGAGTCTCCGTGCTACCTCCACATCCAGATATTGTCAGTGGCACTGCCCGCCTAGGTTGGTGGTCGATTGTAGGATGATGTAATGCATACGTACACCTAATGCTGTACACCCAATGCTCAATGCTGCCAGAAAGAAAAAGAGCAAATCGGAAACATATGTTTGAGATGCAACACATGCTCAACTCGAAAGGCACTTTGTCGAGCGCACACCTCCGCCACGCTGAACACTATGTTTTGTATCCCACTGATAGGCCAGATCTGGATCCGCACCTGAAAAAAAATCCAATGGGCTTGTTCTTGTCACCAAACCAACTCATCCACCTAGTTTTGTCATAACTCGTCCACAACCTTTTGAAATATCATGCTACAGTCACGTGAAAAAGTAAGTACACCCCATGTAAAGTTTTGATTTTTTCAACATATTTCAACATACAGCTATTTGATCTTCATTTCAACAATATTGATAGATAAAGGTGATATAATATAACAAATATCATGAAACATTTACATTTTGTAGTCCATTGTATAATTTAAATAAACATAAATGCAAATTTTGCATGTGGAAAAAGTAAGTACACCCCTACATTTATCACTACTTCAAATACCTAAAATTAGAATCAGGTTCACCAGCTCAGGTGCAAATGATTAGAACATCGTTAGAGAGGATCTTGGAGGAACCTGTCTCATTTAAATCTCAGACATTTAGTTTGGTTTGCTCTTTGTTGTTGAAGTGTGCGGCATCACCATGCCTAGATCAAAAGAGCCTTCAGAAAGAAGGTTATAGATGCCTACGAGTCTGGGAAGGGATTTAAAAAGATCTCCAAAGAATTTGAAATCAATCATTCGACTGTCCTGAAGATAATCTACAAGTGGAGATGATTCCAAACAACTGCCAACTTGTTCAGGCCAGGCCGCCCCAGCAAGTTCAGCCCGAGAGCAGACCGGAAGATGCTGAAAGAAGTCTCTAAGAACCCCAGAATGTCATCACGGGACATACAGGTAGCTCTTGCCACTACTGATGTCAAAGTGCACGAGTCTACCATGAGAAAGAGGCTGCACAAATTTGATCTACATGGGAGGTGTGCCAGGAGGAAGCCTTTGCTGTCCAGAAAGAACATCAGGGCAAGACTAAAGTTTGCCAATGAACACCGAGGCAAAGACCAGCACTTCTGGAACAATGTGCTCTGGACAGATGAGTCAAAGATAGAGCTATTTTGCCACATTACCGGAAGACATGTTTGGTGAAAACCAAAGACAGCATTTGACCACAAGAACCTGATACCAACTGTAAAGCATGGTGGTGGAAATATTATGGTTTGGGGCAGCTTTGCTGCATCAGGGCCTGGGCAGCTCACCATCATAGAATCCACTATGAATTATTCATTGTACCAGAGGGTGCTTGAGGATAATGTGAGGCCATCTGTCGGAAAGTTGAAGCTCAACCGAAGGTGGACCTTGCAACATGACAATGACCCTAAACATACCAGTAAATTCACCAAGGAATGGCTGAAAAGAAAGAAATGGAGGGTTCTGGAATGGCCAAGTCAAAGCCCGGATCTAAATCCCATCGAGATGTTGTGGGGGGATTTGAAACGAGCTGTGCATGCAAGAAACCCCTCAAACATCGCACAGCTGAAAGAATTCTGCATGGAGGAGTGGGCAAAAATTTCTCCCAGTCGATGTCAGAGACTGGTAGATAGTTATAAGAAACGCCTACTTGAGGTTGTTTCTGCCAAAGGAGGCAATACCACCTATTAGAGCCAAGGGTGTACTTACTTTTTCCACATGCGAAATTTGCACTTATGTTTATTTCAATTATACAATGGACTACAAAATGTAAATGTTTCATGATATTTGTTATATTATATCACCTTTATCAATCAATATTGTTGAAATGAAGATCAAATAGCTGTATGTTGAAATATGTTGAAAAAGTCAAAACTTTACATGGGGTGTACTTACTTTTTCACGTGACTGTATATATAGATTTTGACCCCATCTCTCAATGGTGAAGAATCATTTTAATTTTTTTTTCAATCTTGTATCCGGATTTGTGTTTGGATTTTCACCAAAATCGAATCAATTCATCCTTGTCACACACCCAACCTGTCCACCAAGCTTCGCCTGAATCAGTCATCAACTTTTAAAGATATCGTGCTGTATATATAGGTTTTATCCCTATCACTCAGTGGTGGTCACTTAAAAAATTATTTGATCTGGAATCGAATCTTCACCAAAATTGGATCAATTCTTCCTTGTCACACACCCAAGCTGTCCACCAAATCTTGTCTGAGTCCGTCCACATCATTTTGAGATATCCTGCGATATATTATATATGGCCCGATCTCTCAGTGAAGAATCACTTTGAAAAATCTCTAATCCCAATTTGGATCTTCACCAAAATTTAATCAATTCATCCTTGTCACACACACAAATTCTCCAACAAATTTCGTCCGAAACTGTCCACAACTTTTTGAGGTATCCTGTTGACAGACAAACAAATGAAAAATCGGTCAGAGACCGAGGACTTGCCGGAATGCACTTTTTTATCGGCCATTTCGGACAAATATGGCGGCCGAACCACATGACCGATGACGTCATAATTATTTGTTTTCGAAACTAATTTATTCCTTGATGATGCTCAAGAAATTTCATCTTGATCAGATGAAGTTTTGTACTTGTCGAATTATGACGTCATAACGGAGGCACCTATGACATCATTAACATATTTTATTCCCCATGGAGAGTTCTTTACAATGAGTAATGTCTCAATTTTTTCTATTCAGCACTTTCAGAGATATAGTGGTGCAAAGTTTTTCTGTTTTTCCAAGATGGCGGCCGAACCACGTGACCGATTACGTCATTATATATTTTTTCTCCACCAGTTTATGCCGTCATGTCGCTCAAGAAATTGCATCTTGATTGGATGAAGTTTTGTACTTGTCGAATTATGACGTCATAATGGAGGCCTTGGGCCGAGAGAGTTAAAAGTTGGGCACAGTCTATTCCAGGGCAAGACAAATATGTGTGTAAAGTTTGGCAATTATATGTGCAACGGTGTAGATGTAGTGCTGCGCACAGTCAGGCAAACAGACAAACCAACCAACCAACATGCAGTACTTGCCGGCATCTTTTCCGGCAAGTAACAAACAAGAAATATGTCATTGCATGATACTTGTGAAACCCCCAAAACAAGTTGTTGACCTTTGGCCTATGTTGACCACAAAAATAATTGGTGGTTGAATTCAGTGACCTGATATTAAAATCCTTTTCAAATTTCAAGTCAATTGGATGAAAATTGACGATTTTAGAAATTACACCTCAGTTGTTGCCCTTTAGCCTATTTTGACCTTTTGGCCTATGTTGTCATGAAGAATTGTTGGTGGTTGAATTCAGTGACCTCGTATGCAAATCCTCTTCAAATTTCAACTCAATTGGATGAAAATTGAGGATTTTAGAAATTCGACAAAGTTGTTGACCTTTGGCCTATGTTGACCTTTTGACCTCAAATACAACAGGCTTCTTGGTTATGATGAACTCTACCAGGTGGTGAAGTTTCGTGAAGATCGGAGTAAAAATGTTACCTGCATACAAACAGACAACAAACACAGAAGACAGATTAATGCACACGACCAACCAATATACTTGAAAAATCTTCGATTTTAGCAAGGTAACAAACAGACATCCTCTGGTGGAGGGGTGAAGACAACCTCTGTCCACCTCTGGCGGAGGAGGTAAAAATGCAAAGTAGGGAAGGCCGATGAAGTCTATAATCTATATCGATGGAGTGTTACTCTCTATGTGGACTGCGGTACCTGCACCACACCTTAAGCATTCACTTGACATGATGGAGGCTAAAGTTTTTTTAAAATATTGACATTGACATAGTTTCATAGTGCAACACATTTCATACTTGGGCGTAACATACAGTGCCCTCCATAAGTATTGGAACAGTGAAGTGAAATTTGTTATTATTTCTATATACTCAAGAAATTTGGAGTTGAGATCAAAATATGAATACGAGGCAAGAGTACAGAAGGTCAGATTTTATTTCTTGGTATTTTTTATGAATATATGTTTTACCATTGTAGAACAATAGCACTTTGTATGTTCAGTTCCCACATTTTAGGTAAGCATAAGTATTGGAACAGATTAACTTGAAGTAAATTAAAGTAGTAAATAGTTAGAACAGTATTTGGTTGCATATCCATTTTATGCAATAACTGCATCAAGCCTATGTCCTATTGACATTGCCAAAATCTTGGTATCTTCCTTGGGGATGCTTTGCAAAGCTTTTACTGCAGCTATTTTCAGTTGTTGTTTGTTTGGGGTTTTTTTGACTTGTCTCCTCTTCAGCAAGTGAAATACATGCTCCATTGGATTTGAATCAGATTGACATGGCCAGTCTAAAACCTTCCATTTCCTCCCTTGATGAACTCCTTGGTTGCGTTGTCAGTGTGTTTTGGGTCATTGTCTTGCTGTATGGTGAAGAGCCACCCAAAGAGTTTGGAGACATTTTCTTGTACATAGGCAGACAAAATGTTTCTATACACTTCCAAATTCATTCTGCTGCTGCTATCATTAGTTACATCATCAATAAACATGTGTCAGCCAGTTCCAAACGCAGCCATGCAAACCCAAGCCATTAAACAATCTTTACCATGCTTCATAGGTGAGGTGGTATGCTTTGGCCAAATGGGACATGCAGTTATGCAGTTTCTTCCTTTTTGCACACTTTCACCTTTCCATCGCTTTTTCCATCATTTATCTTTGTCTCATCTGTCCATAAAACTTTGTTCCAGAATCCTACTAGCTCACCTCTGTACTTATTGGCAAATTCTAATTTGGCTTTTCTATTTTTGGTGCTGATGATAGGTTTGCATCTTGCTATGTAGCCTTTGTAATTCTGCTGCCGAAGTCTTCTGCGAATGGTAGATTGTGATACTTTCAATCCTGCACTCTGGAGGTTGGTGGTGATGTCACTGACAGTTGATTGCATGAATGAATGATCGTTTTAAGGCCATTTTCCCCGCTAGAGCGGTGGTTAGCCTTGCTTAGCCTTGCGGGCCCCATGACAATCATGGTTCCCTGTTTGAGGCAATGTTTTTATGGCCGGATGCCCTTCCTGACGCCAACCCTTGGTCGCCTCTTACGATGCGCAGGGATACGGTGTACCTATTCTAAATCGGGGTGCACACCAGGATCATTCATCCCAGCAAGCTGGTACTCAATTTGCCGACCTTGGAAGGATGACAGGCTGAGTCAACCCCCCTGGTGTTAATTCAGCAATCGACCGGGATTCGAACCCAGGATCCTAGGATCCCAAGCCGGCACCCTAACCGCTAAGCCAACACCAGGCTAACACCAGGCCAACACCAACACTGACAGTTGTTTTAGGGTTTTTCTTCACAGCTCTGATGATTTTTTTTCTGTCATCAGCTCCAATTGTTTTTCTTAGGCAACCTTGCCGTTGTAGATTGTTCAGTGCACTCGTGGTTTCTTTATTTTTCAAGATATTCTAAATTGTTGTATTTGCTATGCCCAATTGTTGTGCTATACAACAACAACAACAACAACAACAACATGCATTTTAAGGCCATTTTCCCTGCTGGAGTGGGGGTTAGCCTTGTGGTCCCCATGACAATCTTCTCCATCTTGCCATATTTTCTGCATCTCTCCTTGTTAACCCCCTTGCCCGCATTTCTTCTTCCACCATCTTTGGCCAAGTCTTTCTCGGTCTTCCCCATCCTCTACTTCCTTCTACATTCATTTCCATCACTCTTCTCAACCAGTCACTTTCATCCTTCCTCAACACATGACCAAACCATCTCAACCTGTTCCTCTTCACAACATCAATCACAGGCTCTATTCCCATCATTTTTCGCAATTCATCATTTGTCTTCCTCTCTCTCAACGATACTCCGCACATCCATCGAACCATTCGCATTTCCACCCTTTCCAACCTTCGTTGCTGCTCTACGTTCATTACACATGTCTCGCTCCCATAAATCATAACACTTCTCACACATGCAGCATACACCTTTCCCTTCAGCTTCAACGACACTCCCCTCCTCATCAGCACGCCACTCAGTTCCCGAAACTTCTTCCATGCACATCTCACTCTAGCAACCGTTGCCGAGTCTGATCCACCTTCTCCATTCAGCATGTCTCCGAGGTAGCAAAATGTTTTCACACCTTCCAGCTTCACGCCGTCTCCAAGATCCAACTCAACATTTCCTCCATCTGCAGCTCCCTCTGTGCACACCTTACATTTGAATGTAGTTACAACCCTTACAGCACACTGGTTAATGACCCTCTCAGACCACTACATTTTGGATGAACCCACTCAGCGCACATTGTACATTGAATGGAGTTCACTCCGACACCCTTACTGCACACAGCACAGGGCCACTTCCTAGTTCTTTCCACCTCACCACATGCTTTACCACTTGCCATCACCTTCGTCTTTCCGATATTCACCTTCAGACCTTTTGTCTCCATACATTCCTTCCACTTGTTCATCTTTTCCTTCAGTCCATCCATACTTTCCGCAATCAACACCAGATCATCTGCATACAACAACTCCCACGGTAAACCCTCCTTTATGTTCTGAGCCAGCACCTCCATCACAGCTACAAATAGTAGTGGACTTAGTACCGACCCCTGATGCACTCCCACCTTCACCTCAAACTCACCACTGTTCCCGTCCTTCGCCCTTACAGCTGTGCTCGCTCTTTTGTACATTGCCATCACTACTCTGATCAACCATTCCTCCACTCCTAACTTCCTCATTGCCCATGTCAATACTTTGCATGGAACCCTATCGAATGCTTTCTCCAGATCAACAAACCCAAGAAACAACTTCTTCCTCTTCTCCATGTACTTCTCCTGCAACTGCCTCACAATAAAAAGCGCATCTGTCATTCCTCTTCCTGGCACAAATCCAAACTGCATTTCGTCCATCTTCACATTCTTCCTTATCCTCCTCTCCAACACCCTTTCCAATACCTTCATTCCATGCTCCAATAACTTTATCGCTCGGTACGAGCCACACTCTAGAGGGTCACCTTTCCCCTTGTATAGAGGGACGAGGGTACTCCGTTCCAAATCCACTGGAATGCGGCCTTCTTTCACCGCCAGATTACAGATCTCTGTCATTCTCTTCACACCCCAACTTCCTGCTGCCTTCAACATATCTCCCACAACTCCTGTCGGCCCTTCCGCTTTTCTACTCTTCATTGCTTTTATCGCTTCCTCAACTTCCTTCTCAGTTATCTTCTCTGCCGGTCCTAAAACTGAGTTACTATATTGCCATCCCATTCATTCTCTGTATTCAACAGCATTTCCATATATCTTTTCCATCTTCCTTTAATTCCATCTGGGTCCACAACGATTTGTTGCACTTCATCCTTCAAGCAACTCACCCCCATCACATCACACCTCTTTCGCTATCTGCTTTGCAATCCTGAATACTGCTCTCTGACCCTCTTCCGAATCCAAGCGTTCTCCGAACATTTTCCTCCATGCCTCCTGCGCCTTTGCTACCTCTTTCTTTGCAGCCTTCTTGGCTGCCTTATAACTTTCATGCTCTGCTGTTTCTGCTCCCGTACCCTTCACCTTCTGCCACTCCTTGAACTTCTTCCTCTTCTCGTCAATCCTCTTTGTGCTTCGTTCTAATTTAATTATTCTGTTCTTTCAGCTTCCAAATTGCTTGCTTTTCCTTCATAGACATTTCGCTGGTCTTCATGTTGGTTTATGCCTACTGACTCCAAAGGAAGACTCCCAAGGCAAAAGCAAAGGCTAAAACCAAGACTAGATATTCAGCTCTTTTATGTGTGAACGATCAATGCATCAAGAAACACCTGAGTACCAAGAACACCTCTCAGTCATTTGGTCCAATACTTATGCTTATCTAAAATGTTGGAACTGAACATAAAAAGTGCTGTTGTTCTACAATGGTAAAACATATATGCATATAGAAATACCAACAAATAGTAATAGTAATTAGAGACCGATGGCCTATGTGTTTGTTGAAGAGTGGTGTATCGTGATAAATTGAGGAACGTTTATATGCTAGGTCCGATCCTGGATAGGTCGACATTTAGACGCAGCAATACAGTACTGGTACAGGAATTCGTAATTTGTTCAGGGAACCAGCGATAGCTCATACCTACTCTTTGTTAAAGACACTGCGGGATCTTGAACGTCCACCAACATTAACAAGTAGTTCTGGCAGACAGGTCCTCTGGCTTAGCATATCCTGCAAACTACAGACTCACTGGTGCCTCACTTTGCATGTAAATCATCTGGGTGACCGTTTGTAGCAGAGTAGAGATTCAAACCGAGGTGAGCGGCAAGACATCTCAGAAGCGAGTGTGTGTGCCTCTCCTATAGGATATCCTGTCCTCCCATTTGACATCCTATGGTGATATAAATAGAAACGTGTGCTGCCTTGTGGTTCGGTATGCAATTCAAGTTACGTTTGGATCCAATGACATGAAATGATGACTGTTTATAACTGTACCTTGATTGTCTTTTGCAGATAATTACATTATCAAATTGATTTTATTTGTAAAATGTTACTGTGATATGGATTGTGGGCTGGCAGTATGGCCGGGAGGTACGCATACTCGCCTCCAAGCAGTCTACCCTAGGTCTGCCAGCATTAGTTGGTGTGTTAAAGATCCTTTCAAGAAGTGTAAGCGAGCTTTCGCCAGCACCATTAACAAATTCCTGCCCTGACTTCCTGAGTCAGAGTGGCGACCCGGCCATGATTGTAGTCTCTTAAATGTTTCGGCAACACCAGTGCTCTGCATAGGCCATGGCACATGATGATGATGATGTATATGGATTGTACCTTATCCGCATTCATCATTTCATGAGTGCCACGATCCTTCTGCAAAATCCAGACCCATTAAAGGTACTGTTGGGATGTTTTTATTACATATTTGCACCTGCCATTTTGCCATCATGGAGTCGGAAAAACGTGCAAATGTTGCAGTCAGCAAATGGCTCTACACTTTTGCAAACTCAGCCACTTTCTTTGTATGAGGTCTGTTCCCCAAAAAGCTGTGGTTTAACATGTTAAGAAATGTTTTCAGCAAAATTGGAAAAGCCAAATACCATATTACACATGGTGCTTGATATTGGACCTAGGCTTGTTCTGATGTCTCTGCGTCATATACTTCCCTCCCGATTGTTTATTACCCTCACCAGAGGAGAGGGTATTGCATTTGAGTCCGTTTATTTGTGTTTGTTTGTCTGTCTGTTTGTTTGTCCGCACAGAATAAATATGATTTTCTCTGCAACCGTTGGTCCGATTGACAGAAAATTTTCACGATAGGTCCAACTGAACCTGTAGAATCTTATAATGATAATTATGACGTCATAGGTAACGTGGTTTGGCCGCCATCTTGGAAAAACCGAAAAACTTTGCACCTCTATATCTCCGAAAGTGCTGAATAGAAAAAACTGAGACATGGCTCATTGTAAAGAACTCTCCATGGAGAATAAAATATGTTAATTATGATGTCATAGGTGCCTCCATTATGATGTCATAATTCGACAAGTACAAAACTTCATCCAATCAAGATGAAATTTCTGGAGTGCCATGTCAGCATAAACTGGTGGAGAAAAAAATAATAATGATGGCATCATTGGTCACGTGGTTCGGCCGCCATCTTGGAAAAACCAAAAAACTTTGCACCTCTATATCTCTGAAAGTGCTGAATAGAAAAAAGTGAGACATGGCTCATTGTAAAGAACTTTCCATGGGGAATAAAATGTTAATGATGATGTCATAGGTGCCTCCATTATGACATCATAATTCCACAAGTACAAAACTTCATCCGATCAAGATGAAATTTCTTGAGCATAATTTAGGAATAAATTAGTTTATAAAAAAAAAATGATGACGTAATCGGTCACGTGGTTTGGCCACCATATTTGTTTTAACACAAAAGCCTTAAAAACCACTGAAAATACATCCTGGCGAGGGTTTGCAAGCTCTGATTGTCTTTTTCTTGTTTAACTTGCAGAACCCAAACCCATCGCTGTGGCTCCACCACGTCACGTGTCCTGTTCACCAAGACCAACGACGCCTTCACCGTCACGGCCATTACCCAGCAATCCCAGAGCTCTACAGAATGTCGGTGGTACAGAAGGGATTTACGTTTGATGTTTGTTTCAATCCACACTTGGCCTTCACTCTGAGTAAGGACGTCATTATGAGCTTTTTATATACTCGTATTTTTTGTAGATAAGATCTTGGCTCATGGAAGACTGAGGTGACAGAAGGTAAAAATGCAATTGTACTGACAGTGGAGCAGTGAGCAGCAACAGATGGACACAACAAGCAAGGGAAGGATGAACAGGAAACTAGAGAAAGACAGTAAACCAGAAGTAAGAGAGTTGGGTTAGATAGAGTTAATGGGGTAGAAAATATCACAGGTATGGATGGGGGATGACAGGGGCTGGTCGGGAAGTCCAAATGAAGCGTCTCAAGAAATCAGTTGTACATAAACAAAAGAGTTGAGGTGTGCAGTGAGCCTGGATTTTGGAAGTTTAATCTTTTACTGGAAGAAGGAATGTCTCACAGAGGAGCTGGGGAGAGCCAAAGGGCTGAGGGAGCCGGACTGTAGGAGAGGCAGTAAAACTTCGAAGCCACCAAAATGTTGGTGATGTGAGAACAGCAGGTTTGGTGCCGTGAATGCATTACACGATTTTATGGTGAAATGTACAGGATATACAAAGCAGTATGTATGTCGATTATCAGAAAGCAACTCACTTTTACAGCACTACCATGTTGCCTGATAAGAAGATATAATTGTTTTTATTTTAAAGGAAACATATTTCCTTTGGTGATTCCAATGCATTGATGGATTCCTAAATGGTGTATTGATGTTACCAGGTGGGTGATATTTATTATCTGTTTGAAGTACATGGTGCATACCCTTTATGAAACTTGAATTGTTTACGAGGATGGTTCAACTCTCACGTGGACTTTGTTTGTAAACGGCACAGTGGGTGTGCAGATTTTGAGGGACTAGTCAATGCTCCCTCCCTCTGGTAGGGGCCAGTGGTCCACTGGTCCAGCCACTTACACTATATTCCACGTGTACAGGTGAAAATCGCAAGTTGTCTCCGCACACTCGCAGGACTCGACAGGAAGGGGGAGGATGGGATTTATTTAATGCCCATGACCTGACTCTAGCTACCCCTAGCACGAATGCAAAATTTGATGGAGGTCGGCCAAGCCGTTTTCAATTCCATAATGTACGGGCATACAGGTACACAGACATTGCCTTATTTTGGTTCGAATTTGTCTTTATAGTGTTCTTATACAAATGGCAGGATGGCCTAAAGGTACGGACACTCGCCTCTAAGCTGCCTAACCTGGGTTAGAATCCCGACCCAGCTATAAAATGTAATCCCGATGTTGCACAGGCAGAGTGATTCATCAATGTGCTGTCCCTCGGATGGACGCTAAACCTGTGTCCCGTCTGCCGGCACCAGTTGGTTGACTTTAAGGATCCCACGGTGTCCTTCATATAGAGTAGGCGAGCTATCGCTGGCAATGTCAATAAATTACTAACTCATGCCCAAACCATATTCGAACGTCAGGCCGGGCCAGCCGGTCCGTGAAAGACTTGGGCCAAGCTTCCCCTGGCCAACACCACAAGAAAGTGGGAATAATTGTGGCCATAAAAAAGGACTGTGCTTCTACAAATAAATATCGCTCTTCCATAAGCTTCGATTTTATATAAAAAAAATTGTGTTAACCATTTCCCATAAACACTCGTTTCTTGCTTCTTTATACAAGAGTCTCGGCTCATAAAAAAGCTAATGAGAAATGTCAGCGCAGGTTTATAAATTACATTACCAAAGGACATAGAGGGATGGACATACACAATGGGGAAAAGGAGGAATAAATCAAACACGAGTAACAATTAAGGTCCTGGAGAAGATTAGAGTCAGAGTGAGCATGTGTAGAGATCATAGATGTGCATGGACAAGAGTACAATGTAATGATGGGCAGTGCATTTTAAAAACTGAAGTGTGGAGGATGAGACAACAGGCACAGGGAGATGATTCTATAATTGGGAGAACAAGGGGATGAATGCCTGCAGGTGGGGTGGGTAACCAGGCTAGACCTCGGGAGGGTGAGTCTTTGGCAGTGGGTGAGTCAATGACAGTCTTTGGGAATCCACCTCCTAACTTGAGATACCAATGTGGCAGAACATCTTGTTTTTAACCACCTCAAGAGGAGAAAGGCGAGAAGCAGGAGCACCGACCCAAGGTGGTGTCAGGTGTGCCATAGTCCATGAAGCTCCATATGAAAGCAGAGTACAGCGTGACGAGCCTCAACTCCATGGAAAACACCAAGACAGCGGCGACTGGCCTTTGTTCCAATTAGCCAAACCTCCTGCTCCAAGTAGCTGACTATCAGCTTATGTTGTCCAGGTCTGACGAAAGTAGGGACCGGCCTTTTCACAAGTGTGACGTGTTGTTCCGTACAGGGTGGAGTCGTGAAGAGAATCAGACAGTTATTTTGTACAGATCAAGAATAATGTAGGTTTTAAGACCTGCTTTGTGGAACCCCAGCCTTAAGGGATAGATAGCATTAATGCATGTGCTGAAAATCAAGATGGCAGAAAGTGAGATAAAGAGGGAGGAACAGTATTTATGTTCAATTAAAATGATCAAGCCTGTTCAAATCGAGAGGTGAATGGTTGCACAGAATGTTGATGATTGCCTGTCATGGACCTTCGTTTTAGGAGCCAAGCAGCATACCGACTATGTATACACGACATAATTCTACACTAAAGGCAAACAAAAACCTCCACTGCAATTGGTCAGGTGTGTCTCCAAAGTTAGAGAACACCTTTAAAAGTAATGTATTCTTTTTATAACATACAAAACATGTTAGAACGGTTATCTTTATAAACAAAATGTTCGGTCATTTTGAACCACCCCAATATGCAATGCAATCAACGTAAGGCAAAATGAAGGGGATAATGTATGTTTGTTTTTCTACAATGATACAAGGCTCATGGAGGAGCTTGTACATGTACATATATCACATGTACAAAGTCATTAGTAGATAAATTTTTACATGAATTACAAGAACGTTACTAGACATGTACTTGAACCTGGGTTCCCTGCATCATGAGGCACCAATCCACATGAGGTACACAAAAAAGCCAATCCAAAACGTTTGAAGTGTGCCATTGTGAGGTAACCACTTACTGGAATTCTTCCTTATTATTTAATGTGGTCACCTCAATTTATTTCATGACTTTGACTCCAGGTCCACAGTTGAACATGAGTAATATATACAGTCATGTGAAAAAGTAAGTACACCCCATGTAAAGTTTTGACTTTTTCAACATATTTCAACATACAGCTATTTGATCTTCATTTCAACAATATTGGTAGATAAAGGTGATATAATAAAACAAATATCATGAAACATTTACATTTTGTAGTCCATTGAATAATTTAAATAAACATAAATGCAAATTTCGTATTTTCGTAAATTGGAAAAAGTAAGTACACCCCTACATTTATCACTACTTCAAATACCTAAAATTAGAATCAGGTGCACCAGCTCAGGTGCAAATGATTAGAACATCGTTGGAGAGAATCTTGGAGGAACCTGTCTTATTTAAACCTCAGACATTTAGTTTGGTTTGCTCTTTGTTGTTGAAGTGTGCGGCGTCACCAGGCCTAGATCAAAAGAGCTCTCTGAGGCCTTCAGAAAGAAGGTTATAGATGCCTACGAGTCTGGGAAGGGATTTAAAAAGATCTCCAAACAATTTGAAATCAATCATTCGACTGTCCGGAAGATCATCTACAAGTGGAGAGGATTCCAAACAACTGCCAACTTGTTCAGGCCAGGCCGCCCCAGCAAGTTCAGCCCGAGAGCAGACCACAAGATGCTGAAAGAAGTCTCTAAGAACCCCAGAATATCATCACGGGACCTACAGGTAGCTCTTGCCACTGTTGATGTCAAAGTGCACGAGTCTACCATTAGAAAGAGGCTGCACAAATTTGATCTACATGGGAGGTGTGGAGGAAACGACAGGAGGAAACTTTCGCTGTCCAGAAAAAAAACATCAGGGCAAGACTAAAGTTTGCCAATGAACACCCAGGCAAAGACCAGCACTTCTGGAACAATGTGCTCTGGATAGATGAGTCAAAGGTAGAGCTATTTGGCCACAGTACCAGAAGACATGTTTGGTAAAAACCAAAGACAGCATTTGACCACAAGAACTGTAAACCAACTGTAAAGCATGGTGGTGGAAATATTATGGTTTGGGGCAGCTTTGCTGCATCAGGGCCTGGGCAGCTCACCATCATAGAATCCACTATGATTCATTGTACCAGAGGGTGCTTGAGGATAATGTGAGGCCATCTGTCGGAAAGTTGATGCTCAACCGAAGGTGGACCTTGCAACATGACAATGATCCAAAACATGCCAGTAAATCCACCAATGAATGGCTGAAAAGAAAGAAATGGAGGGTTCTGGAATGGCCAAGTCAAAGCCCGGATCTAAATCCCATTGAGATGTTGTGGGGGGATTTGAAACGAGCTGTGAATGCAAGAAACCCCTCAAACATTGCACAGCTGAAAGAATTCTGAATGGAGGAGTGGGCAAAAATTTCTCCCAGTCGATGTCAAAGACTGGTAGACAGTTATGAGAAACGCCTACTTGAGGTTGTTTCTGCCAAAGGGGGCAATACCACCTGTTAGAGCCAAGGGTGTACTTACTTTTTCCACATGCGAAATTTGCATTTATGTTTATTTAAATTATACAATGGACTACCAAATGTAAATGTTTCATGATATTTGTTATATTATATCACCTTTATCTATCAATATTGTTGAAATGAAGATCAAATAGCTGTATGTTGAAATATGTTGAAAAAGTCAAAACTTTACATGCGGTGTCCTTACTTTTTCACGTGACTGTAGCTGCTTGCTACGAGACAATCGACTCGTTCTTTGGACATTTCCTCAATCATTCCATTTTGTACCTTTTTGTATTCTCCGTGTTCATTCTTACTTTTTCATTCAATAAAGGATTCATGCGCGGGCTGCCATGGTATTGCCTGTGTGTGTGTGGTGACAAGTTCAATGTATATCACAATGGGTTGTAATGAGCTGTGAGTTATAATGCACTAACAGCACTGACAGTTGTAATGTGCATTCATCTTGGATGGTTAACTGGATTTATCTTGGATCTCTCCATGTCGGAAATGCCAGAAAGGCAGTCATATTAGATTTCACAAAAACCATAATTTATTCATTCCATAATCCAAGCTGCCCTTTCACTCACCAATTTCCTATTTGGTAACAGATATACGACCATGTAATAAGCTCTGATTTATCGGCTGAGCCTCAACACCATTAGAATCGAGAATTACAATTAAAATCTAGAAGTACTTCCAGGTCAAACCCATGACCCAATGCCATGACAAAATGTACACTTCAGCCAGATCTTGGGAAGAAGGCATCGAATGATAAACAAATAATACCTCAACATCAAGAGGGATCATGGGAACTTAGTGGAGGTGTTCCATCTTCGGAGATATCTTTAAACACACACGAAAGCCCTTTTCAGTACATTAAATAATCGCGTCAATTTAATCATATTTGCAGCAATTCCTTCTTTCTTTCTTTATTTTTCACTAGTGGTGATTTGGCATAAATGTACTTGGATATATTCTACCTGTCAGGAACCGAGGTAGCGACTTGTAATTTTTTTTTTGGAAAAGATGCAAATGTATTGCATTGCATTGTCTAAACTAGAACGGCACTCAATAGAGAACATACCTCAGCCAGGCTGAACAGTTTACGTTTTGTATCCCACCGATATGCCTGCTTGTCACACACCAAAATCGAATCGGCTTGTTCTTGTCACCTATCCACATCATCAACCAAGTTTTGTCTGAATCCGCCCATAAAATCTTAACATATCATGCTATATCGTTTTTGTCCCTATCAATCAATGGTGGCTTAGTGGTTAGGGTGCCGGCTTGGGATCCTAGGATCCTGGGTTCGAATCCCGGTCGATCGCTGAATTAACGCCAGGGGGGTTGACTCAGCCTGTCATCCTTTCGAGGTCGACAAATTGAGTACTAGCTTGCTGGGATGAATGATCCCTGTGTGTATCCCGGTTTAGAATAGGTACACCGTATCCCTGCGCATCGTAAGAGGCGACCAAGGGTTGGCGTCAGGAAGGGCATCCGGCCATAAAAACTGCCTCAAAAAGGGAACCATGAGGTCATGGGGCCCGTAAGGCTAACCCCCGCTTTAGCAGGGGAAAATGGCCTCAAAAACGTTCATTCATTCATTCAATCAATGGTGAAGAATCACTTAAAAAGTTATCGCATCCGGATCCGCACCAGAATTTAATCAACGTGTCTGTGTCACACACCCAACCTGTCCATCTCCAGGTTTAGTCCGAATCCGTTCATAACTTTTTGAGATATCCTGCTCACAAACAGCTGAATACATAACCTCCGTCCACCTTTGGTGGCAGAGGTAAAGAACAAAACATTTTATTGTCGTACCTCTTTTGAAATCAAGATGAAAGATGGTTGTTTTATTTGTTTTAGGTACAATGAGGACTGCTAAATAAATTTTGTAAAAATATGGTTTTCAACAATGCAGAGCCTCGTCAGGGTATACAAGTTCAGATCTAAAAATGAACAATGTATATTAAAGTAGATCTGTGTGCGGACTCACCCACTCACAGACACACAGACCAATTATGATAGGCTTTCTCTTTTGTGCTTGGCCAACCATGAACAGGCACAGCCAGTCAGCTTGGAGAACAAGTCTTGTGTTCGACTGATGCCAATCAATCATTGTTGTAGTAACGCCTCTTCATGGCACGGTATTTGTGCACGTGGTACAATGCCTGGAGTTCCCGCGCCATGTAGTTCCCGCGTGCAATCAACTTCCGGATCTCGTTAGGGTCCGACACATGCATGTTCTTCCGAAATGCCTGACGGAGGCGCTCTTTAAACAAGTCTTCGCCAGCAGGGTAATCACGTCCCATGAAAATCAACTGAAATACAAGAGAGGGAGGTCAGAAATGGAGAGGGTTCAAAGCTACCAAATTTTATTAACTCAAGGCAGTAAATAACATTTCAAAACTACAACAGCACTCGGTAGAGCGCAAACCTCCGCCAGGCTGAACAGTTTATGTTTTGTATCCCACTGATAGGCCGGATCTGGATTCGGACCTGACAAAAAACTATAATCGGCTCGTTCTTATCACTTAACCAACTCGTCTACCAAGTTTAGTCATAACCCGTCCATAACTTTTTTTAATATGTTACTTATCGCTTTTTGCCTGATCTTTCAATGGTGAAGAATCACTGAGAAATTAAATAATTCTCGTATCCGAATCCATATTCGGATCTTCACCAAAATCGAATAGATTAGTCCTTGTTAAACACCCAACCGGTCCACCAAGGTTTGGCCAAATCCGTCCAAAACTTTTTGAGATATCGGTTTTGGCCCTATATCGGTTTTGGCCCTATCACTCAATGGTGAAGAATTTGCCTGCTGTTGCCTTAGCGGTTAGGGTGCTGGTTTGGGATCCGAGGATCCTGAGTTTGAATCCCGGTTGATCGCTGAATTAACACCAGGGGGGTTGCCTCAGCTTGTCATCCTTCTGAGGTCAGCAAATTGAGTACCAGCTTGCTGGGTTGAATGATCCCGGTGTGTACCCCGATTTAGAATAGGTACACCGTATCCCTGCGCATCGTAAGAGGCGACTAAGGGTTGGTGTCAGGAAGGGCATCCGGCCATAAAAACATTGCCTCAAACAGGGAACCATGATTGAAATGGGGCCCACAAGCACAAGGTTAACCCCTGCTTTAGTGGGGGGAAAATGGCCTTAAAACGATCATTCATTCATTCATTCACTCAATGGTGAAAAGTCACTTTAAAAATTCTAGTCGCCGGATCTGAATCCGGATCTTCACCAAAATCTAATCATTTCGTCCTTGTCACATGCACTACCTCTCTGCCAAATTTCGTCCGAATCTATCCACAACTGTTTGAAATACCTTGTTCACAGACAGACAGGGGTGAACACATAACCTCCATCCACCTTCGGTAGCGGAGGTAAACAGAGAGCTACCACATCCAATCCTTTTATAATTGTTCACTTCGCTTCCTAATCTGAGAAATGCACCATTAAAGTAGCAAGGAAAACTTCAATCAACTTTGGGTAATTTCAGCACAGGCCGCCTCACGCTTCGCTTCAAATCTTCGGCTTCAAATAACGCTTCGTAGATTTCTGATTGGCTGTGAAATGTCACGTGCTCATTAAATGTTTTTATTTAATTTTATTGCCATCGTTCTAACACTGCAATGCCACATTGGCAAATTCCACTCCAATGAAAAATTGCTCTGACAACCTCGACTCAACACCAGTGTATACCATTCCATTTGCCAGAAAGAGTAGCTGCTACTAAAACAGTCTCACGGAAACATGCACCGGATGGTAATTTGCTATTGCCTTGTGGCAGGGTCGGGATTTGAACTTGTGTTCACCAACCAGATTTTGATGGAAGGTCAACCCGTTTAGCCGGCCGGGAATCCCCGGGAAGCCCGGCGTGAAGGAAACAAACACGGACGGTCATTTAAAAGAGCCAACTCACATTTTTGTACAGCTGAATGACCTTGCTCCTGAGAGGATTGGCCATGGCTGGTCAGGTGACTTCAGGACAGCCAATATTACTGCAAGGTCATAGAGAATGAACGAGGGGTGGGATTCAACTTCAAAAAGCTTGCATCGGATCTTGGAAAAACAAATAGGACAGAAATGATACCGGAAGAAAAACTCAAAAGCATTTATTTGGCAGAACACAACAAAACAACAACAGGCATTTTAAGGCCATTTTCCCTGCTAGAGCGGTGGTTAGCCTTGCGGTCCCCATGACAATATTCTCCATCTTGCCCTATTTTCTGCATCTCCCCTTGTTAACCCCCTTGCCCGCATTTCTTCTTCCACCATCTTTAGCCAAGTCTTTCTCGGTCTTCCCCATCCTCTACTTCCTTCGGCATTCATTTCCATCACTCTTCTCAACCAGTCACTTTCATCCTTCCTCAACACATGACCAAACCATCTCAACCTGTTTCTCTTCACAGCATCAATCACAGGCTCTATTCCCATCATCTTTCGCAATTCATCATTTGTCTTCCTCTCTCTCAACGATACACCGCACATCCACCGAACCATTCGCATTTCCACCCTTTCCATCCTTCGTTGCCACATTATTGGCAGAATAATTTATCAATTTGCAGCACATGGTATTGAGAAGGCAATTCGAACACGGAATACTATTCAAACACCCACTCTGTTAATCTGAATACCATGGCAAGTGATCATAAGACTTTAACCTCATTTACACAGCAAACATTTGGCTCGTGGAATTAAACCTCCGTTTTACATCAGCTTGGATTGAACTGCATTTGACTGCCTTGTGTGCTTCGCCTCTCCAGCCATAAACCTGTGTTTGATGCTGAAAGGTAACCTGCATTTCACCTTGCTATTGAGGTGCACTCAGTCTGTCTTCCGTACTCACAATACGTGTCATCCATCCCGTGTACCCAAACGCTTCCTGCTTATGGCTAAACCCTTCACTCAGCTGCATCTTTAACAGCCTCAACGATAACTCACCGACTCTTCACAAAGGATCTTTAAATGTATTGTACACTAACTTCTTTCTTCTTTTGTGTGGCATGTCTCTGAGCTATTGGTCTATAGCGTGAAGTTAGCAGTTTTCAGGCAGCTTTGGGCCCTTATTGTCAGGTGCTGCAGTTCTTGCCATCCTCCCTCTAGGTCTCGGGCCTAGACGATGCATGGGACAGTCTTGCACAAGATGATCTGCAGTCTGGGAGAGGTCACACTTGCAGTTGGGTGAGTCAGCAGGGTCCGAGGAGAACATGTGATTGAACCTGCCAACACCCGTTTGGAGCCGATTAAGGCGACGCCATTCCTTCCTCGGGAGATCAGGGGGCTTGTGAAGCAGGGAAGGTGGTGTGGATGGCCGCTGGGTTGGTAGGTACACTATTGCTTAATCTGCCTTGTACGTTAGCTCAAGTCATCGTCTGCTCTGATACAAGTTTGGGCTACTCCAATAAAGGACTTGTGGCTCTTCAATCTTTGGAAGAAATGGGGAGGGGGTTAGATCTTATCTTAGCTTGATGTGCAAGAGGTGGTCAGATTTTTTTTTTTACACTAATGCTAACATATGGGACACCCAGCTTAATATCCATCTGGAATACGACACATTTGGTGATGCAACCCCTTACCTGGACTGCACAAATCCGATAGTTGATATAGTTTGAAACCAGGCTAGACAGATCAAAGGTAAGTGCAAGTACGCATATATCTAGTACCGGTTCAGTACGTACACCAGACAGTGCCACCGCTGTAGAGGTTTACGTATCAGGTATATGCCATGGGATGCGTGTTGGTGGTAAGATAATGCTTGTCTTTGGTCTGGTAGACCACTATGAGGCGGCCATCTTGGAAAAAATATCAAAAATCTGGAAAATGTCAAACAGTAAAGAGCCCCCTCCTTTTCTTTGAAAAGCCTGGACGAGAAACTAATAATTTATTTTACTTGTTCATCATACAAAGAAAAATAAGGTTATTGTCATAACCCATAAAGTTCTGGTTTTACTGGTTAGTAGCCCAGAAATGTTTATTTGTCATCGGCTTTTCCCCACCAATTAGAAGCAAGCTTACATAAGTTACCCCGGGTATTGTATATTGTAAGAAAGATAATGATTGGTTCTTTCGGTTGACGTCAGTTTAAACTCATTTGCATACAAATCGTGGCTAGAACACGCCCATATAATGACCATATTTGGTAGGGCCACGATCGTGGGTTAAAGCCTCCAACCCCAACCTATTAACCCACAATAATGAAGTCAAATAAGATAAATAAATAAGTCACAGTGCCGCTTGTTTGACGTCATGAAAGACACGACGTGACATGGCATGACATAAGACATGATTGGCAGGATTTATTATTTAACGTGACATTAATATGGCATGACGCGAAAACGATGTGACATGGCATTAAATGTTGGGACGTCACCCAACATCATGACATGATACCCAGCTTAACCTTCACCAAACAGGTCGATTTAGGCGGGATGCAATGGGCCTTTAATTCGGCCATTCTATACTTCAGTATGATTGTAAATCCGATCAACTACATACTATACACGCGCTACACAATACATGCTGTTCCTACGTGTCCTACCTTTCCTTTCGATTTCTTTCTTGCTCGATTCCTCGTTTGGTAGCACGACCCATATCATATGTCATCACAATTTGTACGTTATAATTATTCATAGAATCTCCCAATGTAGCAAATAACGCATTCACGGAAAACCTTTAAATGTATGGTATGATATGCTCGCTGTCGATGATACAGAATACAAAATAAGAGATCAACACGGCAAGAATAAAATCAAACATTTCTACAACACCGGTTAGTGTACCACCAGTTACACCGCCTAAGGCAGGCTAACAATTTATTCTTGAAAAAAAAAAGATAGCAACTTTTTCTCACTCTTCAGTTCATCTTCCTCACAACAACGTTACTTATTCATGACCTTCGTTGTTTAAAAAAGCTATTCTTCTTCTTCATGCATTTATTAAAACCGCTTTAAAATCATTCGCATCACATCATTAAAAGAACGAAGGAAGTTAGTCCCAGCATCAAGATCAAGACGTACGTTCGTGGAATAACATAAACTTAGCATTCGAAATGAAACAAAATGCATTTTTCAGATGGAGAAAGATCTTTTACAAATCCCATTTGTTTTTCCAATAGTTTATATGTATGTATATATATATATATATATATATATATATATTTGTCAGAAGCTGTGAAGTTTTCATAGATTGTAAATGATTGTAACTGAGTGATAATTCACGAAAGACAACGATCGGATAATGCGCTCAAGTGTTTAGGCGGTGTATACGTTTAGCATAATTTGATTATTTTGCCATTCATTAAATAGTATCCTTTGCTTATGAAAAATATATTTCATCGTTCGACAATCAAAAGGAAATAACAAATGTCATAAAACTCAAAAAAAAGATACGCCTGTTTGGAAAGAAGGGTTTAAATACCGCCGAAGAAGAAGAATAAGGTTCAGATGTGCATCTGCTTTTAAAGTTTGGTTTGCTTCTGCTTCTGCTTGTGATTGATAGTGCATGTGCGGTTCATGGTTGAATTACGAGACATAGCCTTTTAACATTAATTCGAAAGCGAGTAGTTTCGGGTATGGCGGGTTTTTGGTTCTGGTTCTTCACCTGTTGTGCTTTGATTTCTACATTTGTCTCTTCAGACTTTGACTTTCCTGCGCAAAACGTTACAGGTACACCTTCACCTTGTTACGTGCATTTATGGAAATTTTAATGTATTCTCGGGGTAGGTAGGTAAGTAGGTTGGATGTAGTGATTGAGACTTTTCACATGTAAGTGGACCCGACGTATCCACGAAGCCGGAACTATTCAGTATTCTCCGCTTTATGACTACTAGGGCATTGCCCGTACTATATCTATATCTAAAATTATATCCCCCCCCTCTATTTACATGAAATGGTTTGGTCCAAAGCGAACGGCTTCCGGAGTTTGGTAAAGAAATCGCCATCGCGTGCACAAACGCGCAGGAAAGCGAATGAATCGCAAATTCGTTTTTATTAGTTTTAAAACATCGTTTAACGCCAACATAGCGCCAACATAGTTTGCAAACGTGAAATAAATGAATACGCTCTGAAATGTGCCATCCGAGGCAGAGTGTGTCCGCCACGTTCGGCACACGCGATAGTTCGCTGCTCTCTGATTGGTTGAATCGTTTTTTGGACATAGCTCGGTAAGTAATTGGCCGATTAATATGAAACCTTGAAAAGGCACATCCTCGGGTCCCCAGCAATATACCTGGCAAGTTAAAAGTATATCGGACCCGTGGTTGTCGAGAAACAGCGGTCACAAACAAACGTACAAACAGAGATTACTGGAATTATAGATAGATGCAAGGTGCTGTCTTCGCTCGATTCTCTTTATCCAGACGTCATGACGTGTGGCAATATGTGTTTCGTTGTATAATACATTACGATTACCTTTTAGCTTTTCACATGATAGTTGTAAGATTAATTTTGTGAAAATCGGCTGGAATTTCTTGTCGGGCTACTGTATTTATTTATTATGTACGCAGTTGAGGTGAAGGAGCTAAAATGAAGGTCGTTATGGGATATTTGAGGTTAAGGGAGTTTGAGTGAACTGGAAGGATTGTAAGTATAATTGGATTGAATGAACTTTCATTGAACTGATTGAGGGAAAAGCGGGGTAATTAGGCCAAATGTGCGTACGTAATAAATAGATAGCCACCTTGCTGTTTTACAAACTCTGAATGTGTCTGAACCTAACTTGCTCTTTGATCCTTGCAGGTGATGAGCTGGATTTGCCCGTAGGCCGGTTCTCATTGGTAGTCGTGCCTGTAAATCGCACGCTGAAGGTGTTCGTACCCCTCTCTCCGAGCATCAGCGTCCTGGTTGTTCAGGCACATGCGACTGATGCTGTGCTCACCGCTTCACTCACCGAGGTGAGTTGTCATGGAGCTCGATTTCACTGCAACGCGTTCCGTTTGCCTGGTTTGTCTCGAACAGTTCTCATGCTGGGTTGTCTCGGTGCGAGTGGGACTGTTGGTAGGGTTTTCAGATCAAAATTCATTTCATCATAAAATAATAATAATCAAATGCTTGTCTACCTCTGACCAAGTCCCCAAAAGGTGAATGGAACTGAAGTGGAATTTGGGGTTTTGTACCGTTGCGATTGTCCGAGATGAGTATATGCCACGATGATGGCGAATTGTATTGCTGTTCTGGGTAGTTGTGACTACTTGGGTGGACAAGAAACGACTTGCTCATTTTGAATCTGAATCGGCCAATTGGAAAAATGTTTGGTACTGTGATGTGTTCCAGGACTTCTCCCAAGGCAATGTATATCAGGGTGCTAGTGTCGGCATGGTCCTCAAGCCTGCAGTCTTGAGCCAAGTGACCTCGTGGTACCTCCGAGCTGATCGAGCTACGCAAGCACTCGTCGCTGCTTTGTCGTATTCTGCTGAGGGTATGCTTGCCATATTGGTCTTGTTGTTTTGTAGGATTGCTAGGCCTTGTGGGAAAACTTTATGGTGTTCCCAAGTCGATATTGAGACCAGGTATTAGAAAAGTAATAAAATATGACTCCACTCGGTAGTATTTCAATTGTAATCAAGTTCTTTGATCTAATCAACCATAGCTCTGATAACCACAGACTGATCCTTCTGTTCCTTATTCCACCCACATCTTAACTTTTTATTTGATTGCAACCTGTCTCTGTCTCTGTCCCTGTCTCTGTCTCTCCCTCTCTCATGCCCCTTCCCTCTCCACACCTCCCATCATCGTTTCCATCCTCGCCAGCTCCTGTACCTGGTGGATGTAACCTTGAGTTTAACCTTGAAACAGACCCGAACCTGCACATTGCTTTCAAAGATGTTGTCGAGCTTGAGTTTGCACCTGCCAACATTGGATGGCCATGGTAGGTAGCGCCAAGTGCTGGTTGCCCAGGTACCTCAGGTGATATGTTAACGAGCCAGAGTAGCATGAATGGAACTGAAGTGGAATTGGAAGCTTTGTGCCATTGATATTGTGTGTGAGATGGGTGTATCCCATGATGATGACAGTGTATATTGTATTGTATTATTATTATTCTGGGTAAGTATGACCACCTGGATGGGCAAGAGGTGGACAAAAAAAGACAAATTTCTTAATCTGATGGGGAAATGTGCTTGTAGTGGCTCGGCCTGCTCGGATAATGCTATCGGCATGGTAACTGCACCTTAAATTATTGGAATTTCCTTGTTTCGTGCTCTTGAAGAATCTTCACCAGAGTTTCTTTGTTTATATTGAGGTTTGTTGCCGAGCCACCCTGTGACGTGGGCACTGGAGCGGGTACGCGCTGGCGGTTGGAATATGACTTGTTCTGTTGGGTGTTGCCCACAAGCTTTAAGAACAGTGTGGAGTGGTACCAGTTTGCTCGCATGGCCATGCCTGGCAGCACCCTTCGCTTTGGTTCCAAGGTGTGAGCGAGAGCTTTCGGCATTCTTGTAAATTTGAAATTGGGTCTTTTGAGTCATTGTGTGACTGCTTCCATCTTGTGGCCGTTCCAGGTTACCACCCTGCCATCGACTTCCCTTCCACGTGTGCTCATCACTACGGCTCCACGTCTCTCGATTATTTTTGCCCTGGTTGTTCATGATCCTCTTACGCGCACATCTGCATCATACGTCCCCATACTTGTTCCTGGCTGCACAACCTGCGGCGGTATGTGGTTCTCGCCTCTGCACATGGCAGAACCACCCGACATGATAGCTCTTGGTTCTGACACCCTGACCGCTGTGCAGCACTGAATGCAGTTCTCATTTAGACGATTGAGGAACCTTTATCTTTACTCCCATGAGCCTTCCTTGCTGATATCAGTGTTTCCTCTTTCATTTGGTATTCTGTTTGCCCTATCTCCATGGTCGTTATTTACTTGCTGGTTGTGCCCAATTGCACCACTACCCCACTGCTAATTTAACCTTGCTCTTCCATGAGTCTCGCTGTTTTATCGGATGCTTGTGATGGAAGGATTTTGGAGTGGAGGAACGTGTAGTGCGCATTCCCTTTCAATGATCCATGCATCCTTAACTAGTCACTTTTCAGTAGCCATTGTGTCGCTTTTCTTGTTCCTGGGGGTGTTTTGATTTATTTATTGTGGGTGTACTATTCCACAAACCTATTGACGTGTTGTGTGTGCATGCTGCCCACAGATGGTGTCCTTGTCATTCTCCTGTGTGTGTCTATTGGCACACTTGGCCTCATCCTTTGCTTCCTTGGACATTACTTGTACCGCGTCGGTAGGTTTCGAACTTCTCCCATTTACTTGCACTGCTGGTGATCTCTCTGCAGCGTTTACAGTTTGACTGTTGTAAACATTTTGTATATTGTATTTGTCATGCTAAACGCATGAATGAAATTTGGTTCGAAGAGTTTACACACACTATGATTTTGAAATTGAGTGCAGAAGAAATTGCTAAATGTGTATGAAATATGATTGAAGTTTGGAGTTTTCTTCTGATACCTTACCTTCTGATACCTATGGTATACCTGATACTTCTGATACCTATGGTATACCTGATACTTCTGATACCTATGGTATACCTGATACTTCTGATACCTATGGTATACCTGATACCTTCTGATACCTATGGAGTTTTCTTCTAAATGTGTATGAAATATGATTGAAGTTTTGAGTTTTCTTCTGATACCTTACTTGAGCTGCCATGTCCATTTCCTGCTCATTTGTGCTCCTCTGCCTTTGTCTTTTCTGTGTGCTTTGCAGAAACGTTTTTGAGCGCGTTTGCTGTTACAGCGAGCCTGACAACCGTTCTGATAATAAGATTCACGGAATTTACAGATTACGGTATTTAATCTTTAATCACCACCACATTGGAAGTGTAACCAGTTTTGTCCTTTTGGAGCAGCTTGCCAAATGTTGTGCAGTCTTGATTTCCCCTGCCCCCTCCCTCCTCTCTTCTTCTACTGTTTAAAAATATTCTTTTGTTTGTCAGCCTTGCCGTCGGACAACTGAAACGAAAGGCAAGGGAAGGATTTTTTTTTTTTGAAGGAATAAGAATCCTGCAGGTAAATGTGCTCTCGTGTGCTGATGCAGCGGCCTTGGCCATGGGGCTTGGCGCTGCCATGCTGGCTGGTTGCATCGCGCTCCTCGTTTGGTGGCGCTTTGGATCGGTGCTTCTGTGCTCTTTGATTCTTTCTCTGCTCCTAGGAGCACAAGTTGCGCTCATTATCTTCGCAACACCGATTGGTAAGCAATGCAGAGAAACGAAAGAAGGCTGCTTTTATTTTATTACCCTCGCCAGAGGAGAGGGTATTACATTTGAGTCCCTTTGTTTGTTTGTCTGTTTGTCCGCACAGAATAAATATGATTTTCTCTGCAACTGTTGGTCCGATTGACGGGAAATTTTCAACATCGGTGCAACTCCACCTGTATATATATTTTTAATTATAATTATGATGTCATAGGTCACGTGGTTCGGCCGCCATCTTGGAAAAACCGAAAAACTTTGCACCTCAATCTCTGAAAGCACTGAATATAATAAAAATTGACATGGCTCATTGTAAAGAACTCTCCATGGGGAATAAAATGTTAATGATGTCATAGGTCCCTCCATTATGACGTCATAATTCGACAAGTGCAAAACTTCATCCGATCAAGATGAAATTGAGCATAATCGGAATAAATTAGGTTAGAAAAAAAAGTCATCGGTCACGTGGTTTGGCCGCCATATTTGTTTTAACAAAGCCTTAAAAACCACTGAAAATACATCCTGGTGAGGGTTTGCAATCTCTGATCTTTTTCTTGTTTTTATTTTGCATTGTGCCAGTCATCCTGATGTTTTCCTCTTGGCTATTTAACACAGCCTCATTTTATCAACTCGCTCCTTTATGCACACCTGGAACAGACCTTCGTGTTCATTTCCCAAACGACTTTTTTTTTTCTTCTTTTTTTTCGTGAATATAAATGGTAAACTGATGTTGATGAAACGATTTTCTCGATTCAAGTATGTTGCATGCAAAAAAAAAAAATTTGACCAGCAATTCTATATTCCTATTTTACTAATTCGGTGGGTTGGGTTTCTGCCCAATACTATTCACTGCAGCCTCCTAATTGAGATGAGGTACTTGTTGCATTGAATATGGCAGGCTGTAGTCGGAGCAGAAATTTGGAAACTCTCTCCAGTGCTGGCACAAAGTTACTCTGTCAATCCAAGTCGTATGTTAGAAAAAAGGAGATGCTCGATTGACGAGGCCTTTCACTGTAGCTCGAAGGAGTACTGCTCTCCCCTATGGGTTGGCACCCCAGCTTCACCTCTGTCAAGATTTTTGTAGAATTAAAGAAAACTCGATTATTCAAATCTCTCACGATGAGGCCGAAGCGCATCAGCGTGTAGTCATCAGCAAAGCGTGGAGTCATCAGCAAAGAGATGGAGAGGATTTTCCAGAGAGTCGGAGATCATTGAGGAATACCAGAAAAAGCACAGGGCCCATAACACTACCTTGGGGAACTCAAGCCAGAACAGGAAGGGGCAATGAGAGAAATCCATTCAGGGCCACACGTTGACTACGACCAGAGAGGAAGTCCGCAAGCCAAGCGTGGAGATTTCCATGGATACCATAGGAGGAGAGTTTGGTGAGCAGAGCTGGGTGGCAGACCGTATCAAAGGCACGTGATATGTCGAGGGAGACGGCTCTGATTTCCTGTTTGGCATTGAGGACCTCCATCCATTGTTGAGACAGCAGAAGCAACATGTGCAGAGTAGAATGACCTGGTCTGAATCGAAATTGATGATCGGAGATCAAGCCATTGGAGAGGAGGAAGGATTTGATATCCGAAGCAATGATGGATTTCCATGACTTTGCTGATAATTGGGAGCAGGCTGATTGGTCTGTCGTTGCAAGGATCTGTTTTTGCACATTTTTTGTGTAAAGCGGTAATGTTTGCTGATTTCCAAGATGCTATCAGATGACCTTGAGAAAAAGAGGGTGAAAAGAACAGAGAGAGGGTGAGATAGAGCGGCAGAGCAGGATTTTAGGACCCGATGCCATTTGGTCCAGTTGCAGAATCGGAGTCGAGGTTTGACAAAAACTTCACCTTGTCAGGAGAGAAGGACAGAGTCCAGGAGCAGTTGGGTTCGACTGGGTAAGGTGGGAACAGACGGGTTTGGGACACGATTTTGAGGCAAACACAGAGTTGAGGCATTCGGCTTTGTTACGTGCGGTGTCAACTGTGTAGCCATTTGAGGTGAGGGAGAGCGGATGGAGGGGGAACAAACACCAGAAACGGATTTGACCAGACGCCACCAGGATTTGGAGGAAGGAGACAGGTTTGAGAATTCATTCTTGAGTGTGGAGAGATAGTGCTTCCTGGCACTCCTGAGGGTAGACTCGCACTTGTTCCGAGCTTGGTGGAAGGAACTGAGATTGCCTTCAGTTGGATTAGCCTTCCAAGAGGCAAAGGCAACTTGTTTTAGGGCAACTGCCTCACCACAAGATTCAGTGTACCATGGACAAGGAGGAAGGGTAAGACAACTGAAGACAAGATGGGATAAATCTGTGCATGAGAGAGAGCAGTTTGCTTTGGAAGAATTCCCAGGAAGAATTGAGGTCAGAGGCAGTAGAGATGGGAGACCAGTCCAGATGATTGATGGCTGTTTGCAGCCCGTGCCAGTCGGCCTGAGTGAAATGCCAGACTCCGATGCTGAGGAGGCTCTGAGAATGGCCAGAGAGTGGTCCACTTTAACAAGCACATGATCAGAAGAACGGATTGGAGCAGAAGAAGAGCAGCAGACATTTGCAGGGAAGTTTGTCATAACCAAGTCTAGAAGAGAAGATACTCCATTGACTGAGATCCAGGTCGGGAAATTGACAGATTGTGTCAGTCACAGAGTCACAGAAGTCCTTTGCTGAGGTGCCATGGCTGGTGAGAGAGGAACCCACACCCAGCCAGCTGGCATGATGACAGTTGAAGTCGCCACATATGAGGAAGAGAGAGTTGGGATGAGTTGATGGAAGTTGGTCCATGTTGTCAGACAGCGACATGTAAATGGAGTCATCACTGTTAGGAGGACGGTACAGAACACATATGAACAAAAGGTGGGGGCGGAGAGGAAGCCGTGGCCAGAGGTACTCCTGGGGGTGGGGTGGAGAGAGGGCAGTGCAAAGAGTGAGGAAGAGTTTTTGATAAACGTAGCAACCCCACCACCACGACGAGGCTCAGGTCTATCATACCAGAGGAGGGAGTAACCAAGAAGAGATATTAAGGAATCAGAGACATCTTGAAGGAGGAAAGTTTGTGTTAAGCAGATCAAGTCTGGATTGTCAGAAGCAACATGAATGGAGAGATCAATCAGGTTTGAGTGAAGGCCCCAGATGTTTGAGGTCCATATCGTTAATGAGGAGAGAGGGGGAGCATCGGGTGCAGGAGAGGGGAGGGTTGGGGTAGGGGCAGATGAAGGATGGGCGGGGGAGGTAGGAAGAGCAGTTAATAGTGTCAGAGATTACAGAAGAGTTACAAGAAAGGGAAGGATAAGGACGAAAGGTTTGATGGTTATGGGATGAGGCACAGTGAGGCGTTCTTTGAGGGGTGGCAGAGGAAAGTAGAAGGTTGGGGGAGGTATGAGATCGAAGGGAGATGCAGTCGGGAGGAGGCAGCTTTGGGGAGGGAGGAGGGAGAATTGGAGAGGGATGGTAGGGGGGAGATTTGAAGGGCGAGGGGTTGGGGGAGGGGGGTTTGGGAGGGGCAAGGGGGGAGTTTAGGAGGGGAGGGGCAAGGGGGGAGATTTGGAGGGGAGGGGCAAGGGGGGAGTTTAGAAAGTGGATGATTAATGAAAGACGAACATTTATAACAAATTGGGTTTATTGTGATTTTCAAGTTAGCGATCCGTTTAAGAACAATGGAGGAGGGGTGGAATGAATGTGAATTTAGAACACTAGGACGTGCCCGTACGTGGGTGCCCGTACGTGCATGCAAAAAAACATGCGTGCAAACAACAACAACAAAAAAAAACTTTGAAACCACGTGGCAGTAACGACCACAGAACCCCCCCCCCTCTATTTACATGAAATGGTTTGGTCCATTCGCAACGACCACAGAACCCCCCCCCCCCCTCTATTTACATGAAATGGTTTGGTCCATTCGCAAAGCCAAAGCGAACTGCGAACGGCTAAATCGCCATAGCTCGGTAACTACTTCTCCGATTAATATGAAACCTTGAAAAGGCACATCCTCGGGTCCCCAGCAATATACCTGGCAAGTTTCAAGTATATCGGACCCGTGGTTGTCGAGAAACAGCGGTCACAGACAAACAGACATACACACAGACATACACACAGACATACAGAGATTACTGGAATTATAGATAGATAGATGTAGTGATTTAGAATTATGAGATTTAATTTATTTTTTTTTGAAGTAGAATGAGTTGGAGAGGAAATTGAAAAGAGCCTTTTAAATAGGAAGAAAAACAGCGTGTTGTAATATACCACTGAATAAAATACTGCAGGGGAAAGTTTTGTTTTTTTTTGTTTGTTTGTTTTTTTTTTGTATACAAGATCGAGGCTCGTGAAAGAGCGAACATTAATCACACAGAAAGACAAACAGACACATCAAACAAATAACATCGGGAGCGGTAGACAAGATAGGGAGAGGGGGAAGGACACTAACACAACATTTGAGAGCAGGGACTGAGAGACATGGAGACATCGAGAGAACTGTGGGAGGGAGAGGGCTTTGGGGGGGAGGCATGGGAAGTGTGGGGGTGGGAGAGGTATAAAACATATGGACACTGCCAGGACTTCCAGGAAAGAAGTTGGAATTTCAAACAAGGTGGATCTGGGGTGAATGAGTGGGGGTAGAAAAGATCAAGGTTTTGGATGGGGGAAGATAAGAGATGGTGGTGAACAGCTGTTTTAAAGTGGTCAGAGAGTGGTTTAAACATATTTAAACAGAACCGTGAAGAACAATCTAATATTCACGAAAAAAAAAACCAACGGGGAGAGGGAGCCTTGAGGGGCAAACACGAGTCACGTGAACAGGGCAAAAGGTGTCGGCAAAAAGAACAGGGAAAACGGATCTGGGGAATCGCGTGAAAATGGGGGTGAAACACGTGGTCGAAGAACGAAAAGAACAACTTTTGTGTTAAAACAAATATGGCGGCCGAACTACGTGACCGATGACGTCATCATTATTTTTATTTCTAAACTAATTTATTGCTAGATTATGCTGAAGAAATTTTATCTTGATCGGATGAAGTTTTGTACATGTCGAATTATGACATCATAATGGAGGCACCTATGACGTCATTAACATATTTTATTCCCCATGGAGAGTTCCTTACAATGAGCCGCGTCAATTTTTTCTGTTCAGCACTTTCGGAGATATAGAGGTGCAAAGGTTGTTTTTTTGGGGTTTTTTTTTTTTTTTTTGGTTTTTCCGAGATGGCGGCCAATCCACGTGACCCATGACGTCATCATTTTGTTTTTCTCAGTTAATACCGACATGGCGGTCAAGAAATTTCATCTTGATTGGATGAAGTTTTGTACGTGAAATCATGACGTCATAATGGAGGCACCTATGACATCATCATTAACCACCTTTAGAGGCCATTTTTCCCCACAAAGCGGGGGTTGGCCTTTTTCGGGAACCGTGGTTGTTGTTGGTTTTTTGGTCCCCTTTTTGAAGCAATGTTTTACGGCCGGATGCCCTTCCTGACGCCAACCCTTTTTGCCGCCTTTAACGACAAACAGGGAATTACCAGTGAACTGGTACTCAATTTGCCGACCTCGGAAGGATGACAGGCTGAGTCAACCCCCCTGGCGTTAATTCAGCGATCGACCGGGATTCGAACCCAGGATCCTAAGCCGGCACCCTAGCCGCTAGCCCAACACCAGGGTTTTTATGACCATCATTAACATATTTTATTCCCCATGGAGTGTTCTTTACAATGAGCCATGTCTCAATTTTTTATTAGCGCTTCCGGAGATAGAGGTGCAAAGTTTTTCGGTTTTGCCAAGATGGCGGCCGAACCACGTGACCTACGTCATAATTATCATTTAAAAATTCCACAGGTGGAGTTGCACCTATGGTGATAATTTCCTGTCAATCGGATCAACCGTTGCAGAGAAAATCATATTTATTCTGTGCAGACAAACAAACGGACTCAAATGCAATACCCTCTCCTCTGGCGAGGGTAATGATGCAGCGCCTTGCCTGTGAAGCACTGCGTTAAATGTGAACTTGAGTTGTATTGTGTCGGGAATCAAATGTATATCAAACAACCCACCTCTGAGCTATCCCGTTTAATTTATATGTCGTATGTTTATTTATTTATTTATTATTATTGCTATTTGGGAAAAACTGGGGGAGGGGGTGATATTGTAATCGGCTTATGTCTGTCTTATGTTGTCTCCTCCAAAAGGGTTGTGCACAAATTAAACAAACTATAGTTATGATCCAACACATGGCACAAAGGTGCAAGAGCAGTCATTTGTGGCCTCGACCCCCCCCCCCCCCCCCCACTCCTCCCTCCCCCTGGGCTTAGGTAAAAAGGTCAAATACCTAAAAATATAATTACAGGCACATTTTAAAGGTTTTTTTTTTTTTTTTTTTTTCATGAACATTGCACAGTATATGCAATCAACATTAGAATTAGAGGAAGCATGAAATATGTGATGAATTTTTGGATTTGAACCTGGCTCATGTCCCAGGGGTGGGGACTTAGTGTCATCGGGGTCGAAAGAATATTTTAACACAAAATTTCATATTGGGTCAATCCTGGTGGAACGTTTTGCTATCTTTCAACTTTGTTTTTGGCGGGAAGCATGGGTATTTGCGACGGGGTGCCTTCGCTTTATTTATTTGTTTTTTACATCTTGTAAATGTTATACATTTGTTTTGTTTTGTTTTTTGTGCAGGAAACTTGGCCGTGTTTAAGAGCGATTTCAACTTCTGGATGTGCTTTGTTAGCGTCGTCCTACTTGGTCCCCTCCTTTCCTTGCCCTGCTTAAAACTGGTAAAGTGATGCGCACACTTGACCCACCCACAGTACAAGGAATTGTGTTAAGTACATAGTGTGCCAAACATTAACACCATGTCAACATGGTGTTGTGTGCAAGTTGGTGTTTTGAAAGGTGTAGTGGTATCTGCAGTATTAGTCCTTTAAACTGGTACCATATTACCCTATTTATTTCATAAGTGTCCTGTCCATAGCGATTAAAATCAGCATTGGACGAATAGCCGAACAGTTCTACTCCCGAGGCGGCAACCCGAAAAATGGCGGTATTTTTGGCGTGGGAGGGATGAAGGAATGCGAAGCGTTTACCTGAACGGAACACACGGGTTTATTCCGAAACCACAAAACGCGCAAACGCCACAATAACTGAACAATAATGATTTAATGAAAATGACTGCAGGACGAAAATAAATGTTGAAGTAAAAGCTAAATTCTCTACTTTGAGGATCCTCAGTCATGAATACAAACACACAGGGGAAAGTAAAACGAAAATTAAATGTCCCTTTAAGGTGCTGGCATTTAGCTCGTGTCCCAACTGGTCCTTTTTAGTGAGTGGTGGCGATTGTGGTGAAGCTCAGAGTTGGATGTCACTCAGGCGGGAAGCTGCAAATATGGCGCCGACGTCGAAAGCGCTTCGTATGATTGCGTTGGTGGGCATGCCGACGGCCCTCCTTCCTTTTTCTGCCGTTTGGGGAAAGACAGCCTGGCCTCTAGCCCCCGAAGAGCCAGCAATCGAAGCTCCCTTGCAATGCCACACACAACGCTCTCCTCAAGGAACATCACACAATCGATCTCCCTCAAAAGAATCGCCAGCGTTCTGCTCCTGCAGCTCTGCTCTCTCTCAGCTTTCGAAGCTTCTCACTGACATCATCCCCCCACCCCCCTCCGGCCCTTGTCACTCCAGGGGCGTAGCCTGTCGTTTCTGCTCTTCTCAGCCAATCGTACCACTCCGGGGGCATGGCTTCTTGTTGCAGGTGTTCATGTGGCCGGGCTTACTTACCGTGAGTGTTCATAGGGCTGGCGCTGGTTGTAATTTAAGGGCTGGCGCTGCTACAAAATGTTCAGGATTGATCACGGGGGAAATCACACATGGGGAAAACTAACTTTAATCCCTACACTAATTAGCATGCCTTCACTCCCCCCCCCCCCCCCCCCCCCCCGTGTAAAGAACACTTAAACAACTTGAGCTACAGTTTCCTACTTGCTGTACATCGAGATTTCTCCTACACATCTATGGTCCATGCTACTTCCTATACAGTGCTACCTTTCCTACGGTACGCTTTCACCTACCCCCCATAAACGTAACAATAGTTTGTTCAAGTTTCTCTGCTAGGTGCATTTAAATCATCGTAGTTTGTGTTGTCAATTGGAATGGCTTTGCCATGCTCGCCTTGTGTGATAGAGGAATCTATGAAGTGCTTGTGTGTTTTACCTTGTGGGACAGTCTGCTGTGGTGGCATGCTCAGTGATTGGTGCTGAAATGGTTGTGCTGGCCATTGCTTGGTTTGTGCCCTGTGCCCTTCCTTACCTGCTCATCATTGTACCTCGTCGTGCAGCACATCCCTCTACAGCACTTGCCATAAACTCCCTTCCGCTGCAGCCCTACGGTGAGGTCTGGTGCCACTGGGAAACAATTTCCACTGTATTGTCAAGCTGTTAACAGGGCACTTATTGTTGCACATGTGTATGGAGCCGGAACTGTGCCCCTCTGTCCACAATCTCTGCAAATTATTTGAGTCTACTGAATGGCTGTTCTGTTTATGATAAGACGAAGCTATGGTCCAAATATGATTGTTTTGAAAGATTATGAGGGATCATTGACCTATTAGTTCGAGGTCAATCAGTGGACTTCCTGAATTTTCAAATTTGTCAGTCCTTGCGTCGTCTCAAATCCACATGTGCGTGTGTCCTGTCCTGTCATGTCATGGCCTTTGTCTTGGCAACTACATACCCATATAGATTAAATGAAATTATTAATAACTCGCTGAATGCACCTGGCATTGCCCGGGTTCTTTTTGAATGAATTTACTACTATAATTCTGCTTTTACTCGCAGCCATAGAAGATTGACTACTATAATTCAGCTCAGCTTTTAATTGCGAAATGGGCCCAACCCGGCTGAGGCGGCGTCGATCGGCCTCGCCACCAAGCCTATAACCTTCCTGGGGCCCGTCCCGACATTTTTGGTTGTTTTTGAATGAATTTACTACTATAATTCAGCTTTTACTCGCGGCCGTAGAAGATTGACGACTATAATTCAGCTCGGCTTTTAATTGTGAAATGGGCCCAGCCCGGCTGAGGTGGCCTCAACCGGCCTCGCCACCTAGCCTATAACCTTCCCGGTGCCCTTCCCGACATTTTTTGTTTGAGGTTTCCTCCTATCCTTCGCCGTTCAGGAGATTAGCGCGTGCAGACAAACAAACAAAAACTTTCTTTTACATATATAGATAAATATGCACCTAACTGCCAAAGCACAATCACCTGTTTACAACACCTTACCAAGAGACTTCCAGATACGGAGTTCATGATTATGGGCATGAATGTCCAGTTGTGGACATGCCACAACTGGTCGCAATGGATTAGTTGTATCTCAGCAAATGCAAAATCTGTGGATTAGGTGGTAGCAGTAGAATTAAGATCAATACCTGAAAAAAAACAAAAAGAAACAAAGGTTTAATGAATCTTTAACAGATTAATTGGAGAGTATTATGAATAGCAATTCCCAATCCAGCTCTTGGAAGCCATTCTGGATATAATTGACAAAATGTACAAATAACTACAACTACACTCTTCGAAGTCATGATGTCGACCGATATGCCTTTGCCCACATTATTACATCATTAAACATACTTGCACAAAGTTTGATTGAAATCCATTCAGCTGTTCTCACATTACATTTTTACCTGACATGACCTCTGACCTGACCCAAATCACCTCACTTCTCACCTTTGATGCCAAAATATAATCAATACGTCTTTGCATCATATATACTTATATAAAGTTTGTTCAAAATCCCATCACTGGTTCACAAGTTTGCGCAGCAACATAATTTTTACCTAAATGACCTTTGACCTCATGACCCAAAAATCGAATCGGTTCATCTTTAACTCATTATACATAACTGCACCAAGTTTGACTAAGATCCCTTCAGCTATTTTGAAGTTATTGTGGGAACGAAAACCTATCGTGGTTTTAAATATTTAATATATGTATTTAAATATTTCCTGCATGACAATCGCAAAGCGTATTACTCTATCACTTCTGGGGAAAAACCCAGGCACGGCATAAGAACATACTCACTCGGGGCCTGAACATAATTTGTGGTGTTGACAAAAAATCACTGCAACCCCAACATACGATCCTCAACTTGTTACTAGATTTCTCCCCAGAAAAAAAAAAATCACAGGCTGTGTATTAGCACAAGACCCGATTGAGGCCCAAAGGGCAATGATCTGATTTAAATTTTTTAGATATTTACTTTATCCAAACATAGCCCTCAACCTTCCTCTGAATGAAACGTGGGTAGGTGGGGTTGACATAATTATTTTGACCTTGATCTAATTTTAAAGTTAATGACATAATTATAGCCATTTAAACATTTTTCACCATACCTTGACTAAGCTTTGGCTGATCAGAACAAAATTGCCCTCAATAGCCTGAAGGAAGGTGCATTTACGCTTTATTTACATCATTCCCCTCTGGGTTATAGGTCAAGGTCAAATGGAGGTCTGAAAAAAAAAAAAAAAACTTTTTTGGCAATGTGGAATCTCAAAGATCGTTCGGCCTTCCAAGATGTTCTTGCATTGTAATAGTGTACATGCACTGAAGTTATGCACCTGATATTTGATTAGTGGATTGTGCCTTGACCTACCTTTTTGGATTGTGACTTAAGTAACAAAAAAACACCTTTTTGATCACAACTTGAATAATTTTCCTCGTATTTCCATGAGTTTTATGGATGGATTGTGGATGGGAGAACACGTTGTTAATTTCCACTTTCCCTAAACGTAGAAGGTCAGTCATACGTTGGTCTGAAAAAAATATAGCCATCATTGAATCGCAGGCCAAGGGTGAGTTGTGGGGGCTTAAAAAAAACAAACAAAAAAAAACACCACGTGTCTTTCATAGAACATGGGCCCAGCTAATGATCGATCAATTGTCCAAGAGTCGAGGGTCTTCATTTAGGTAAACACCTATTTTGAGGTTTGCAATTGAGATAAGGTTAAGTGCAGTGATGTGCAGTTAGTATAATTTATATCAACCTTTAAATGTTGATGTAATGCTTCAGGAATAGCAGATACTGTTTGGATTGATTGGATTTGTCAAATCTTGTGAAAAACCGAAGTGTCTTTTTCTCAGATTTGCTCTTCATGGCACTTTGGCTGTTGCTTGCGATGTCCGGGACAGTCATTCAGTGCCAACTTCTCTGTGACCGTCCACCTTTCCCTCCTTGCCCGTACGATCACTGGCGGGAAGAGCGAGAGCGCAGGCGAGACGACCTGCTTAACCCTCGGCACCATCGGCAAGCACGCAGGTCATGTCCTCAGCCCGGCGGCTGTGGGGAACGCACTCCGTTATTGCTAGCGCATTGATGCGCCATGCAAGTTGGATGTTTTGCTTCGCCTGAAGCATTTCATGATCACTGATGCAATGATTTTTTTTCTTGTTGGGTGCGATTGTGGATAAAGAATATATTTTTATATCAATCAATATATATATATATGTACACACAAAGAATTTTGAATTACAGGTTTGTAAAACTATCCCTTGTTGGTTTTTTTTTTTTTTTACTTCCTACATCACTCAAGTTTAGCATTGTACCTGCAAGCTTTGTGAATGTAAAAAGTTACTGTTGGATTGACCCGTGCCATAAATGAGCTCTACAAAAGTCGGTATGATGGACATGCCCTCAAAACCCAAGGGTCGTGGTTGGTGTTTTCATGGCATTGCCAAAGCCTGTACCAATAACCTGTAGAAATAGCTGTTGTCTTGTGGCGAAAGATGAACTATTCCACCTGAGGATAGTTGAAACCGGTTCAACGTATTTTGGGGTATATCCTTAGTCTATTGATCAACCAAAATGTAATGCAGTGGAATATTTTTTTTGTTATATATATACTATATACAATATCGAGGCTTGTGAAAGAGCTACCATTAATCACACAAAAAGTCAAACCGACACAAAACATAATAAGGGGAGCGGTAGACAAGATGGGGAGAGAGAGGGGGAAGGACACAAACACAACATTTGAGAGCACGGACATCGAGAGAACTGTGGGGGGGGGGAGGTGGTAGAGGTATAAAACATGGACACTGCAAGGACTTCCAGGAAAGAAGATGGAATTTCAAAAAAGTGTATCTGGGGTGAATTAGCGGTGGTAGAAAAGATCAAGGTTTTGGATGGGGGAAGATAAGAGATGGTGGTGAACAGCTGTTTTAAAAACCTGGAGGGAGGAGTAGGATTGATGGGAGTGTGGGAGTTTGTTCCAGAGGCGGGAGAAAAGGGGAATGAAAGAGTGAAGATGAACAGAGAGCCTAGATTTTGCAGTTTAACCATAAGAGAGTTGCTGGCAGATCTTGTGCGACCTGTAGGAATATTTGGGGCACAGAGCTGGGGGAGCAAGGCCGGAGAGGAGTCGGTAGAAGACAAAGACCACCAACCTGCCTGCGGTGGGTGAGTGAAAGGCCCTCGGAGTTAGCTTCATCGCAGGAGATTCCAATGATTCTGAAAGCTTTGGTTTCAACAGTGTGAAGCCGAGTTAGGTGTGAGGCAGGAGCACCGGCCCAGAGGGGGGAACAGTATTCCATTGAGCTGCGGATGAAAGCCTTGTATGGTGAGGAGCTCAGGTGTGCCAAGGAAGGACTTCACACGACTGAGGATGCCCAGTCAGCGACTGGCTTTGGAGGCCAGCTTGGAAATGTGATGGGTCGCAGTCAGGTTTTTAAGGTGGTAAACTATTCAAATGGAATTCTTTTTTTCTTTTTCTTTTTCTTAAAGGATATAAGGCTCCTGGTGAATAATACACGAGAGACCCAACACAGACTGTTAGATGAGACTAACATCCAGTGATTATTATTATTATTATATATATATATATATATATATATATACACATACATATATTCAAACAAAAATTTATTCAACCGGCTCATTCAATTACATGTGGGAGATTTTTGCTGTTTCCATAACAGTTTAACCACAACTGTATATTATAACGCCACTGATACTCATTGCTATCTACTTCATCATATAATTCGACGTGTCAAAAATTCCGTATCGTATTCCTGATGTTTAAGGCTGTCTGCATTGACAATATGGATTTCATTTTGAAAGCCAAAGAAATGCCTGTTCTTCTCGAACCAGGGCTCGCCAACTTCATTTGTGGAAAAGGTTCAAAACTGCATCTTCCATACTGACAGTCTTTTCAAAAAGCCAAACAAGATAATCGGCAAATACCTCTCACCTTGGTTTATCTTCCTGACAAGCTTGCAGTTAAAAAAAAATCATCCAGAAAAATCTTGGAATACTACACAAGGACACATATACATCTTTTATCTTCTCTCGAACACTGTTCCTTCCATTCAAATGGGGCAAAAGTTTGAGAAATTGCCCTGTCAGACACTACCTTCACCTCTCCAGGCAGGTATGTTCAAATGCGCACACAGCCTGTGCAATACCTACAACGTCATCAACCCCACCGAACCATTGCCAGGACCGAACAACATCACCATACACTACCGGTTAAAAGTTTTAGAACACCAATTTTTCCAGTTTTATTGAAATTTACGCAGTTTATTGTCCAGTTAATAACCTGAAATGGTACAAAGGTAAGCAGTAAACTGTTCGAGGTTTAAAAAAAAGTTTAGGTTAGCAAAAACGTAAAAATAATGTAAATTGCAGTTATATTGTTAAAAAAGGCCTTCTTCAGGGAACAAGTAATGGGTTAACAACTTACAGCTGTTCTGCAGCAATGTAAGTAAATTAAGCCTTGAAGGTTGATGCAAACAATTCCTACAGGTGTCCCAACCTCTGCTGATTACTTGATTAAAAAACCCCCTGTCTGTATAAAAGCAGTATTGGAACAGTGTTATTACACCCTCTGAAGCATTATTTGGACAATATTGCACTGCAGGAAGTAGTACATTGGAAATTGGAGGAAACTGAAAGGAAGAGGTCTGGCAGACCCAAAGCCACAACAGAATCAGAAGACAAGTTTCTGAGAGTCAACAGCTTGCGTGATAGGCGGCTCACAGGACAACAGCTACAAGTACAGCTTAACGCTGGTCGAAGTAAGCAAGTCTCAGTTTCAACTGTGAAGAGAAGACTTCGAGCTGCACGTTTGACAGGTCAAGTGGCAGTAAGAAAGCCATTGCTAAGATGGCAAAATTTTAAAAAGAGGCTTGCCTGGGCCATGAAGCACCGCCAGTGGACTACTGACGACTGGAAAAAGGTCTTATGGACCAATGAATCAAAATTTGAAATCTTTGGTTCATCACGCAGGGTTTTTGTACGCCATCGAGTGGGTGAAAGGATGGTTCCTCAGTGTGTGACACCAACTGTCAAACATGGAAGAGAAAGCGTGATGGTCTGGGGCTCTTTTCCTGGATCCAGAGTCGGCGACTTGCACAGAGTGACTGGCACCCTGAACCAAAAGGGCGACCACAGCATTTTGCAGCGCCATGCAATACCCTCTGATATATGCCTCGTTATTCAGGAGTTCATCCTACAGCAAGATAATGACCCTAAACACACCTCCAGGCTATGTCAAAACTACCTTCGAGGAAAAGAACAAGACGGTAGGCTTCAAATCATGGAATGGCCAGCACAGTCTCCAGACTTAAACCCCATCGAGCTGGTTTGGGATGAACTGGACAGAAGGGTGAAAGCAAAGCAACCTACAAGTGCAACACATTTGTGGGAACTTCTGCAACAGTGTTGGGAGGAACTTCCCGAACAATATTTGATTTCCATTGTAGAAAGAATGCCACGAGTGTGTTTGGCGGTTATATCTGCAAAAGGTGGCCACTTTGCTGAGTCAAATATTTTAATAAAATTTTGTTAAACAAAATGATTCTATGATTTCTTTTTCATCTCCAATTGTTTATTTGTTCTATGCTTAATTTCAGAGTACATTGAGACATTAAACCGTAAATTTCAATGAAAACTGGAAAAATTGAGGTGTTCTAAAACTTTGGACCGGTAGTGTATATTCCTTCGGCTGTTCGGGAAGTCGTCAACTGTGATTTTGTCTATTAATACCGTACTGTTTGAACGCTGTATGCTTCCTGTCTATTCATTATGTACGTCTATTAATTACGGATTGTTGGACTATACCTTTCGACCCTTTAGACTGCTGAGATCCCTTAGACCTATGAAGACCCTTTAAGTTCCCCAAGACCCTAAAGACCACCAAGACCCCCCAAAAAACCTGAAAACCCCGAAGATCCTTAGACTCAAAAGACCCAAAGGATGCAAAATAACCAGAAGACACAAAAGACACCAGTTAAGCTGTGATTATGTATCTATTAATTAGGTACTGTTTGAACAACGGTTGCATCCTGTCTATTAATTCTGTACGTCTATTAATTACGTATTGTTGGAATATACCTTTCGACCCTTTAAACTGCTGAGATCCCTTTGATCGTTGAAGACCCTTTAAGTCCCCCAAGAGCCTTAAGACCCAAAATACCCAAAATATCCCAAAGAACCAAAAGACCTCAAATACTTCAGAGGACCCAAAAGACCTAAAAGACACTGAATACCCAAAAGAAAGACCCCGAACACCCAAAATGCCCCTAATACGCTTAAAGACTGAACACCCAAAATACCGCAAATACCCAAAATATCCCAAAGACCTAAAATATCCCAAAGACCCTCAAGATCCTTAAGACCACTTTTACCTTTAAGACCCTTTCAATACTTTCGACACCTTGAGATCTCTTCACCCTTCCAACCTTTTATACCCTTAAGCCTTTATTTACACCATTTCAGTCCCTTTAGACCCCTCAGACCTTAACACCATTTAGACCCCTTACACCCTTCAGACCGATTAGACAGCTTCGACCCTTGACCATTTGGATTTTAGACGTTGGAGCTTTACACCACATGGACCTTTTTTGATTACAAATAAATAATATCAACAATATTACAAATAAATTTGTACAAAAAAATTGTTTGTATTATGATTGGTGTAAATGATGACAATACAGCAATTCTTCAGTCAGCTCATTATCCTGAGTTTGAACAAGCCCGTGCCTCTGCAGCGACGTGGTGAGGAGAGCGTAGCGAGCCGAGCCACGCTATTTCGATAATTTCACATGCATCTCATCCAATGTCATTTACTGTATCATTCGGTGGGCGGAGGTATGTTTTCTCACTACCTCCACCACCGAAGGTGGATGGAGGTTATGTTTTCACCCCTGTCTGTCTCTTTTGTTACTTGCCAAAAAAAAAACTTTTTTTTTTTGCAAGTATGTTGATCACTCTGGTTTGTGTGTTTGTGTTTGTGTGTTAGTCTGTCCGCTCACTTATACTTGCCTACAGGTCACAATTTTAAACCGAACTTCACCAAATGGTTGCGTTTGTGGTCCGACAAAATCCTATATATTTTTATGGTCGACATAGGACAAAGGTCAACCACTTCTTTCCAAAATTCTAAAATCCTCAATTTTCATCCGATTGATTTGAAATTTGAATAGGATTTTCATATCAGCTAAATGAATTCAACCACCAACTATTTTTGAGATCAGCGTATGCCAAAAGGTCAACATCGGCCAAAGGTCAACTACTTTTTTCCTATTTCTAAAATCCTCAATTTTCATCTGATTGATTTGAAAATTGAAAAGGATTTTCATATCGGCTTACTGAAACTAACCACCAACTATTTTTGAGGTCAACATAGGCCAAATTTCTAAAATTGTCAATTTTCATCCGATTAACTTAAACTTTGAAGACGATTTGCATATCAGGTCACTGAATTCAACCACTAATTATTTTTGAGGTCAAAAGGATGCTCTACTGAGTGCCATTCTACTTTGATCTGTTTTGCCAAGTGTCGCTCCATGAGTGATTTTTCATTTGTCTGTCTGTCTGTCTGTCTGTGAACAAGATATCTCAAAACGTTGTGGATGGATTCAGATGAAATTTGGCAGAGAGGTAGCGTATATGACAAGGACAAAATGTTTAGATTTTGGTGAAGATCCGGATTCGGATCCAGCTAAGAGAATGTTTTAAATGATTCTTCACCATTGAGTGATCGGGCCAAAAACGATATACCTCAAGATATCTCAAAACGTTATGGACAATTTTGGACGAAACTTTGTGGACAGGTTGCGTGTGTGACAAGACTGAATTAATTCGATTTTGGTGAAGATCTAAATATGGATTCAGATACAGGAATTATTTCGTTTTTTAAGTGATTCTGCACCATTGAGAGATTGGGCGAAAAGCGATATATAACATGATATTTAAAAAAGTTATGGACGAGTTATGAATAAACTTGGTGGACGAGATGGTTCAGTGACGAGAACAGGCCGATTCGATTTTGGTTCACGTCCCAATCCAGATCCTGCCTGTCAGTGGGATACAAAACGTAAACCGTTCAGCCTGATGGAGGTATGTGCTCTACCGAGTGCCATTCTAGTGTTCACTCGAACAAACTGGACAATTACTTGGAGATCACATTCGTGAAATCTCAGTGTCATGTTACTTCAACCTTGCAGGACACAGTTAATCACATGTCGGTCTGTGGTTTCACACTATTCCATGGGAGAAATGGCTCCTGGAAACTCGGAACAGCAAAGCATCCATAAACGTGGAACAATAGCACCACTCAGTTTGGATGAGAAGTTTTCTTTCAGCTGAAATAACCAAGATTCTTCCTTCCCATCCCTTTCCTTTCTTGTCTTTGTGTCCACTTCACGCAGCACGTCGGCGATGACGGAATTGCGTAAATCTTCCTGTTTGACCCTCTGCCCCGATTCTTCTGTCTTTTGCTCTGACAAAGAGTAAGGCCCAAAACGTCAGTTTTTCCTTTTATTCAAGGCTGATCAACCACCATTTAAGGTAATTTCTGTGGATTTTTGCAGCCACTGGACTCGGCAGAAGTGCCATCACTTCCTGGGGCACTGTGGGTACCAGCGACATTGTGGGTACCCAATTGTTAAATTTCTTCTACCAAAGTCATCTGAAGTTCTCTCCTAATCTGGCAAAGGGTATTTTCTTTATGCTCTTCAACAATGGCCTTTTTGGAAAACTGTCACTGCATATCACTCCACTCTGCTTCTCTTACATCAGTGAAAGAGTCTTCATCCTCATCCTTGTTCACCGATTTGAAGAAATAGCTCAATCACATGGAATGTCATTCAATGCTTCCAAGTGCCACAGTCACTTTCTTTACATGAAGACCATATGGCTAACCTTCCGGTTTATCCTCCAACCAACCCCTGGTCGAGGTCTTTGCTGCTCCTTGGATTTTAACGTCTCGTGTAGTCTGTGCAGCACATTGGATTAACAATCCGCCATGACTTTTGTTTCTCGATGAAACAATCCCACCTCGAAGTCTCCAGCACCCTTTGGAGTCCCTCGCATCAACGCTTTCCTCAGCTCCTTATGGCTTACAAAGCTTTCATCTCAGGTGCTGTTGAGTGTATGGACGTCTTGTGTGGGCTGGTGCTTCCTGATCTCATCTTGTGCCCCTAAAAACTGTGAACTCCAAGGCACGAAGGCTAATTGGAGTTGCCCAAAAGGGGGCTGAGGTGCAAGACCTGCCATTGCAAGCACTTTAGTAAGGGCTCATTCATCTTTTTAGAGGGCTCACACACATTGATGCCTCGCCACGTCTGCGAAACACCAAGGTGGCACTAGGCTGAGATTCAAACACAGGCTAAACAGCGAAAAGACGAGTATGCTTACCTGTAAGGTATCTGACCAGCCGAGTGAATAGATTGGAAATAACAAGTCTGGGCTTCTTCTATACAGGAACCAAGGTTCATGGAGGACAAGAATGAGGAAAGAGAAAGTGAGGGCAAAGGGAAATGGTATGACAACAACATAAGCAGGGGGTACAAGGAGGGTAATTTGTGGGAGCAGGATCCTGAGGTGGGGTGGTGTAAAAATTCAAAAGATCCATCATTGCTTCTAAAAGTCTTGTTGAAATGTCATTGGTAGAATTAGGAATGACATCACCTGTACTTACAATGCCTTCAGAAAGTATTCACACCCCTTGACTTTTTCACATTTTGTTGTGTTACAGCCGGAATTTAAAATGGATTAAACTGAGACTTTTTTGTCACTGATCTACACATAATACCCCATAACGTCAAAGTGGATTTTCTAAATAGAAATTTTTACAAAATAATAAAAAATGAAAAGTTTAAATGTCTTGTGTCAATATGTATTCAACCCCCTTTGCTATGACACTCCAAATTGAGCTCAGGTGCATCCGATTTCCTTTGATCACCCTTGAGATGTCTCTACAACATGATTGGAGTCCACCTGTTGCCAATTCAATTGATTGGACATGATTTAGAAAGAAACACACCTTTCTATATGAGGTCCCACAGTTGACTGCATGTCAGAGCAGAAACTCTACCATGAAGTCCAAGGAAGTGACTGCAGAACGCTGAGATAGAATTGTGAGGAGGCATAGATCAGGGGAAGGGGATGAAACAGCTTCTCGAGTGTTGGGCCTGACGTTCGACTAACATTTGGCAGGAATTTGGAATACGGCCAGGGTGCCGGCGATAGCTCGCCGACTCTTCGCGAAGAACACCATGGGGTCTCTATCATCCACAAGCTAATTTCGGCGGACAGGACGCCAGTTTAACGTCCATCCGAGCTGATTGCCCTGTTCACGTGACTCGTGGTGGTCCCTCTCGGCTCTCCCCCCGTTGGTATTTTTGTGCACATAAGATTGTTCACGGTTCTGTTTAAATATTATTTAAATATGTATAACCTTTCCCCTTCAGTGTTTTACTCAGTGGTATTTTACAACACGCTGTTTTTCTTCCTATTTAAAAGGCTTTTCTCAATTTCCTCTCCAACTCATTCCACCTCAAAAAAAAGAAATTCAATATCTTATACGTCTCCCTCACTACATGGTCTAAATTCACATTCATTCCATCCCTCCTCCATCATCCTGAACCGGATTGCTAACTTGAAAATCACAACAAACCCAATTTGTTTTCAATGTTCGTCTTTCATTAATCATCCACTTTCTAAACCCCCCTCTTGCCCCTCCCATCCAAATCCCTCCCCTTGCACCTACACTCCTAAACTCCCCCCTTGCCCCGCCACTCTTAAACTCCCCCCCTACCCCTCCACTCCTGAACTCCCCCCTTGCCCTTCCACTCCTGAACTCCCCCCTTGCCCTTCCCCTCCTAAACTCCCCCCTCACTCCTCCCCTTCAAAACTCCCCCCCAACCCCTCCCATTCAAATCTCCCCCCATACCATTCCTCTCCAATTCTCCCTCCTCTCCCCTCCTCCTCAAAGCTGCCTCCTCCCCACTTCGTCTCCCTTCTATCTCATACCTCCACCCCCCCCCCAACCTTCTTCTTTCCTCTGCCCCCCCCTCAAACAACCCCTCACTGTGCCTCATCCCTTCACCTTCAAACCTTTCATCCTCCTCATCCTTCCCTTTCTTGGAACTCTTCTGCAATCGCTGACACACTAACAACTGCTCTCCCTACCTCCCCCTCCCATCCTTCATCTTACCCTACTCCTCCCCTCCCCTGTCCTGTACCCGATGCTCCCCCTCTCTCTTCATTAACGGTATGGACCTCAAACATCCGGGGCCTTCGCTCAAACCTGACTGATCTCTCCATACAGGTTGCTTCTGACAATCCAGACTTGATCTGCTTAACAGAGACTTTCCTCCTTCAAGATGTCTCTGATTCCTTAATATCTCTTCCTGGTTACTCCCTCCTCCGGTATGATAGACCTGAGCCTCGGCCTGGTGGTGGGGTGGCTATCTTTATCAAAAACTCTCTTCCTCACTCTCCTTGCACTGCCCTCTCTCCTCCTCACCCCCAGGAGTACCTCTGGCTACGGCTTCCTCTCCGCTCCCACCTTTTGTTCATATGTGTTCTGTACCGTCCCCCAAACAGTGATGACTCCATCTACATTTCACTGTCTGACAACATGGACCAACTTCTAACCACTCATCCCAACTCTCTCTTCCTCATATGTGGTGACTTCAATTGTCATCATGCCACCTGGTTGGGTGTGGGTTCCTCTCTCACCAGTCATGGCACCTCAGCAAAGGACTTCTGTGACTCACTGGGATTGACACAATCTGTCAATTTCCCGACCCGGATCTCAGCCAATGGAGTATCTTCTCTTCTAGACTTGATTATGACCAACTTCCCTGCTAATGTCTGCTGCTCTTCTTCTGCTCCAATCGGTTCTTCTGATCATGTGCTTGTCAAAGTTGACATCTCTCTGGCCATTCTCAGAGAGCCTCCTCAGCGTCGACGAGTCTGGCATTTCACTCAGGCCGACTGGGACGGTCTTCAAGCAGCCATCAATCGTCTGGATTGGTCTCCCATCTCCACTGCCTCTGACATCAATTCTTCCTGGGAATTCTTCCAAAGCAAACTGATCTCTCTCATGCACAGATTTATCCCATCTCGCCTTCAGTTGTCTTACCCTTCCTCCCGTCCATGGTACACTGAATCTTGTGGTGAGGCAGTTGCCCTGAAACAACTTGCCTTTGCCTCTTGAAAGGCTAATCCAACTGAAGGAAATCTCAGTTCCTTCCACCAAGCTCGGAACAAGTGTGTGTCTACCCTCAGGAGTGCCAGGAAGCACTATCTCTCCTCACTCAAGAATGAACTCTCAAACCTGTCTCCTTCCTCCAAATCCTGGTGGCGTCTGGTCAAATCCGTTTCTGGTGTTTGTTCCCCCTCCATCCCCTCCCTTACCTCAAATGGCCACACAGTTGACATCGCACGTGACAAAGCCGAATGCCTCAACTCTGTGTTTGCCTCAAAATCCTTAGTCCCAAACCCATCTCTCTCTGTTCCCACCTTTCCCAGTCGAACCAAACTGCTCCTGGACTCTGTGACCTTCTCTCCTGACAAGGTGGAGGAGTTTTTGTCAAACCTCGACTCTGATTCTGCAACTGGACCAGATGGCATCAGCCCACGGGTCCTAAAATCCTGCTCTGCCGCTCTATCTCACCCTCTCTCTGTTCTTTTCACCCTATCTTTTGCTCAAGGTCATCTGCCAGCATCCTGGAAATCAGCAAACATTACCGCTTTACACAAAAAAGGTGCAAAAACAGATCCTTGCAACTACAGACCAATCAGCCTGCTCCCAATTATCAGCAAAGTCATGGAATCCATCATTGCTTCGGATATGAAATCTTTCCTCTTCTCCAATGGCTTGATCTCTGATCATCAATTTGGTTTCAGACCAGGTCACTCTACTCTGGACATGCTGCTTCTGCTGTCTCAACAATGGATGGAGGTCCTCAATGCCAAACAGGAAATCAGAGCTGTCTCCCTTGACATATCACGTGCCTTCGATACGGTCTGGCACCCAGCTCTGCTCACCAAACTCTCCTCCTATGGTATCCATGGAAATCTCCATGCATGGCTTGCGGACTTCCTCTCTGGTCGTAGTCAACGTGTGGCCCTGAATGGATTTCTCTCATCTCCCCTTCCCGTTCAGGCTGGAGTTCCCCAAGGCAGTGTGCTGGGCCCTGTGCTTTTTCTGGTCTTTATCAATGATCTCTCCGACTCTCTGGAAAATCCTCTGTATCTCTTTGCTGATGACTCCACTCTCTGCCGCTCCATTCCTCTTCCCTCAGATCGGAAGTCTGCAGCCTCCTCACTCTCTGAAGACCTGGACAAAATCACAGACTGGTCAAACATGCGGAACATGTCTTTCAATCCTGACAAATCTCACACTCTTACTATGTCTCTCCGAAAAGATCGACTGGACAACCCTCCCATCTACTTTCTCAACAATCCTCTCCAAGACGTTCTGTCGCTCAAGCTTTTGGGTCTCACCATCTGCCATGATCTTTCTTGGGAAAACCACATTTCCAAGCTGGCCTCCAAAGCCAGTCGCCGACTGGGCATCCTCCGTCGTGCGAAGTCCTTCCTAGGCACACCTGAGCTCCTCACCACATACAAGGCTTTCATCCGCAGCTCAATGGAATACTGTTCTCCCCTATGGGCTGGTGCTCCTGCCTCACACCTGGCTCGGCTTCACGCTGTTGAATCCAAAGCTTTCAGAATCATTGGAATCTCCCGCGATGAAGCTATCTCTGAGGGCCTTTCACTCACTCACCGCAGGCAGGTAGGTGGTCTTTCTGTCTTCTACCGACTCCTCTCCGGCCTTGCTCCCCCAGCTCTCTCTGTGCTCTGTCCCCCAAATATTCCTACAGGTCGCACAAGATCTGCCAGCCACCCTCTGATGGTTAAACTGCCGAAATCTCGGCTCTCTGCTCACCTTCACTCTTTCATTCCTCTTTTCTCCCGCCTCTGGAACAAACTCCCACACTCACTTCAATCACACTCCTCCCTCCAGGTCTTCAAAACAGCTGTTCACCACCATCTCTTATCTTCCCCCATCCAAAACCTTGATCTTTTCTACCCCCACTAATTCACCCCAGATCCACCTTGTTTGAAATTCCAACTTCTTTCCTGGAAGTCTTGGCAGTGTCCATATGTTTTATACCTCTCCCACCCCCCCCCCCCCCCTTCCCATGCCTTCCCCCCAAAGCCCTCTCCCTCCCACAGTTCTCTCGATGTCTCCATGTCTCTCGGTCCCTGCTCTCAAATGTTGTGTTTGTGTCCTTCCCCCTCTCTCCCCATCTTGTCTACCGCTCCCGATGTTATTTGTTTTGTGTGTCTGTTTGTCTTTTCTGTGTGATTAATGTTCGCTCTTTCACGAGCCTCGATCTTGTATACAAAAAAAAAAAAAAATTCACCTTGCTTGTGAAACACCAGGACGCCAGTTTAACGTCCATCCGAGGTGATTCACCTTGCTTGTGAAACACCAGGATGGCAGTTTAACGTCAATCCTAGGTGATTCACCTTGCTTGTGAAACACCAGGATGGCAGTTTATTGCTGGGTCGGGATTCGAACCAAGGTTGGACAGCTTCGAGGCGAGTGTGCGTAACGATCCTGCCAGCAAATCTACCTTTACATTATATATGTAATAACGGTGGCAGCTAAGGTACAATATATAACTGTGGAGTTGACGTTGTTTACCTTTACCAAGTCTGAGGATGCAGGTTAGAGGTGACGCCGACACAGAGTGCAAATCGGGGATCTCGTTTCCTCCAATCACCATTCGCATTTCCATTTCGCCATGTGACTGGCTCCGCCCCTCCTTACCAATCTGTCCGTTCTGTCGAGCCTTTTGATTCTGATTGGTTGGTACATCGTGTGTGTTTTTTTTTTTTTTTTTTTCGCGCGCAGGTGCCTCGAGGTTCTACCTAAGAACTTCGTACGTTGTACCTGTGCGTTTTCTCGGAACTCAGAAGGTATGTACGATTGGCGCCTTGTGACCATTATTGTGTACATATAATGACTCGTTTTGATTGATGAGGACAACTCGTGGCGGTTTCACTTTCATCTTGATCGATTCTTGCTCTCTGTATCGTTTAGTCGATGAACTGGTTGTTTGAAAAAAAATAAAAAAAAATGAATGAATATGAGCCGTTTATTTTCTAATACTCTGTACAAGGGTATAGTATAAGGTATAAATAAATACTAATTCATGTGTGATACACCGAGTCGGATACTTTTAGTAGCATTTCCAAAATAAAGTGAAACTTGTGATGAAATTAAACGGATTAAATAACAAGACAACGTCATGCGGAGCATGATACTTGCAAAATCCCCCCCCCCCCCCAAAAAGTTTTCCATTGATACAGCAAATTGTCCATTTCATGAAGATTAAAATTAACAATCTTGATCAAAGCTCGGGTCAACAGGATGAAAAGTGACGATTTTTCAGATGAAGAATGATGATTTTGGAAGGTTGACCTTGAGATGACCTTTGACCTTTTGACCTCAAAAATAGTTAGTTTCCCTATTTAGTGACAATGTGCAAATGCTGTTCAATTTTCAAGTCAATCAGATGAAAATTGAGGATATAAAAAATTTGGCCTATGTTGATCTTTTGGCCTATGTTGACCTCAAAAATAGATGGTGGTTGAATTCAGTGACCATATATATAAATCCTCTTAGAAGTTCAAGTCGATCAAATGAAAATAGGTGTTTTTAGAAATTTGGCCTATGTTGACCTTTTGGCCTGTGTTTACCTAAAATATAATACGTGGTTGAATTCAGTGACCAGATATGCAAGTCCTCTTCAAATTTCAAGTCAATTCGATGAAAATTTAGGATTTTAGAAATTTGACCTTTTGGCCTATGTTGACCTCAAGTATACTTGGTGGTTGAATTCAGTGACCAGATATGCAAGTCCTCTTCAAATTTCAAGTCAATCAGATGAAAATTGAGGATTTTAGAAATGTGGCCCATGTTGACCTTTTGGCCTATGTTGACCTCAAATATACTTGGTGGTTGAATTCAGTGACCAGATATGCAAGTCCTCTTCAAATTTCAAGTCAATCAGATGAAAATTGAGGATTTTAGAAATGTGGCCCATGTTGACCTTTTGGCCTATGTTGACCTCAAATATACTTGGTGGTTGAATTCAGTGACCAGATATGCAAGTCCTCTTCAAATTTCAAGTCAATTGGATGAAAATTGAGGATTTTAGAAATTTGGCCTATGTTGACCTTTTGGCCTATGTTGACCTTTTGGCCTATGTTGACCTCAAAAATAGATGGTGGTTGAATTCAGTGACCATATATATAAATCCTCTTGGACATTCAAGTCAATCAAATGAAAATTGGTGATTTTAGAAATTTGGCCTATGTTGACCTTTTGGCCGATGTTCACCTAAAATATAATACGTGGTTGAATTCAGTGACCAGACATGCAAGTCCTCTTCAAATTTCAAGTCAATTGGATGAAAATTGAGGATTTTAGAAATTTGGCCTATGTTGACATTTTGCCCGATGTTGACCTCAAATATACTTGGTGGTTGAATTCAGTGACCAGATATGCAAGTCCTCTTCAAATTTCAAGTCAATCAGATGAAAATTGAGGATTTTAGAAATGTGGCCCATGTTGACCTTTTGGCCTATGTTGACCTCAAATATACTTGGTGGTTGAATTCAGTGACCAGATATGCAAGTCCTCTTCAAATTTCAAGTCAATCAGATGAAAATTGAGGATTTTAGAAATGTGGCCCATGTTGACCTTTTGGCCTATGTTGACCTCAAATATACTTGGTGGTTGAATTCAGTGACCAGATATGCAAGTCCTCTTCAAATTTCAAGTCAATTGGATGAAAATTGAGGATTTTAGAAATTTGGCCTAAGTTGACCTTTTGGCCTATGTTGACCTTTTGGCCTATGTTGACCTCAAAAATAGATGGTGGTTGAATTCAGTGACCATATATATAAATCCTCTTGGACATTCAAGTCAATCAAATGAAAATTGGTGATTTTAGAAATTTGGCCTATGTTGACCTTTTGGCCGATGTTCACCTAAAATATAATACGTGGTTGAATTCAGTGACCAGACATGCAAGTCCTCTTCAAATTTCAAGTCAATTGGATGAAAATTGAGGATTTTAGAAATTTGGCCTATGTTGACCAATTGGCCTATGTTGACCTCAAAAATACTTGGTGGTTGAATTTATTGACCAGATATGCAAGTCCTCTTCAGATTTCAAGTCAATCGGATGAAAATTGAGGATTTTAGAAATCTAGCAAAGTTGGTGACCTTTGGCCTATGTTGACCTTTTGCCCTATTGACCCCCAAAACAATAGGCTTCTTGCTTTTGACCAACTCTACCATTTGGTGAAGTTTCGTGAAGATCGGTTTAAAATTGTGACCTGTAGGCCGGTGACAAACAGACAAACAGACAGACAGACAGACAGAACCACAAACACAACCGACCAATATACTTGAAAAATCTTCGATTTTGCAAGTAATAAACTAGCTATCACCTGTTCACCGACGATTTATAGTGAAATCATCATTTGTGCTCAGATCGATCATAATATATCCACGTTGTTGATGTGATTGAGACATTACATTATACGTTATGTTTCATATATATGGTGAATCCCATGAAGCATTAGAACGTTTAAACTTGGTGTTGGCTGAACGGTTAAGGTGTCTGGCTTGGGATCCTATAGGTTCCTGAGTTCGAATCCCGGTCAGCGGCTTAATTAACACCGGGTGGGTTGACTCAGCCTGTCATCCTTCTGACGTCTGCGAAATGAGTACCAGTGTACAGGTGATAGGGGTTACATTTGTTTATGTTAAACTGCATCTGTCAATTAATTTATTTGCCCAATGGATTAAAGTATCTAGACGTTCCTGAATCTGATCAACCCCCCCCCCCTCCGCCTCCCCCCCCCCCCAATCCACCACCTCTCATACCGTGCAATCAACGTTGATGTTCGGTTTAAATTATTATGCAAAACCGAAAAACAATAAAATATTCAACAACAACCACCACCGCAGCACAGTTATAATTTCGAATTAACCGCGCACCAGACCAACACACCAAGTGGTGAGAAAACAGGTTTACTATAGGAAGCCTGGTGTTGGTTTAGCCTGGTGTTGGTTTAGCCTGGTGTTGGTTTAGCCTGGTGTTGGCTTAGCCTGGTGTTGGCTTAGCGGTTATGGTGCGGACTTGGGATCCTAGGATCCTGAGTTCGAATCCCGATCGATCGCTGCATTAACGCCAGGGCAGAATTCTTGAACTCAGCCTGTCATCCTTCCGAGGTCGGCAAATTGAGCACCAGCTTGCTGGGATGAATGATCCCGGTGTGTACCCAGATTTAGAATAGGTACGCCGTATCCCTGCGCATCGTAAGAGGCGACTAAAGGCTGGCATCAGGAAGGGCATCCGGCCATAAAAACATTGCCTCAAACAGGGAACCATGAGGTCATGGGGCCTTCAAGGCTAATCCCTGCTCTAGCAGGGAAAATGGTCTTAAAACGATCATTCATAGGAAGCAAAGTGGGATAGGGATAACAAGGAAGGCAAACGCTGATGGGTTTCTGTCCACAATACATATCTCCACAAACTGCGATGGCTAACGCGATACCTTATCCAGTTCCACCACAAAGTCAGACAGGGATAGGTCACAAGACAGAAAATCCTTGTCCCCGTGCGATGCTTGTCCGGGGTTGGTGTGGGCTTGTAGAGAGAGGGTTATTGGTGGGAGGGAGGGATGTGTCTGGCTGCGTCTCAACCACACTTCGTATCTCTTGTACACACACACACACACACACACACACACACACACACACACACTCGTATGATGTCGCTGATTCTCCCCTCGTACTGTTACGTCAGACCTGCTGGGCTCCACAGAACTCACCTCGACCGCACTCTCAAACCGTCAGCTCTGCACTGCTCGCCGAACTGCTCTGTGCTTGGTCATGTCGAACTCTCTCAAATGAACGGAACTGTTCTGTCTGTGCCCCTTTGCTTTTATTACCTTGCAACCTTGTGCTCATTGGCTATAGTTCAGCTTCTTGTAGCTTCTTGCCGCATTTGCGGTTATGAGTAGGTCCATGTGGTCCCCAGCCTGGGTGTAGCCCTTACCTTGATGCATGGTCGCATTGCTTTAGTTTCGCCTTCCTCGGGGGTGTGAGGGAGGAGCCCTCTCGCCTTTCCCGGGGGGAGTTGTGGAAATTTTCTGGGGTTACAGTGGCTTGTGGAGCAGGTGAAATTATGAAACACACAGACAAATTACAAAGGGAACGATTTGTAGGATTTATGAGGGGGAATGGTGGGAAGCTTTTAGACACATTATGGTGTGGACGGGTCACAATTATCAGCTCCTGAACAAACTTTCACACCTGCCCTAGCATTCTTCCACAGAAACCGCACACTAGTGCTGAACGTTTATTAATGACATAACTAGTCTACACCCATTACCCACTATCACGATTCCCACAACAATATATTGTGACTGTGGCGGAATTTTAACCACACCAAAGAACCACCAGGCGGGTAGGGGATGAGTGGTCGCCGTGTCTGCCTGAGATCTGCGTGCAGATCAATGGTTTAAGAATCATGCGACGATCCAAATCTGCCCCCCCCCCCCCCCCCCCCCGAGGAATGCTGAAGGACAGTTTGGTTATAACTTAATTGTGCATTAGCGTGCCAATTCCCAATTGTTCCCACTTGCAGGTGCTTAACCCAAATTAGCGAAATGTGCTTGGACTTCCACATCCCCCAATGGCCACAAAACAGGTTCTCATCAAAGTTTATGAACAACAATAAATTGTGCAGGGGAGAGGAGAAGAGAACACAGCCAAAAGCGGTGAAACAAACTGAACAAAATGAATGTTGAAACATGTGGAGCTACATTAAAAGTACGCCGTCCCCATGCCAAATAAATAAATAATATATCTCCCAGAGTGCAGTATTGTCGGTGCGCCTTCGGTGCGCGACCATGTTGCCGGGCAGCACACGGAGGTGGAATTGAGACGGAGCGGTGTAAAAATATCCCTCATGTCCACTTGATGACTTAATTATTTAACCTCATATCTGTTCGATTGTACATCTGGACTTATATGTGGGGCAGTCCATCGACTTCCATCTCTCTCTATAGAGGAATGTACAGAGCATACATAACAGAGAGCAGAGCAGTTCCATGAGCAGGTATGAAGCACCGACCTTCCAGACTGCCACTGAGGTGTGTGCACGTGGTCTCAAACCGGAGGAACCGGAACTCGCTGGGTTTGCCCAACCTTAGCTCTTTTATTCCTGTCATTCCCCTCTGTCCTCTATCGTGTATGCATGATGCCTTAAGGACTTAAATATTTAAGGTGGGGCTTTGTTGGTTCGTGGGTTAAGGAGTTTGTGGTCTTGTTATAATTGATTAATTGCTTCTTGTTAATGCTTCCCCATGCATCATTGAGTGTTTATTAAACCTGCTTTGGTGTCGGGTGAATTCTGCTTAATTTGGTGGTTTCTATGAAGACCCTTTGAGGGACCATTGGTAGTAGTCTCCACAACATTTAGAAGATCACGTCACGTGACCTGGTTTGCTCGGCCTAAGATTAGATCCAGTCACGTAGCCCCTGTCAGCGTGACGCTGGGCACCTTCGGGATATTCAACCCGCACAGTAATGCGGTCTTCAGATGCAGATCCAGCAGGGAGGCCTTCGAAAGCGGTGACACTTGTGGTTACTTTGACACAACCTGCTGGATTCAAACCGGGCAACTGGAACAAATCACTACTTTAAAACGAATCACTTCCTCAGTAATATTGTATTACTCCTCCATCCACTGAGGGAGCGATGGAGCTTATCTTTCTGTTGTTGATAATATTCATAAGGTTTAATGTCATGGTACTTTTGATGGACTATTATAATCAATAATAATAAAGCTGTTTTGGAGTACATTGGAGGTAATTATTATGAAATAATAATTATTAATTTGTCTTCCTGCTCCCACCTGCCTCACCTCTCAATGACCGTTCACAACTCAAGCAGAGCCCCTGTCATTGTGCTGTGTGCCTTCGGACACGTCCGCTGCCTCAACCAGAGGCTCTCGGTTCCCCTCGTGTGTTACCTCGACCTGCTCCCTGCCCACTTCTCCTTGTTATCAACGTTTTATTTCTCATTGTTATCGTTATTATTCACCACACATCATTCATATTCCCAACTTCCTATTTTTTATTCCCTTTAATGAAATGTATTGTGTCAATAGCTACTTTCTATGTCAGATGACTTGGTTCATAAGAGGAATCGTCAAATTATGAGGTTGTCGTTCAACTTTACTCTTTATAAAATGCCAGCAGGGTTACCTGGCGTTGCCCGTTCTTGTTTTACTCCTGTTGGCATTTTGAAAGAAAAAAAAAATTCTTATTTTTTTGTGGGGGCCTCAAACACCTCCCTACGTCCACTATGGAATGGGGTCGGGGATCATTTAATATTATCTTTCACATCGCTACAAAGACATAGATAGGCACCTGTATATAGAGCGATTTATATATAATTTCTTTTGTTGTTGTTGAATTTTAATTTATTATTTTTGTAAATCCAATATCTTTTTTTTCAAAATATTTTTAGATTTTTCGCGTAAAACGCTCTCCGATGAACCTCACTGATGAGTGATGAACCTTTGAAAGTTTGGCAAGGATCCGTTCAGCCGTCTCTGAGAAAAATGGCAACACACATGCATACACAGACAAACATCTCTTATAGTATTGACTAGCAAAATGTACTCCACCTGAGACGTCAGGTGAGAAGGAAAATCCCCGGCAGACTTTGAAGAGTTTATAAATCCGTTCGATAAAAAATATTTATGCCTCTTGTAAGCAACATATCTGTGCCATACTTCTAATTATGTGAACTTGAAAAAATGCATCTAATGGAGTGAATTGATGTATTCTCAAAAGAAACTTTTCTGTACAAGCTGACAGTGGGTGGAGGAAGCGGAGCGAACATCACTACTTTTTTTTTTCTTTTTTTTGTATACAGAATCGAGGCTCGTGAAAGAGCTAACGTTTATTTCACAAACAAATCAAACAGACAAACAAAATATATAAAAAGAGGGAGCGGTAGACAAGATGGGGAGAGAAGGGGAAGCACACGAACACAACATTTGAGAGCAGGGACATCGGGAGATGTGTGGGAGGGAGAGGGCTTGGGGGGAGGAGGCATGGGAAGGGAGGGGGCTGGGAGAAGTAAAAAAACACAAGGACACCAAGGACTTCCAGGAAAGAAGTTGGTATTTCAAAAAAGTGGATTTGGGGTGAAACTAGTGGGGGTAGAAAAGATCAAGGTTTTAGATGGGGGAAGATAATAGATGGTGATGAACAGCTGTTTTAAAGACCTGGAGGGTGGAGTGGGATTAAAGAGAGTGAGGGAGTTTGTTCCAGAGGCGGGAGAAAAGAGGAATGAAGGAGTGAAGGTGAGCAGAAGTCTTGATTTTGGCAGTTTAACCATAAGAGGGTTGCAGGCAGATCTTGTGCGACCTGTAGGAATATTTGGGGGACAGAGCCCAGAGAGAGCTGGGGGGGGGGGGGGCAAGGCCAGAGAGGAGTCGGTAGAAGACGGAAAGACCACCAACCTGCCTGTGGTGAGTGAGTGAAAGGCCCTCGGAGTTAGCTTCATCGCGGGAGATTCCAATGATTCTGAAATGAATGTCACAACGAGGAATGAACATGAACGAGGAATGAATTAAGAAAGGAATGAGGAATGAACGAGGAATGAATTACACAACACAATAAGAGGAGGAATGACCACCGTACGGAGCATTACCATGTATCTCCCCCCAAAAAGGGGCATTGGTCACATGGATTTTTCTGAAGATTTTATCTCCATGCTTGCTCTTGGACAGTGCTGTCCAATCACTGTCATCAAGACAAAATGCTTTGCCTTTTTCTTTAAGGTTTAAACAAGCCAGTCCTTTTTTGCAGCTCTAAAAGCATTAAGGGCTTCCATGAATGCAAGAAAGTGAACGTCACAAAAACCTTTACTGACAAAGTCATAAAGAAGCAAAGGTATAAATAAAAGTAGAGAGGAATGAAAAGTTCGACTATAAGACAGAAGGGGAGAAATTAAAGAAGATCAGCAAAGACAAATGTATTTTATGGCGTCATGAGTGGTTTAACCACCTACCGAGAAGGAATTGTGGGAGAATCCTCAACCAAGATGAATCATAAGTCCAGGGGAGAGGTGTCCACGTGGCTATATCAGAATATGGAAGGAGAAAAGCGCAGAGTTGAGATGAATTCAAAACTCGCAAACCTCAAAGTTTGCCACCAATGGCAAAGACCGGTTCGTCCAACCACAAATCCAATGCAGACAACACAACAATACTACTGTCGCCAAAGGACACGTTACGATATGCTTCATAATCACTTTGCTTGGAGACATTTGATTGTGTGGAATTGCAACAGACATTTGGATTGCGCAATGTTTCAGTTAAATAGGCACCTGTGGTTCACTTTTCAAACCCACATGCCCCATCTGCAAACATTTAATTGCATCTCTTGTAAAATTAAAAAAAGGATTTTATACAAGTGCATTTGAAAAGTGTTCTACCCTGTTGTTGCATAAAAAATAATCGAACAAAAGCTTCGTTTTCATCTTCACGAGATTAATGACGTTTCATATGATGGTCATTAGGAAGAGGTAGTGTAATTATTACAGTGGTAACCGGGTCATGGCTGGGGAACAAGCCTAAGAGACGCCACGGCGAGGGTTCAAAAGCAGGTCGGTCTGCCCAAACCACAGCCAGGAAGCACCACCTTATCATGCGTTTCCTCTTTCCCTACGTGGAGCCAACCTGGCCCACGTGGGGTGAGTCAGGCTTTGCTGCTCTCTACGTTGTGAGATTTGTCAAGTGAAGATCACTATGGTTTTCTGTCGTGTTTGTCCATTAAACATGAATCTATCCTCATGTCATTGTTCTGAACGAGGGGCATATATGTATGTACAAGCGTCTACATTAGTGTTGGACTTGAGAAAATGCAGAAAATGAGCAGAAAATCAAGGAAGTCTGATGGTTTTGAAGTGGGATTATTAAAAGTAAAATACCATGATCACGTATTTTTTTGTATACAGAGTCTAGGCTCGTGTAAGAGCTAACACACTAAACACAAAAAATATAAACGGACACGTAAAACATATTGTTGCGGATCTCGAGCTCGTCGACGTACTGAGGGCGGGGGGTTAAGCCCTGGTCCCCCTCGAGCTTCGAATCCACGAGGCCGCCACCCACACTACACTCGTGGGGGACGGATTGCTAAGCAATTCCAGCCGCCGAGCCCACAGCCACGCGTGGAAGGGTTAACGGTCACGACCCGAGTACCTTCGACACACGCGGCCGTGAGAACGGGGACTGAACCTCGCACGAGTCACGCTGGTATTGAACGCCCGAGCGGTTTGTGCGTCGCGTAACTCGTGCCGTTAATCACTATTGAACCCGATCGAGCGGTTTTAATTCGTGCAATGCTAGGCCAATGCTGGAAGGACGAAAACGGCCAGGTTGGAAACAAACCACAAGATTTATTCACAAATGTACAGTATTCATAGAAAAAGGACACAGCGAAGAATCTTGACGGCCTTACTTACGTTCCCAGACAAGGGCCCTCAGACTCGTTCGGGGAAGGGGAAGAAGAGGGGAATGCACCACGAGGCCCACAACCCTCTCCCTTCCACAGATCTCCCGATGTCCCTCTTCTCTACTGTCGTGCTTGTGTGCTTCCCTCTCTCTCCCCATCTTGTCTCCTGCTCTCTTTATTATATTGTTGCGGTTTTGTAAACTAGGGCATTGCCCGTACGTGGGTGCCCGTTCCTTGCCAAAAAAAACAAAAACGCTACCCGTACGCTCTACCCCGCCCGTACGCCCGTAAACAAAAAAAACAACGCTCTTCGCTTCCGCCCTTCGCTCTGACTGAATTGGGAGAAATAATGCGCATAAGAAATCGAATTACGTACCGTAATGGCGGTCAGCTCGTAACGCGCTCAGCTCCGCTCGTCTCACATCGGCCACGCCTACGCAACAAAGCGTTCTGTGATTGGCTGCCGGAAGTTCGCAAATCGTCGCAGTTACGATGAATCGTTTTAATTTAATCGCAGTTTGAATTCGTTTTAAAACATAGTTTAACGGCAACATAGTTTTCCAACGTGAAATAAATGAATACGCTGTCAAATGTGCCGTCCGAGGTAGAGTCTGATCGCCACGTTCGGCACACGTGATAGCTCGCTGCTCTCTGATTGGTTGAAGCGTTTTTTGGACATAGCTCGGTAAGTACTTGTCCGATTAATTTCAAACCTTGAAAAGGCACATCCTCGGGTCCCCAGCAATATACCTGGCAAGTTAAAAGTATATCGGACCCGTGGTTGTCGAGAAACAGCGGTCACAGACAAACGTACAAACGTACAGAGATTACTGGAATTATAGATAGATAAAGGCACCCCCCCCCCTCCCCCATAGTTAGTTACACCACAACATGTAGCCTCACTTAGTTAGTTATTTCCTATTAAATGTGAAGTATAGTCTCCTTCCCAGTGTTAGTATGCGTTGAGGCAGGTAGAGTAATGGTAGGCCTCATTGCAGCCTGAAATGCCCTGTCATGGGCTTAGGACAAGTCTTGCAGGCCCGAGGGAAGAGCTGGAGGGTGTGGCCGGAGAGCAGCGAACAGCCAATGGAAGCTAGAGGGAGTGGCCTATAAGTTACAGCCAATGGGAGATGAAGGGAGTGGCTAAGGGTGATTCCATCTAAAATCATCAATTTCCATCTGAAAAATGGTCAATTTTCATCGGATTGACATGGAAATTAAACAGCAATTGCATATTGCCTCACTGAATTGGGAAACCAACTATTTTTGAGGTCAAAGGCCAATTCAAGGTTAATCTTCTAAAATCACCAATTTTTCATCTGAAAAAATCATCCATTTTCATCCGATTGACCAGAGTTTTGATTTGAGATCAATTTTAATCTCAAGGTCAATTTTAGTTTGAATGAAATGGACAATTTGATGTATCCATGACAACTTTTTTGAGGGGCGAGGGTGTATTTTGCAAGTATCGTGCTCTGCATGAAGTCTGTTTGTCTGTTTGTGAACAGGATATCTCAAAAAGTTATGGACTGATTCAGACGAAACTTGGTGGACAGGTTGAGTGTGTGACAAGGACAAATTGAATCTATTTTGGTGAAGATCTGAATATGTATCTGGATACGCCAATTTTTTTTAAATTCTAAGTGATTCTTCACCATCGAGTGATAGGGCCACAAACGATATAAAACATGATATTTCAAAAGGTTCTGGACGAGTTGTAAAAAAACTTGGTCGATGGGTTGAATAAGTGACAAGAACAAGCCGATTTGATTTTGGTTCAGCTCCGAATCCAGATCTGGCCCATCAGTGGGATAAAGTTCAGCAACATACAAAACATATTACATACAAAAGCAGTAGCCCAAAACATATTACATTACATACAAAACGTTAACTGTTCACCCTGGCGAAGGTATACTCTCTACCAAGAGCCATTGTAGTTCTTCATTATTTTTTCTCTATAAGTGTGTGTGTGTGTGTGTGTGTGTGTGTGTGTGTGTGTGTGTGTGTGTGTGTGTGTGTGTGTGTGTGTGTGTGTGTGTGTGATTTGGTATGCAGCCTGTGGCTGCTTGGCTGCATCATTTTCTGAGGGAGCACCTGTGCCACTGATGCAATGTCCCTTTACCAGTCAGCTGGTATTCATTTTGCCGATCTAGGAAGGATGATGGGCTGCGTCAACCCACCTGGTGTTAATTAAACAGCTGACAGGGACTCGTAGTCAAGACCTAAGATCTCAAGACAGCAGTCCTAACCGTTAAGCAAACACCAGGCTTTGTGTGTGCATGCGTGCGTGTAATATTTAATGCTGTATACCAATATAATCCAGGAGAGACAGAAATTATGCTGTGGCAACAGACCATGGGAAAGATCAGCACTCCAATGAGCTACAGACAAAAGCCTTGTAGACTGTAAATAGCTCTGATTTACCAATGAAAGATTTGGATCGGTGGAGGGAGGATGTCAAGTCTGCGGCTAACTTTGGAGGCCAGCTTTGGTATGTGGTCAGCCCAGGAATTATCATGAGGCCTATATGGTCAAGGGAATGAAGCTCTTCTAGTGTCTGACCAGGGAAATAGACAGATTAGTTTGATGATCATTCTGGAGCAACATGGGGGTCTAGATGTCCTGAACGCCAAACAGGAAATCAGAGCCGTCTCCCTTGACATATCTCGTGCCTTCGATACTGTCTGGCACACCGCTCTGCTCACCAAACTCTCCTCTAATGGTATCCATGGAAATCTCCACTCATAGCTAGTGGACTTCCTCACCTGTTACAGTCAACATGTGGCTTTAAATGGAATTCTCTCATCTACTCTTCCTGTCCAGGCTGGAGTTCCTCAAGGAAATATTCTGGGCCCTGTCCTTTTTCTAATCTTCATTAATGATCTCTCCGACTCTCTGGAAAATCCTCTCTATCTCTTTGCTGATGACTCCACTCTCTGCCACTCCATATCTCATCCCTCAAATCGGCAGGCAGCAGCCTCTTCACTCTCTGCAGACCTGGACAATATTTCAAACCGGTCAAACAAGTGGAACATGTCTTTCAATCCTGACAAATCTCACACTCTCACTTTGTCTCTCCAAAAAGACCATCTGGAAAACCCCTCCCATCTACTTTCTCAACAATCCTCTTGAATAAGTTCTTTCACTCAAGCTTTTGGTCTCACTGTCTGCCATGATCTTTTCTGGGAAAGCCATGTTGCCAAGCTGGCCTCCAAAGCCAGTTGCCTTTCTTGTGAAGTCCTTTCTTGGCACGACTGAGCTCCTCACCATATAGAAAGCTTTCAACTGCAGCTTGGTGGAGTACAGCTCTCCCCTCTGGGTTGGTGCACCTGCCTCACATCTAGCTCGGCTTCATTCTGTACAAACCAAGGCTTTTTAGAATCATTGGAATCTCCCGCGATAAAGCTGACTCTGAGGGCTTTCACTCTCTTACCGCAGGCAGGTTGGTGGTCTTTGTCTTCTCCCCACTCCTCTCCGGCCTTGCACCCCCTGCCCTGTCTGTGCTATGTCCCACAAATATTCCAGCAGGACGCACAAGATCTGCCAGCAACCCTCTTCTAGTGAAACTGCCAAAATCAAGACTCTGCTCACCTTCACTCCTTCATTCCTCTTTTCTCCCGCCTCTGGAACAAACTCCCTCACTCTCTTCAATCCTACTCCTCCCTCCAGGTCTTTAAAACAGATGTTCACCATCATCTCTTATCTTCCGTCATCCAAAACCTTGATCTTTTCTACCCCCATTATAACACCCCAAAACCAAATCCTTCAAATTCCCAGTTTTTTTTCTTTCCTGAAAGCCCCTGCAGTGTCCATCTTGTTTTTCTTGTGTACCCTGCCCCAACCCTCTCTCTTCCACAGATGTCTCTGTTGTCTACTGTTGTTGTACTTCCCCTTCTCTATCCCTCTTTACTCCCGCTCCCTTTATTTCATGTTGTATGTTCGGTCTCATACGAGCCTAGAGTTTGTGTGTGTGTGTGTGTGTGTGTGTGTGTGTGTGTGTGTGTGTGTGTGTGTGTGTATATATAAATATATAAAAACAGGGTGAGACAGTGACATTTTTCCAGGATTGAAGGAATCACCTTTAGAGGCCATTTTTCCCCGCAGAGCAGGGGTTGGCCTTTATCGGGCACCTTGGTCCCCCTTTTTGAAGCAATGTTTTATGGCCGGATACCCTTTCTGCCGCCAACGCTGTTAGTTGCCTCTTGCTTCACACGGGGAATTACCAGTGAACTGGTACTCGATTTGCCGACCTCGGAAGGATGACAGGCTGAGTCAACCCCCCCTGGTGTTAATTCAGCGATCGACCGGGATTTAAACCCAGGATCCTAGGATCCCAAGCCGCACCCTAACCGCTAAGCCAACACCAGGCTTTTTTCCAGGTTTTTTTAGGATGTGTTCAATTTTCAAACCAGCATCTAATCAATTCCATCTCAGCAGAGAGTGATGCGGCTGCTGTTTTGCCTAGCAGTGGAATTGGGATAGTGCACAACTCATTGTGAAGTCATTTGGAAAAGGAAGAGTGTTTTCCAGAGTATCGGAGAAGTCATTTATACAGACGAGGAACAGGATTGGTCCCAAAACAGTGCCTTGGGGAACTCCAGCCTCCATTGGGAGAGGGGAGGGGACAGGGTTCCATTGATGGTAACACCTTGACTGCGCGAGTAGAGGAAGTCAGAAATCCAGAAATTAAGGAGGCCTTGTGTGCCACAGGCAGAGAGCTTGGGAAGCAAAGCAGGATTATTTGCTCCTGATAATATCTAGTAAGGTGAGGTAGGGATACAGGTGTGCGCTTGCGTTCTTCATGCTCATGTGCAATTTGTATGTGATGATCTGCTGAGCTTTTTACTTAAATGGCCAATCCTATCGAGTTATTTTCTGACCCGGTTTATATCTGGACTTGTTTCTCGAGAAGAGGTGTGTTTTTCACGATAAGTGGAGCTCCTTGAATAATTGTCGCTTCCCCCCAACCCCGGGATATTTATGCAACGTTTTTATATCTCTTGTACACTTGTTTTCTGAAGCCTACTTTCGTGCACTATCGCTTTGTTTTTGTCGTTTATTCAAAGTAAAATCGATGCGCATTTGGCACATTTTCCAAGTCCAAATTCCATTTCAATATCGTCGGTATTGTTTTACCGACTTTCGATGTTTCGGGTTTTCATCATTTGGCGTGAAAACGGTTGGTGTACACAGGGCTGGTGCGTGAATTTGTTTGTTCCTTTGCATTTATTTCCTTGTTTGGTACATTACACCTGCGTATTTGTCCGCTGATCAGTCCGAAGCTATCGGCTGAATAGTCGAGGGGGAACACCAGCTCCATGAAGAATGCTTTGTATCCTCACATCTGGGATTTGAATTGTTCCTTATAAATGTTGTACTGTAGTTGTTCTTTCCCAAGGTTGTGCTCCAAAGTTTCATTGTGTCTTCGGTGGCTTCAATTTTCACTGTTGCATGCATTGCATGATGCGCAGGTGCGGGACGCAGTCTTCTTGTGGACTGTCCATGCCGTTGACGGTTTGGTCCCTCTTTTTAGCTCACCTGGAATGTAGTCGCGGTGAGCTTATGCAATGACGCGTCATCAGTCCATAAACACAAATTCTTCTCCGAAACTGCTGATGGGATTGTGACCAAACTTGGCACAAATGATATACGGTATTACATGTTTCAACTCGTTTGTTCATGGCATTAAAAAAATCGGGGTCTATTGGGGGTCAAAGTGGATCCAGGTTTGATCCCCCTCAAGATAGGTATTTGCTTTCTTCTGTGAAACTACACACACGATTTCAATGAAACTTTCACCACCCGTGTTGTACCAGAGTCTGTTCATGGCATCAAAAATCGGGCCAAACTAAGGAGGTGTATGTGGTTGGGGGTTTCCCCCCCAAAATAGGTATTTGGTTTCTTCTTAGAAACTGCACATACAATTTTAATGAAACTTGACCACAACGTTCCGTCCATTACCTGTGATGTACCAATGTTTTTTCACGGCATTAAAAAAAAATCTGGAGTCTGAGGTTGTCTATGTGGGGGGTGGGAACAACCATTGAAATTGGTTTAAAACACCGTGATACTGTTTAAAATACCTTTAGTCGGTGTAGTAGACTGCTTTATTCCAACAGGTGAGCGCCCAGGGGTTTTGCCCCTATTTTTATTTGTTTATTTATCCCTTTGACCATTTTCTCGGATGGCTTTGCAGAGCGAGACATCATCCTCAGCTCCTCGATGGTTTCTCTGCATCCTTTCTTGCCCTGCTTCCAGGCATGTTGAATGGTTATATGAGTACATCTCCTCTGTGATTATCGGAGTTTGTACCTTGTTGGTAGGCATGTTGAATGGTTATACGATAAGATCTCCTCTGTGATTATCGGAGTTTGTACCTTGTTGGTAGGCATGTTGAATGGTTATATGAGTACATCTCCTCTGTGATTATCGGAGTTTGTACCTTGTTGGTCGGCATGTTGAATGGTTATATGAGTACATCTCCTCTGTGATCATCGGAGTTTGTACCTTGTTGGTCGGCATATTGAATGGTTATATGAGTACATCTCCTCTGTGATCATCGGAGTTTGTACCTTGTTGGTAGGCATGTTGAATGGTTATACGATAAGATCTCCTCTGTGATTATCGGAGTAGTTTGTACCTTGTTGGTAGGCATATTGAATGGTTATATGAGTACATCTCCTCTGTGATCATCGGAGTTTGTACCTTGTTGGTCGGCATATTGAATGGTTATATGAGTACATCTCCTCTGTGATTATCGGAGTTTGTACCTTGTTGGTCGGCATGTTGAATGGTTATATGAGTACATCTCCTCTGTGATCATCGGAGTTTGTACCTTGTTGGTAGGCATGTTGAATGGTTATATGAGTACATCTCCTCTGTGATTATCGGAGTTTGTACCTTGTTGGTAGGCATGTTGAATGGTTATATGAGTACATCTCCTCTGTGATCATCGGAGTTTGTACCTTGTTGGTAGGCATGTTGAATGGTTATACGAGTACATCTCCTCTGTGATTATCGGAGTTTGTACCTTGTTGGTAGGCATGTTGAATGGTTATATGAGTACATCTCCTCTGTGATTATCGGAGTTTGTACCTTGTTGGTAGGCATGTTGAATGGTTATATGAGTACATCTCCTCTGTGATTATCGGAGTTTGTACCTTGTTGGTCGGCATGTTGAATGGTTATATGAGTACATCTCCTCTGTGATTATCGGAGTTTGTACCTTGTTGGTAGGCATGTTGAATGGTTATATGAGTACATCTCCTCTGTGATCATCGGAGTTTGTACCTTGTTGGTAGGCATGTTGAATGGTTATACGAGTACATCTCCTCTGTGATTATCGGAGTTTGTACCTTGTTGGTAGGCATGTTGAATGGTTATACGAGTACATCTCCTCTGTGATCATCGGAGTTTGTACCTTGTTGGTAGGCATGTTGAATGGTTATACGAGTACATCTCCTCTGTGATTATCGGAGTTTGTACCTTGTTGGTCGGCATATTGAATGGTTATATGAGTACATCTCCTCTGTGATTATCGGAGTTTGTACCTTGTTGGTAGGCATGTTGAATGGTTATACGAGTACATCTCCTCTGTGATTATCGGAGTTTGTACCTTGTTGGTAGGCATGTTGAATGGTTATATGAGTACATCTCCTCTGTGATTATCGGAGTTTGTACCTTGTTGGTAGGCATGTTGAATGGTTTCTATTTTTGAGATGTTTCGATTTTGGGACAATGACGTCTAGTTATTGGTGAACAGTGCGTCCACTCAAGCATACTTGTGGAGATCATTGAATTGCTTTCTTCAAGAGTTTGATCCTCCCTCTAGACCAGGGTTTTTACAATTTTACGTTTTCATTCATTACATCCACCACCGAAGGTGCACGGAGGTTATGTTTTCAACCCTGTCTGTCTGCCTGTCTGTGAGCAGGATATCTCAATGTTTTGGACGGAAGTTTGTGGGCAGGTTGGATGTGTGACGACGAAGAATTGATTAGATTTTGGTTCAGGTCTGGATCCAGATCTGGCCTATCAGTGGTAAGTGGATCAAGGGGTCTCACTCCTATTGAGAGGAGTGCTCCAATGGTATGACCATGCATTGTGGCCCTTCGGGGGCATGATGCATGTGTTTGAATGACCATGTGCTTCAGCCTTGGGGTTGAGGCGCATGTGTAATGTTAGAGGGACAGCCTTGATAGACGGTGTGCCTTGGCCATGGGGTCAAGGTGCACGTCCGAGGCTGTTCAAATGTTTGATTTTTTACCTTTTTTCATCGTAAAAAAGGCAGGCCTTAGCTCTGGCCTCATTACAGCCTGGCCGAGGTATGCTCTCTACCCAGTGCTGTTCAAATTGTTTTTTTGGTTTTTTTCTTCATTAACGATCACCCGAGGAATTTTCTCCATTAAGGGATTTTTTTTTTCATTTTAAGCCTTCGGATCCATTGTTCCTGCATGTGCTATTCTGGGTCCTCGTCATGTTTTGACTTTTTTACTGGAGGGTTTGCCACATCTTGTTTAATTTTTCCTTTGTTTCGGAATTCTTTTATTTTTTATTTTAAACGTGATTTATTTTCTTCTATTGTTTGTCTCCTCACAGTTTTATGTATGTTTTCTAAGGTCACAATATAATACTGTGCGTTTATTTTGGCTTTAAATGACGTTTGGTTGACCTTGTGTGAAATGTAGCACCGATTGATGCATGTCTTCACAGAATTCGCGCATACTGGCACGACAGGAAGTGACATCAGCAAGACATGAAATGGCTGACGTGCCATCCCTTAATAAGAGCCAACTGACGTTGACAAGTGGATTCAATGAATCCGAAGGATTTCCTATGTGTGGTAAGATATAGCATTTAGTATTTGACAAAAATCATCATGCTTGTTGTTGTTGTTGTTGTTTGTGAGATAGTTCGACCAAAGCATCAGGTGTGCTATAAATTATGCACCTGGCAATCAAATTGTCGAAGCAACTGTTGAATTTCCAACAATGGACTACTTCCGGTGTATATACCCCCTTTCTGAGCATTAGTTTTACATTAGGGAGACAAAAAGCATTATATTTTCATACAAATTTACAATTAACACACTATAATATATTGCTTGGAGTAAACATTGAGCTGTTTTAGTGGTTTGTGGTTTATTACCCTCGCCAGAGGAGAGGGTATTGCATTTGAGTCCGTTTGTCTGTCTGTTTGTCTGTCTGTCTGTTTGTCCACACAGAATAAATATGATTTTCCCTGCAACCGTTGGTCTGATTGACAGGAAATTTTCACCATAGGTGAAACTCCACCTGCACAATTTTTTTCATGGTAATTATGACGTCATAGGTCACGTGGTTCGGCCGCCATCTTGGAAAAACTTTGCACCTCGATATCTCTGAAAGCGCTGAACAGAAAAATAATGAGACATGGCTCATTGCAAAGAATTCTCCATGGGGAATAAAATATGTTAATGATGATGTCATAGGTGCCTCCATTATGACGTCATAATTCGACAAATACAAAACTTCATCCGATCAAGATGAAATTTATTGAGCATAATCTAGGAATCGATTGGTGGAGAATTTTTATTTATTGATGACGTCATCGGTCACGTGGTTCGGCCGCATATTTGTTTTAACACAAAAGCCTTAAAAACCACTGAAAATACATCCTGGCGAGGGTTTGCAATCTCTGATTGCTCTTTCTTGTTTATTCTTTGTTATACATGTAAATCAGTCTAAAACAGAATTTTGCTTACATTGCAAAGTGTATATAAACTTCTTCTTCTTAAGTCAGCTCTCAGGCCATGTCTTCAATATTATTCTGAAAAACAATCATTTTCACAATGCCCTGTTTCTGCATACCTGAGCCGAGCGTTTCTTTGTAGATATTCAAACATTTTGTGAATAACTAGTTTGCAGGCCGACTGATGCCCGAACTATGTCGTGTTAGTATAGACAATGCAAGTATATACAAGAAGGCTGTTTCAAGCTTGCTCAGTTGTTATTCCAGTCCCTTGTGTTCAGAGGTGACGGTTTCGTCCATCACACCTGTTCTCTATCCTCATTTAATTATCTCTTCTTGACTCATCCTATATTGACTGCACTTTAGGCCATGACCTTTTTTTAGTACAGTACATGGGCTAAGGCTCGTAGTAGAGCTGACACACACACATACACACACACTGACGAGACAAACACTTAACACAGCCACTGAGCTTGGGGTAAGTGACGTCACTACCGCCACTTCCTGGGATACTCTCGGTACCAGCGACATAACAATGGCACTGCTTTTCTCACCGTACTCAGCGGGGCATTTCCTCAAGAGGAATTTTCTCCTCCCCATGGATGCCAACCGATGGGGTTTCTCTGTGCTCTATCATTTTAAGGAAGGAAGCAGCACGTACCTTTTTTTAAAGTCTTTGGTGTGACTTGAACCGGTCCAAACCGGATGAGTGTTTTTCAGGAGACACCATCTCCTTACTGGATGGCCGTTTGCTCCCTATGGGAGCTCATCCGCCCTTTGCCAGGTGTTGTTTTTGGTCCTGGCAGGGTGTCAGTCATCCTCCCCACCAGAAAAGCCAGTGAGACGTGTCTGTTTACTCGCCGACAACCAGACCATGCTTGCAGAAAAAATTGTGGAATTACAAATTTAGGCAGGTACGTAGTTTTAGGCCGGGTACGTGGCATGTACGTTTCAAAATTTAGGCAGGTACGTAGCAGGTACGTAAAAAAATTTAGGCAGGTACGTAGCAGGTACGTTTCAGTAGGCAGGTACGTAGCACTGGGTTACATGTTACCAGTGGCAATCCCAAAAGACTCACCTGACGTTAATCATATATTAAAGCGCGATGCTGCGCGCGCTAATGCTTACGCAAGGAGCAAGCGGACAACGCGGTTCATAAAAGAGTCTTTATTGAAAGTACTCAAACTGCAGCACTAAGCTGCTCAGGGCTGCGCACCCCGTGTATATCGTGAGGCCACGCCTCTCTCCCTGGCGTGGCCCATCCCCACTTGGTGTGCGGGGTGATGTCACCACGTCAGTGCTTTCGTGTCCGCCACACGCGCCCCCCCAGAATCCCCGCGCACCTGAAGGGTCAGTTTGCGGGGCAAACGGATGACCCGGCCGAAGCGCCCCCTGGCGACTGGCGGCGTCTGGGATGCAGGGATGCCATCTGGGATGCCTCCGGCTGCAGGACCGGGGGGCGGCGTGGCGGCGAGGCTGGGCGGTGCCGGGGGTCCGCCCGCAGGGGGGCGGCCCCGACGTGGGGGTCGGGCCACTGGCGGTGGATGGTCCACGTCGAGGTGGGCCGGCTTGAGGCGGTCTACAGAAACGCGGTCAGGAGTACCGCCGATGTCCAGGGTGAAGTGCTTCGCCCCGGTCTCCAGCACGTGGAAAGGCCCGTCGTACGGGGGCCGCAGTGGTGTCCGGTGGGCATCGTGGCGGACGAAGATGTACTCCGCCGTGCGAAGCTCCGGGGCGACGTGCGTCGGTGGGTGCCCGTGGCATGCCGTTGGCACCGGGGCGAACCTCTGGGCGGTCTCTTGCAGAGCGGAGCGCTGCTGTGCCGCGGACCATGGTGCCGTGGAGTCGGGGAGGAACTCGCCCGGCACCCGCAGCGGTTGCCCGAAGACCAACTCCGCCGCGGATGCGCGCAGGTCCTCCTTGGGCACCGTCCGGAGGCCCAGCAGGACCCAGGGGAGCCTGTAGACCCAGCCGCCGTCACGGAGGGTGGCCCGGAGCGCGGCCTTCAATGAGCGGTGAAATCGCTCACACAGGCCGTTAGCCTGGGGGTGGTAGGCCGTGGTCCGGTGCAGCCGGACCCCGAGCCCCTGCGCGACCGCCCCCCAGAGCTCCGAGGTGAACTGGGGGCCACGGTCGGACGAGATGTCTGAGGGGGTGCCGAACCAGGTGGCGATGAAAGCCTGCGCGACATCCGCCGCCGTCGTCGACGCCAAGGGCACGGCCTCCAGCCACCGGGTGGTGCGGTCCACCATGGTGAGGACGTGGGTGAAACCCCGCGAGGGGGGCAGAGCTCCCACCAGGTCCACGTGGACGTGGTCAAACCGGCATTCCGGCACCGTGAACGGGGCCAACGGTGCCTGGGTGTGCCGGTGCACCTTGGCGCGCTGGCACACGAGGCACGTCCTAGCCCAGCCGCGGACGGCCTTCCGGAGGCCATGCCAGACGAACTTGTCAGCGATCAACCTTTGGGAGGCGCTCGCGCCCGGGTGGGACAGGCCATGGATGGCGTCAAACACCTGGCGCTGACAGCCCGCGGGCACGATGGGGCGAGGACGCCCGAGGGAGACGTCGCACAATAGGGCCGCGCCCACGCCGTCGAACGGCACCTCGGTGACGCGGAGGCCCGTGACGGCAGTCCGCAAGGCCTGGACGTCGGGGTCAGCGGCCTGGTCCGCTGCCATCCGGGCATAGTCGATGCCGAGGTGGACTGCGTGGGCGACGGCCCGGGAAAGGCAATCCGCCACCGGGTTGTCCTTCCCCGCGACGTGCCGGATGTCCGTCGTGTACTCGGACACGGCCGAGAGGTGACGCTGCTGCCGGGCCGACCACGGCTCGGTGACCTTACCCATCGCAAAGATCAGCGGCTTGTGGTCAACGAAGGCCGTGAACGCACGGCCCTCGAGCAGATGGCGGAAGTGCCTGACCGCCAAGTGAAGCCCGAGCAACTCACGGTCGAAGGTACTGTAACGGCGTTCGGGCGGGCGAAGCTGCCGGCTAAAGAACGCCAGCGGTTGCCAAGCTCCACGCACCCCTTGCTCGTGCACCGCGCCCACCGCGTAGTCCGAGGCGTCGGTGGTGAGGGCGATCGGTGCATCGGGCGCCGGGTGCGCGAGCATGGTGGCGTTAGCCAAGGCGAGCTTCGCGCCCGTGAACGCCGTGTCCATCTGCTCAGTCCAGGTAACGTCGCCTTTGCCTGGCTTACCTCAGAGAGCTTCGTGCAGGGGGCGCAGGAGCTGGGCGATACGGGGCAGGAACCGATGGTAAAAGTTCACCATGCCCAGGAACTCCTGCAGCCCTCTGATCGTGCAGGGGCGCGGAAACCCCTTCACCGCCTCCACCTTGGCCGGCAGGGGGACGGCTCCGTGCCTGGTGACACGGTGCCCCAGAAAATCGATTACGGCAGCGCCGAACCGGCACTTTGCGGGGTTCACAATCAGGCCATGCTGGCCCAGGCGTTCGAAGAGCGTGTAGAGGTGGCGTAGGTGCTCTTCGCGGGACGCACTGGCGACGAGGATATCGTCCAGGTAGACGTAGACAAAATCCAAGTCGCGCAGGACGCTGTCCATCAGTCGCTGGAACGCCTGAGCCGCATTCTTCAGACCGAAGGGCATCCGCAGGAACTCGAAGAGTCTGAATGGCGTGATGACCGCCGTCTTCGGGACGTCCTCCGGCCTGACGGGGACCTGATGGTAGCCGCGTATGAGGTCCACCTTCGAGAAGAAGGACATGCCCGCCAAACGGGCGGAAAAGTCCTGAATGTGGGGGACGGGGTAGCGGTCGGGGGTTGTGGCGTAATTGAGACGGCGATAGTCCCCGCACGGTCGCCATCCCCTGCCGGGCTTCGGCACGATGTGCAGCGGCGACGCCCAAGCGCTCTCTGGGCGCCGAACGATGCCGAGTCGCTCCAGGGTAGCGAACGCCGCTTTTGCCACTGCCAGCTTCGTCGGCTCGAGGCAGCGTGCCCGGGCGTAGACCGGTGGCCCGACGGTGGGGATGTGATGGGCCACCCCGTGCTTGACGGCCCCCGCCGAGAAGGTGGGCCGCGTGAGGGCCGGGAAGCCGGTGAGGAGGCGGGTGAATGCGTCCGCTGCCGGAAGCGTACAGATCAACGTGGCCGGAACCGAACCGTTCGGCAAGCCGCTTGGCAAGCCGCTCGTTGAGCTGCTCGACGAGCTGAGCAGCGCACAAGCGAGCGAGCTGAACGTCTCGGCCTGGACAAGACGTCTGCGCTTTACGTCGACCAGGAGCCCATTAGCGCACAGGAAGTCCGCGCCAAGCAGTGCCATGGGCACGTCGGCGGTGATGAACGTCCATTGGAAAACCTGCCCTCCGAACCGCAGAGAGAGGCAGCGTTTTCCGTACATACGGATGGGCGTCCCGTTCGCGGCAAGCAGCGCGGGGCCCCCGCCTGCGGCGTGCTTGTCTGACGTACCGGCGGGAACGACACTCACCTGCGCTCCCGTGTCGCACAGGTAACGGCGCCCGGATAAGGTGTCCGTTATGAACAGCAGGCTGCTCGAACGGCCGGCGCTCATCGCCACTATTGAGCGCCGGCCCGGGCGTTTCCCGACCTGTTGAAGGAGCATGGCGGATGACATTTCCGAGCCTCGTGGCCAAACTTGGCGTGGAACCAGCACCAGGTGGTGGAGCTGGAGGAGTGTGGCTGGCTCCGCCAGGCCGGTGGAGTTGGTGGTTTTCCCCGCGGTGGCGGTTTTCGCCGCGGTGGTGGGCGGGGCGTGGCGGCGGTCACGAGGGGCGTATCAGCATGCTCCGTATGCTGTGTAAGCTGATGCTGTGGATCAGTATCATCAGCAGCATCAGCAGCATCAGCCTCGAGGTCCGTGACGGCCACACCGACTCTCGCCCGCGTATCCGAAGCCGCGAAGTACCTGTCCGCCTCGGCTGCCAATGCTCGGGGTTCCGTTAGCCCGGTCCCGGCCAACGCGAGGCGAACCTGCGCTGGAAGTTGGCGATGGAAAAGCGCCCGGAATAGAGAACCGGGGGCTTCGTCGCCCAACAGTGACAGCATATGGTCCATTCGGACCGACGGGCACGTGTCGCCGAGCTCGGGGAGATCCAGGAGGCGGTCGGCCCGTGCGTCGTCCGTGAGGCCGAACGTGGCTAGGAGTAGCCGCTTGAGTGCCTCGTACTTGTGGCCGTCCGGTGGGTGGCGAAGGACGGACACAACTCGAGCGGCCGTGCCGGGCCCGAGGGAGGCGACGACGTGGCAGTAGCGCGTGTCGTCGCCGGTGAGGCGCCGAAGCTGAAATTGGGCTTCGGCTTGAACGAACCAGACTTCGGCCTGGGCCTCCCAAAATTCGGGAAGTTTAATCGCCATTGCCTTGTCGTTTGCCATTGCAATGGCGTCATGTTCGGAAGGATCGCTACGGCAGATCCAACGTCGAGGTCACCATATAAAGCGCGATGCTGCACGCGCTAATGCTTACGCAAGGAGCAAGCGGACAACGCGGTTCATAAAAGTCTTTATTGAAAGTACTCAAACTGCAGCACTAAGCTGCTCAGGGCTGCGCGCCCCGTGTATATCGTGAGGCCACGCCTCTCTCCCTGGCGTGGCCCATCCCCACTTGGTGTGCGGGGTGATGTCACCACGTCAGTGCATTCGTGTCCGCCACAATATAATCATTAATCTTATAATTTAATTACCTTGCATCGGAATTCGTGTGCACGTAATTACAACTTCACATTACACTTGCATACACGTCCCATTGTATTCTGCCGGCCCGGTGAATGAATAGCCTGGCTACCTGCCTGAAGGCCTACTTCAGTGAGAAGTACAATTGATTATTTTGCATCCATGCATCAGTGCAGACATACAGGACAGCTGGCTTAAGGCCCTCTCTAGGTGGAGATGAGTAGTATCAAATTATATGTAATGCAGATTACTACGATGCCAGAAGCTTGAACTGTGATACGTTCCACAATATATTGTAATTATGAATTGGACTAAAAATTGTTGTTCAAACTTGGCTCTACACCTTCATCCAGTCATTTCAGATGTCACTTAATAAATGATGGAACAAGTCCTGTGCTTACGTTGTACTACCTCGGTATTTATCTGATGAGGGAAACACACTTCCTATAGTAGGCTGGGAGGTGAAACTTTTGAGCACGTGTGTCGATTCAAACGGCTTTTCTTGTCATTTCCCTCCCACTTTGTAAATAGTGTGAATGTGACAGCTGAATTCTGTGGCGTCGGTGGATGCGAGTTAACTTTGTAGTGTATTTGACAAAGGCATTGCAATGGTGGCAAACTGCAATGTTCTCTTCAATTTTATCGTTTTATGGGCAACCATGGGCAACATACAATGCGTTCGTGTTCGGTAAATAATGTCCCTTTTCAGCAACACTGTCCAGACTCAATGGTGCAATGGTTAGAGCATTGCTCCGAGTCTGGGAGGTTGGTGGTTCAAACCCCATCCAAGTAGTAACAAAGACTATAAATTGGTACGTGCTGCTTCCTTGCTTGATTATCATTGAAAAAGATAAGGGCATGGACAATCCACATACAGTAGATTGGCATCAATGTGGAGGAAGAAATCCCTCCTTAGGGAATGCCCCGCTGAGTGTGGTGAGAATGGCGGGACATTTGTTGTGACGTCACTGGTACCCAGAATGCCACAGGAAGTGATGGAACTTTCCCCAAGCTCAGTGGCTGCTTGTCTCATCCAACAGTTGTCTTGCGTGTATGCATGTGTGTGCGCGTGCATGCATGCATGTGTGCGTGTGTGTTCCATTACGAACCTTAGATCCTGTAAAAAATAAAACAAAAGCAACAACAAATTCAAGCAGAGGTAACGTAGTTTCTAACTTTTTTTTAATCAACTGTTAGTTTCCACTTGTCAATTTGTAATCAAACCATTCAAAAATCAAAAGGTAGTTGAATACGCATTATTAAAAATGTAAACCGCAGTAAACCGGTATACCTGTAATACCATGTACGGTACCTGTACCTATAAACGAGATTTTCAAGTCAATTTTGCAGATTTTTCTGAGACTCCCATTGGGCAAATTTCAATGAGAAATTAACGACCATCAATTTTGCAATGAACTTTCAGTTTGACAGTCGAAAAGACATGTTGTGTGTGTGTGTGTGTGTGTGTGTGTGTGTGTGTGTGTGTGTGTGTGTGTGTGTGTGTGTGTGTGTGTGTGTGTTTGTATATATATATATATACGTAGTGTGTTCAAAAAGTATCCGACCTTTATTTTTCGTGCGTAAAAAAAGAAGAAGCTAGGGAGGCGTTGATTGGTGCACGTATGTAGGTGATCCTAATGCGCACGCGTGAATTTTTTCCCACCTGCAGAAGCTGTCATTCGACGGCAGACCGCCGATGAGTGAGGAAATGTAAGTGAGCGCCGTCGGATTTTCGTTTTTGACAAAATGATGGAAAAACTTGAACAACGCTACTGCATCAAATTTTGTGTAAAGCTTGGCGATTCCCAAGTGGAAACGATCCGCAAGATTCAACACCGTTCATTCCGTTATGAAGGAGGATTTGGGCTTCAGGAGAATCTCAGCGAAGTTCGTACCAAAGCTGCTAACGATTGAGCAGAAGCAACTCCGTTTGGAGATCGCACAGGACATGCTGGAGACTGTGAACAGCGATCCCAGCTTCCTCAACACAGTGATCACTGGCGATGAGTCCTGGGTTTATGGGTACGACCCAGAAACCAAGTTGCAGTTTTGATGCAAGTTTGATGAAACACAAAATTTGAAACACAAAACACAAAATTTGACAAAACACAAAACACACAAAACACAAAAAAATCCGTAACAATATATATATATATATATATATATATATATATATATATATATATATATATATATATATATATATATATATATATATATATAGTTACGGTTTCCACGCGACCCTGCTGCCCTTACCAAGGGGAGATTAAGCCCCTTGTTCTTTTTGGGTCAGCGCAACCGAGAGACTTGAATCGCCACTCCCGGGCAGATGCAAGGTAGGGTTTCGTGACAATTTTGCACGTACCTAAATACCTGCGCCGCCGCGGAAGTGGGGATCAAGCCTCGCACGAACCACGCATAATTTGGGTATGTCCGAGTGGATGACGTACCACGTGGTCCGTGCAGATCTCTGGTATTGGAACCCAATTAGAGCGGTTTTATTCGTACCACGCTTAGTCAATAGATGGAAGGGACGAGACGGTCGAATAAAAGGAAGAACACAGGTTTAATAATTATTTACACTATTATGTACAAGGATAGGTAGAAAGCAGAGACACGGAGCAGCCTTATACAGTCTTAACTTAATCCCAGACACGGGCCCGATCACACTCACAGGGGGAATTGAAGGGAGGATGATGTTCACTCGCCGAACGCGCCAACTTTGTCATCCAGGAACGGCTTCGCCCGACATGGCTCTCCCCGGTCACAGCACGTCCGTCGATGAAGGCAAGCAGGCGGCGAGACGGATTCTTGCAGCACGTCTCTCGAACAAAGGGCAGAGCAGGCAGGCGGGAAAATGTACGTGTCTCACGCCAGGCTTGGCGCTTTCTCACAGCGCTATTAAATAACGGTGCGCTCTCACTCGCGTAACTCAATCGAGGGTTTTTCCTCAAGCTCAACCGAGCATTTCATTTGTAAGAGCGCCTTATAACTTGGTTCATGCGTGTCTTCTCTCTCTCTCTTTGAACTCGTTCAACAAGCGCCTCTCCCTTCTCATAACTTGGTACAGCTCACCGCTCCGCAGAACTGCTGTGGGGGGCTTTGCGCAACGGGTTATATTGCCAACCCCCTTAGCTCGCTCGAATGTTCTAACCATGCCTTTTGACACAGTGACGCAGCCACTCCCTTCGAGCCCTGATTGGCAGCTCGCTCTTACCGTCGGCTTCTCCTCCGCCTTCCTTCGGTCTTGCCTCGATTTGTCAGGCCTGCCTCGTGTTAATTTGCGCCAAAAGCCAAAGGCGGCATAAGGCGGCATAAGGCAATGGAAGCGGCCTAACTCTCATTAATCTACTCAATGCAAGACTAACACAGGAAAAGGACTATGCTTTCATTTACTATGAAATAACCAAACTATCGCGAGGCAACGTGTTGTAGTGTGACTAAACTATGAGGGGGAAAATTAACCTTTATTGTACAAACTCAAAACCGCAACAATATATATATACTTCCGCTGAACTTGGGGACGACTAAGAAGAAGACCTTTGTTGGTCGAAAGCTTGTCGAGAATTAAAGATCGACCGTCCTGAAGCTACGTCCGCGTCTTTAATCTCCCGATTACATATATATATATATATTGTTGCGGTTTTGAGAACCCACACTTGTAAATATAACAGCATTAAAGGTTAAAGGTTGCACCCCATAGGTAGGCCACAAGCAACATGTAGGTCACCTTAGGACGTCAGTTATTTCATAGTCTGTGTTTAGATAAGGCCATTACCAATAGTTGCATCTGCGTTGCGTCAAACAAATAAGAGTAGGCCCCTTTGTTCATTTGGCAGCCTCCCTTCATCGATGCCATTAAGCGCTCTCCAGTCTGCACCCCATGGCCCCTCCCAATTTGGTACACTCCTTTGCCAGCAGCCTTCGCTGCCCTTGGGCTCGCTCAACCCAGCCAAAAGCCACAAGGTGAGGCCCGAAAAGGGGGTGGAGCGCCAGGATGAAGGTGCGGCCACATCAACCAGCCATCAAGGCGGATCCGGTAAGCCAACACCAGCCAACCAGGGCTGAGGTGAGGTCGCCTGACCGGGCGTGGTTTTGGGCTTCGAGAGCGTTCGCTGGTTTGGGTTATAAAAGCGCGCACGCAAAGCCCTTAAATAGGACTGTGCGGAGAGGACTCGCTGGCGCTGATTACAAAGGACTGGTGGGGAAAGTGCAGTGTGTAAAGGACTTACGGAGCAGCGCTCATTGCGAAAGGACTGGAGCCAAGATTGGTACTACAAAAGAACTGGCACGAGAGTTGAGTACGGAAGGGAGAGACGCGCTGTGGCAACCCGCTGTACTAAGGGCGAGCGCGCGGCACGCATTGCCAAGAACTGCAGCGTGCAGGACATTGGGGAGGGGGCGCTTGGAGCGAGTAAGACCGGTAGCGCGAGTACAAAAGCGCCGGTACACCAATTACGTACGCCAATAGCCCAGCTTACCTTTCCCCGTCACGATAATTGTCCGCTCGCGCTACGCTACGCGGCGAGCTGCCTGCCGGGTTTCATCGCCTGGTACGGGTCGAGGACCGGAGCCTGGACACCATCGCCGGACCTTCCACCCTACCATCTGCATCCCCGTGTGAGTCTGAAGTCTGAGACCGAATCTGAGAGCGATCGGGCCTGTGTCCAGGGAATAGAATAAGACTGTCTAAGGCTGCCCTGTGTACTTTTCCTTCATCTTTCTTTCGTGTACATTCTTTCTTTTCCTCTTCTTATTTGTACATAATTAATAAACCAATCTGTTCTTCCTATTTTGCTGGTTTCCTCTCAATCCGATCGTATCAGTCTCTTCTCAATTGGGTAAGCGTGGCACGATTAGGAACCGCTTAGAATCAGGTCTAGTCCTTGTTAACGGCACGAATCGTGGCTCGCTTCGCTCGGCGTGTCCACTAACGCCATGGTTCGGGTGGAAGTTATTTCCTTGCTTCACGGTCGGTGTTAGTAATTAGGTAATAGGACTAATTCGACCAACAACCCTATTTAATACCGACCGGAAGGAACGTGATAACCCCCAGGACCGTGTCGGCCAGATAAGAGACAGGGGGATTAACTCCCTCTTGATAAGGGGAGAGCCGATGTCGGAGATCCATAACAATATATATATATATATACATATATATGTGAGCAGATAACCCGGTAACACCGTGCTGTTGTAAGGGAATTTGTTCCCAATAGAGAGTGGAATATTTAGTGAGTTTGCTGGAAATGTCCTTTAACAGCGTAATTGTCACTAACTGTGAAGACTGCTAAGGTTTCTAGGTAAAGTAAATCGAAGAAAAGGCATTTATATGTTGGACGGAACTGACTGAATAGTTTGTGGTTATATATATTTTTGCTTTCGGTAAATGTGCAAACTAGCAACCCTCTGAACATATATACACACCATCTGTGTATGCAACAAAAATGCACATAAATCGAAATTGCGTGAATATCAATATTTCTATACCTCCCCATGCACTGTACTATATATATATATATATATATATATATATATATATATATATATATATACATATATATATATATATATATATATATTGGGCAACTACAAATTAATCTCATGGACATATGTTTCATAAATTTGGCCCCAAAATGTTACCACAAACAGCTTTTGGCCAAAATGAGTACAAGCTCGTCCAGGCTCACAGTTGTTGATGTTGGTCATGAGTCGGACAGAGGTAGAAAAAGTGAAAGTTGAAAAAAGAAAGACAGAAAGAGGCTTTTCATGTGTCTGTTAATTTTTGAATACCTCAATGGGAGGTTTCCCAATAGGGCAGTTAATGGATAACAGACAAGCAAACAATGCAGTTAGAGATGCTTTTACATAAGCAGGGAGTGTATGTATGATAAGGGATGATGGGTAAGAATATTTAACTTCGTTTGATTTTTTTTTTTGTTGTTTACTCTGTGAGTTGGCAAAGGCAAAGTGAAAAAAATAATATTTTTAGATTATGACTTCACAGGAGGATTTTTGCACCACTCATGGAATGAATGGCATGACATATGAAGCATATGGTGCATATGTAAATAATGATACAAAGAGTAATCTCTATAGGCCTGAGTACTATGGAACACCATGCACAAATGGTAAGCATTGTACTATGGTCACATGGGTTTGCACAAGTTTACATCAACAGGCCTATTTTGGACTTAAATTCCATTGCCAGAAAGAAAAAGCAATCATCCAGGAAGCCAGCAATGCAGCTACGAAGCATCGTGACAGCAAGGGTAGCAAAAAAAGAGACTGCGTTGCTTTCATTTCAGTGGCGGAGGTTATATTTTCACCCCTGTCTGTTTGTCTGTCTGTGGATAGGTTGGGTGCGTGACATGGACAAATTGATTCGATGTTGGTGAACATCCGAATCTGGATCCAGATCCGAGATGTTTAAAGTGATTCTTCACCATTGAGTGATCGGGCTAAAAACGATACATAGCACGATATCTCAAATAGTTGTGGGTGGATTCGGACGAAACTTGGTGGACGAGTTGGGTCGGTGACAAGAACAAGCCGATTCGATTTTGGTTCAGGTCCCGATCCAGATCTGGCCTATTAGTGGGTTACAAAACGTAAACCCTTCAGCCCAGTCTGGCAGAGGAATGCGCTACCCAGTGCCGTTCTTGTCTTTTAATGTGAAGAAAGAGATCACTTGGTAGCCATAACTTCGTGTTTGCCTCATTCAACCTTAAATTATTGTAGACCCATAACACGCCGGTAAATATGAAAATGATGAAGTGGCACCTTTAAATACAAATAAGAGGAAGGTAAGAACAGAGAGTATAAGATGAAGTAGTTTTACAAAGACATCTTCACAGGGCACTACCACGTGCAACATGTGCCAAAGTTGGTTTGTGAAACACTTTCAAAGGTAAGCTCGATGTATTATTTTGCGCTAAAGGGGTTCAACATATATGTGGTGTATAAAGAATATTTGCTGAACAATCAGGTGAGCAGATGCGGTGCAAGGTAGCAATGGCATTGGAGTAGTACCACACCTGGCCTGTCAAGGCTTTTGTTGGTCTGCATTGGCAAACAATTGAAATGATAAGTTTCATCAACTGGAAGTTGACAAAGGTATGATAACCACCGTACTTTGCTTCCCACATTGGTTCGCATACTTTTGTGAACTCACCTTGTTGATAAAAGTTTTGGTACAAATTGCATTGGGTGAATTGGTGCTCCATCAAAACCTGTGACTCTTCTTCCTCAAATGTCAGGTTCAGATCCAACATACTGTTGATTTTGCGATTTTAATTTATTTTTACACTGATGGAAGCTCATGCTGGGCCTTGAACATGTATTTACATACAGGAAGAAGATAATAAGAGACTGTGTATTTTTTTTGTCCCCCGTCGCACAGCGGAGCGAAAGGGGGACTATGGCTTTCCCCTCCGTCCGTGTGTCCGTCCGTGCGGGCGTGCGTGTGGGCGTGCGTGTGTGCGTGCGTGTGTGCGGGCGTGCGTGCGTAAGCGAAGGACCGCATTCGAATTTGGTGTGTGGGTGCAACCCACGTCAAAATCCAAGATGGCCGCCGCCATGTATGTCTGATGCCATGTATGTCTGAACCTTGTAACCTGCATATCTTGAAAAATAAGCGAAGTACCAACTTCTAATCTGGTGTGTGGGTGTATCTAGGCATAAGGAAGAACGCTATTGAAAATTGGGTCGTCAAGTCAAAATCCAAGATGGCCGCCACCATATATATGTCTGAAACTTGTGAGCGAAATATCTTGAACAATAAGCGAAGTACCAACGTCTAATGTGGTGTGTGGGTGTATCTATTGGGTCGCCACGTCAAAATCCAAGATGGCCGCCGCCATGTCTGTCCGAACCTTGAGATGAATATCTTGAAAAATAAGCGAAGTACCAACTTCTAATTTGGTGTGTGGGTGTATCTCGCCATAAGGAATAACGCTATTGAAAATTGGGTCGCCACGTCAAAATCCAAGATGGCCGCCACCATATATATGTCTGAACCTTGTGAGATGAATATCTTGAAAAATAAGCGAAGTACCTTCTGGTGTGTGGGTGTATCTCGGCATAAGGAAGAACGCTATTGAAAATTGGGTCGCCACGTCAAAATCCAAGATGGCTGCCTCCATGTATGTCTGAACCTTGTGAGCGAAATATCATATCATAGCATGTTTTCTGCGTGTTCCACTTTGTCAACTCGCATCACTTCCCCGACGGGGGACCTAGGCGTAACGCTTGTTAACAATAATGCAACGTAATTTTTGCAAAACCTTTTTTTTTGTGATGCAATGCCCTGCTTATTAGGCACCAATTTGACAGGTTATAGTTGAGTCTGGAATGAAACCCAGACCAGACCGCTCAAAGGTAAGTACGCTACCGCTACACTATCCTGTCACTCATGTAAAAGTACATTGGCATGTCATAATATGCACAGCCTACACGAGGTATATAGGGTAGTCCATATGTGTGGTTATCCATGTGTTTGTTTTTCCTCGTATATAAATTTAATTATTTTTTATCATTTTTTTATTCCCTCACCTTTTGCAGACCCTTTTACTGAAGGCCTAACTCATGATGAGGCTTACGCTAGTTATTACGGCCGTGGTCAAATGGACAGCCTGAAAACCTGTTTCCAGGACACGTCGGCCCCTCCCCCCATACACATACCTTTGCCGACCATTATCCCACGCATGGGTGGTCGGTGTCGAGCAGACAGAGTCACTAGTGGTCACTTTGGAGTGGGATCGACCGGGTGGCGAACAGGACGGGCAACTGAAGACCTGTGCTTAGTGTGTGGAGACAAGGCATCGGGCTATCACTACAATGCACTTACCTGCGAGGGCTGCAAAGGTACGGCTGTTATTTCATGTACAGCTGCTGTTGTATATGTTGCTGCAGATTATACATATACATATATATATATATATATATATATATATATATATATATATATATATATATATATATATATATGTTGGACGATTATACATAAATCTGGAATGACACATGTTTGAATTTAACAGCAACGAGAACAACTAAAAATCAGAACAACGATTGGGGATGCCTCTTTATGGTTTTTTTTTTGGTTTGTTTTTTGTATACAAGATCGAGGCTCGTGCAAGAGCTAACATTGATCACAAAAAGACAAACTGACACATAAAACATAAAACATATGATAAAGGGAGTGGGCGAACAAGGTGGAGAGCAGGGACATCGGGAGATCTGTGGGAGGGGGAGGGCTTGGGGGAGGAGGCATGGGAAGGGGGGGGGGGGGGGAGAGGTATAAAACACATGGACACAGCTAGGACTTCCAGGAAATAAGTTGGTATTTCAAAAAAGTGGATCTGGGGTGAATTAACAGGGGTAGAAAAGATCAAGGTTTTGGATGGGGGAAGATAAGAGATGGTGGTGAACAGCTGTTTTAAAGACCTGGAGGGTGGAGTGGGATTGAAGTGAGTGGGGGAGTTTGTTCCAGCGGTGGGAGAAAAGAGGCATGAAGGTGAGCAGAGAGTCTTGATTTTGGCAGTTTAACCATAAGTGGGTTGCAGGCAGATCTTGTGCGACCTGTAGGAATATTTGGGGGACAGAGCACAGAGAGAGCTGGGGGAGCAAGGCTGAAGAGGGAGTCGGTAGAAGACAGAAAGACCACCAACCTGCCTGCGGTGAGTGAGTGAAAGGCCCTCGGAGATAGCTTCATCGCAGGAGATTCCAATGATTCTGAAAGCTTTGGTTTCAACAGCGTGAAGCCGAGCTAGGTGTGAGGCAGGAGCACCAGCCCAGAGGGGAGAGCAGTACTCCATTGTGCTGCGGATGAAAGCCTTGTATGTGCTGAGGAGCTCAGATGTGCCGAGGAAGGACTTCGGACGACGGACGATGCCCAGTCGGCGACTGGCTTTGGAGGTCAGCTTGGAAATGTGGTTTTCCCAGGATAGATCATGGCAGATAGTGAAACCCAAAACGCAAGTCGGGTTTGTTGTTCCCCAAATGCAAGTCGGGGGCCAAATCTTTCTCATTCTATCCTGCTGCTGCCCAGATTCATCAGGGCAGCATGGTCACGGTCAGAGTATCGATTGGTCCCCATGGACCAGTGCTTTCCCTCTTGTCTGTTCTCTCTCTCTTACCCTGTGTGGCCCTGACTGTGAAGGTGGGGTACACCATCCTGGATGTGGGGGATCTCCAGGTCGCTCCTGCGAGAGAATTGTCTGGGGCTATGAAACAACAACAACAACAAAACATTAGATGCCCTAAAGTATTAAACCATTGTTTTTAGTGGATGGAATGCACAAACATTGATTATAAATATGAATAATCCACATCAGAGATGGTCAGAACAAAAAGTAACTCAAGATCAACTTTGTTTCTGTCACTAATAGTCATCGGTAAATTACAGAACAACTCTAATTAACCAAAACCTAGTTATTCAATCATTGAACTTTCTGCTGGCAAGGAAGCAAATTGAATTTGCAGGCCGACCTTGATTTTATCAAGGGCTGATAGGATAGCTCTTAGGTAGCACATCACCTTTGACCTGTCTAGTCTGGGATTAATTTCCAACCTGACTGTAGCCATGAATTTAAAGATGGATTTGAGGCATCTGCTGATCACGTGAGAGGCAAAAATAATTCATGGTTGTCACCATAATCATGTACCGTGCGTGCCTCATTTGTTTGGGCTTGGTGGCTCATTTTGGTACATCGAACCGATGAAATACTCGTTGATTCAACATCCTGCCTGATAAGTGAGAAGCACCAGTCTGACAGGTTAGAGTCGAGTTGAGAATCAAATCAGAATCGACAGCCCGAAGCGAGTTTGCTATCTCTGAGATATCCAGCAGTCCTAAGCAAAACTCAAGGTTGGCCTATAAACATAAACTTTATGTTGGAGTTGTATAATGTGTGTTTTGTGGTAATGGGTGAAGTCGTGTGCTGGCAGTTTTCATTTGTTTTGGTAGTGTGTTGTCAACGTGATGCTGGTTTTTCAACCCCGATGTGTTCCAAATCCCCCAAGATGAACAGGGGACTAACTTTATCTTAGACACGTGCTAGCCTTTCCTTCATGCTCAGCGGTGTGATTAGTCACTGTTTCTTCCTGCTCATGTGTGTGAGAGAAGTCTCCCTCTTCCTTCCGGCCCAGATCAGTAAGATTTTCTCATTGGTGTTTGTGGTGCAGCTTTCCTGCTTTGCTGCCTAGATACAATGCCCCCCATAAGTATTGGAACAGTGAAGTGAAATTTGTTATTATTGCTTTATCCATTTTATCTTATCTTATTATTTATTATTTATTTATTTTATTTATCTATATATATAAAAGAAAGTTTTTGTTTGTTTGTTTGTCTGCACGCGCTAATCTCCTGAACGCTGAAAGATAGGAGGAAACCTCTGAAACAAAAAATGTCGGGACGGGCCCCGGGAAGGTTATAGGCTAGGTGGCGAGGCCGGTCGAGGCCGCCTCGGCCAGGCTGGGCCAATTTTGCAATTAAAAGCTGAGCTGAATTATAGTAGTCAATCTTCTGCGGCCGCGAGTAAAAGCTGAATTATAGTAGTAAGATCATTCAAAAAGAACCCGGGCAACGCCGGGTGCTTTCGGCTAGTATGTATATAAAAGAAAGTTTTTGTTTGTTTGTTACCTGCCGGAATAGATTCCGGCAAGTTGGTTGGTTTGTCTGTCCGTCTGTCTGTTTGTGCACAGTACTATGTCTACATCGTTGCACATAGCATCACCATACTTTACACACATATTTGCCTTGCCCTGGAATAGACTGTGCCCAATTTTTAACTCTCTAGGCCCAAGGTCAAGCTCAAGGTCACCCAAAACGTGAAATCAGGGGGGTCGAGTTTTCATTTAAAATATATTTCAAACCACTATAACTCTAAAAGTACAAGAGATATGCATACACTTACTGTTACTGACATATAGGAAGTCACATACGACATTTCATTTGGCACCATGACCTTTGACCTTGAGTGACCTTGAAAGGTCAAACTCAAGGTCAATAAAAAAGTACATTCCGGCAAGTCCTCGGTCTATGACCGATTTCTAGTTTGTTTGTTTGTTTGTCTGCATGCGCTAATCTCCTGAACGGTGAAAGATAGGAGGAAATCACTAAAACAAAAAATGTCGGGACGGGCCCCGGGAAGGTTATAGGTTAGGTGGCGAGGCCGGTCGAGGCCGCCTCGGCCGGGCCAGGCCCATTTTGCAATAAATCTTCTTCTTCTTCTTTCAAATTTATCTTGAAGTACAACTTATGCACATAATAGGAATATCTGACTGATTGCAACACATGCTTTCAAAATTCCCTCTCACGGGGCCCGACAGAAGAAAGAACAAGGAATCGTTGAGCACGAACTGATCCTGGGCTCGTGTCAGACATATGTACAGAAGATTAAATTCATTCAAAAAGAACCCGGGCATCGCCGGGCGCATTCAGCTAGTACTCAATAAATTTGGATTTCAGACCAACAGATGAATACGAGGGAAGAGTACAGAAGGTCAGCTTTTATTTCCTGGTATTTCTATGAATATATGTTTTACCATTGTTGAACAATAGCACTTTTTACAAAAAATGTTCTCTCAAGTGATGTCGCAGAGTTCGTCATTTCTCATCATCAATACTCTCGACTGTGTCAACGAACATGTGGTGTAGAGGTCATTGTAGCTCCTAGGACTTGGACCTCTGGTGGAGGTCTGGCTTTTGCAGCTCATTGGACGAACAATCTGGATGACCATTTCTACTGGGTTAAACAATCCACTATCCAAGCTGGTCTCCTCGACAGGGACGCAATATGGGATACTCCACAGAGTTTAGTTGCTTGTCGACTGCTTTTAGCTCCTAACAGTGTGCAAAGACTTAATCTGCAGTGCCATCCTGTATGGGTGTCCTCTGTGTGCTGGTTTTACCAGACCTCAACTTGTGCCCCTGAAAATGGTGGAATTCAAATTGGAGTAACTCACCAGGAGGTTAAGGTGCAAGGCCTGCTCTCCCACTGCAAATAGGTTGTGGTCTAGCAGTTTTATATTCCCTTGTATCTGGTCTTGCCCAACCTGTCCTGTTTGCTATTTGTCCGTGAAAGTCTGACCAGACTCCAAACCTGGTTACTTGGTTACTTTCCACAACTCCAGTCTAACTGCCGATTTGGATTCCACCCCCTCTTCTCTCACCTCAACTCATTTCTCCTCTCATCTCTCGACTATGAATTGCCTCCCTGAATCAGTCCAGTAAAGTTCTTCTCTCCAATGTTAAAAAATGGCAAGCCATCACCATGTCACATTCTCCTCGATTCCCTTCTATGTCCAGCTGCACTGTTCCACATTTGCCCTATTTGCTAAATTTTCCTGTTTTATATACCGTAAACAGTCACGTGAAAAAGTAAGTACACCCCATGTAAAGTTTTGTCTTTTTCAACATATTTCAACATACAGCTATTTGATCTTCATTTCAACAATATTGATAGATAAAGGTGATATAATATAACAAATATCATGAAACATTTACATTTTGTAGTCCATTGTATAATTTAAATAAACATAAATGCAAATTTCGCATGTGGAAAAAGTAAGTACACCCCAACATTTATCACTACTTCAAATACCTAAAATTAGAATCAGGTGCACTAGCTCAGGTGCAAATGATTAGAACGTCGTTAGAGAGGATCTTGGTGGAACCTGTCTTATTTAAACCTCAGACATTTCGTTTGGTTTGCTCTTTGATGTTGAAGTGTGCGGCGTCACCATGCCTCAATCAAAAGAGCTCTCTGAGGCCTTCAGAAAGAAGGTTATAGATGCCTACGGGTCTGGGAAGGGATTTAAAAAGATCTCCAAACAATTTGAAATCAATCATTCGACTGTCCGGAAGATCATCTACAAGTGGAGAAGATTCCAAACAACTGCCAACTTGTTCAGGCCAGGCCGCCCCAGCAAGTTCAGCCCGAGAGCAGACCGCAAGATGCTTAAAGAAGTCTCTAAGAACCCCAGAATGTCATCACGGGACCTACAGGTCGCTCTTGCCACTGTTGATGTCAAAGTGCACGAGTCTACCATTAGAAAGAGGCTGCACAAATTTGATCTACATGGGAGGTGTGCCAGAAGGAAACCTTTGCTGTCCAGAAAGAACATCAGGGAAAGACTAAAGTTTGCAAATGAACACCTAAGCAAAGACCAGCACTTCTGGAACAATGTGCTCTGGACAGATGAGTCAAAGGTAGAGCTATTTGGCCACAGTACCAGAAGACATGTTTGGCAAAAACCAAAGACAGCATTTGACCACAAGAACTGTAAACCAACTGTAAAGCATGGTGGTGGAAATATTATGGTTTGGGGCAGCTTTGCTGCATCAGGGCCTTGGCAGCTCACCATCATAGAATCCACGATGAATTCTTCATTGTACCAGAGGATGCTTGAGGATAATGTGAGGTCATCTGTCGGAGAGTTGAAGCTCAACCGAATGTGGACCTTGCAACATGACAATGACCCTAAACATACCAGTAAATCCACCAAGGAATGGCTGAAAAGAAAGAAATGGAGGGTTCTGGAATGGCCAAGTCAAAGCCTGGATCTAAATCCCATCGAGATGTTGTGGGGGGATTTGAAATGAGCTGTGCATGCAAGAAACCCCTCAAACATCGCACAGCTGAAAGAATTCTGCATGGAGGAGTGGACAAAAATTTCTCCAGGTCGATGTCAGAGACTGGTAGACAGTTATAAGAAACGCCTACTTGAGGTTGTTTCTGCCAAAGGGGGCAATACCACCTATTAGAGCCAAGGGTGTACTTACTTTTTCCACATGCGAAATTTTCATTTATGTTGATTTAAATTATACAATGGACTACAAAATGTAAATGTTTCATGATATTTGTTATATTATATCACCTTTATCTATCAATATTGTTAAAATGAAGATCAAATAGCTGTATGTTGAAATATGTTGAAAAAGTCAAAACTTTACATGGGGTGTACTTACTTTTTCACGTGACTGTATATTTTTTATGCCTCTGCCGACGAAGTCGTCTGAGGCATTATGTTTTCAGGTTGTCCGTCTGTCCGTCCGTGATCGGTTTTCTTTGCCGCGATAACTTGAGAAGGGCTGAAGGGACTTTAGTCAAACTTGGTGCAGTCATGTATAATGAGGTAAAGATGAACTGATTACATTTTGGGGTAACAAGGTCAAAGCTCAGAGGTCATGTCAGGTAAAAATCCTGTTACCATGATAACTTGTGAACCACTAATGGGATTCTGACAAAATTCGGTACAGTTATGTAGAATGATGTAAAGATGAACTGATTAGATTTTCGGGTCAAGAGGTCAAAGGTTAAAGTCTGTACTAGGTCTATAACTTCAGAACGACTAAAGGGATCTAATTCAAACTTGGTACACATATGTATAATGATGTAAAGATTAAATGATTAGATTTTGGGGTCCAAAGGCCAAAGGTCGTAGGTCATTTCATGTGAAAATGTGATAACTTGTGAACAGCTGAAGGGATTTAAATTAAAACTTGGTACAGGTATGTATAATGATGTAAACATGCACTCATTAAATTTTGGGGTCAAGAGGTCAAATATCAGAGGTCATGTCAGGTAGAAATGTGATAACTTGAGAACAGCTGAATGGATTTAAATCAAACTTGGTACAAGTATTGTAATGATGTAATAATGTGGGCGGAGGCGTATCGGTCGACGTCGTGACGTCGAAGAGTGTCATTCTAGTTATTACATGTTCCTTGTCGACTCAGCCCAATTTCCAGTTTCCTTGTCTTGCATTGATGTCCTTATTTGTGTGTTTGTTCTTTCCCCCTTTCTCCTTCCTTTCTTGTATACCAACTCCCTAGGCTCCATTTCTATGTTAATGTCACCTTCCCTGTCATTCAGCTATTCTAGGAGCATTGATCATAATAAAATTTTTTTATAGTAGTTTTACAGAAATCTTGAGTGCTAATAATATTTCATTAAAACTATGCATACAATTGTAAGAGTAAGCATTGATTGCCTTGCAGACGATAAGTTGATTATAAAAAAAAATAACCACATTTAGAGGCCATTTTTCCCCGCAAAGCGGGGGTTGGCCTTTTTCGGGAACCGTGGTTGTTGTTGTTTTTTGGTCCCCTTTTGTAATGTGTTTTGAACCGTGTTTGTAATTACGATAAGTTGATTGATTATGGCAAACTCAGGCTTCACAGAAGGTTTCTCTACCTCACAGGGTTTTTCCGCAGAAGCATCACCAAGCGGGCCGTATACACCTGCAAGAGTGTCGGGGCATGTGAAATGGACATGTACATGAGGCGGAAATGTCAACATTGCCGTCTGAGGAAGTGTCACCAAGTCGGCATGTTGGCTGAGTGTACGTGCACGTATCCTACTATGACAGTCCAGTTAATTTACTCATTTACTGATGACCGCTGAGCTTTAGATTAATCTATAACCTTTCTTCTGGTACTATTCTAACACCTGTTTGCAGTTTCTTTGAAATGGTAATGTTTGAGTCTAACTAGCCTCCAGAAACCCTTTCACTTCCGAGTTGGCCTGGCTGGCATTCCTCTCTAAGCCTATTGCAGGTTCATGATTCTGGAATCCCAGGTTGAAGTCTCATGTGCAGTATTCATCTTCTTCTTCCGTATGCAGCACAATGTTGCGGGTAGCATCATTACCTGAGGGCATGGCTGTGCCGTTGATGCAGTAACCACAGTAGGTTCGGGCAGGAATTTAGGATTTGTTCCTGGTGCAGGTGATAGCCCTCCTACTCATTACGAAGGGCACCGTGGGACTTTAACATCCACCAACTAATGTCAGCAGATGGGACGCCAGTTTAATGTTCATCCGATGGACGGCACACACATTGATGAATCACCCTGCCTGTGAAACACCAGGATGACAATTTATAGCTGGGCCGAGATTCAAACCCTGGCTAGACAAATTCGAGGTAAGTGTGTGTACCTCTAGGCCATCCCGCCAGCCCTCATGCACAGTGGCTTTGACCTTGTAATTGATGTAAAAAAAAATGGAGTGATATTTCCTCATTATTATGTGATGAATGTGCATGATGCACCTCCATGGTTGTTTGGTCTCTACAGTGAAAAAGATATTGCAGGTCATACGTAAAAATTTAAGGAATCTTCTTCTTTGTTCATATGCAGCACAAGGCTGTGGGGTAGCATCATTGGCTCTGGGCACGGCTGCACAGCTGATGCAATGATTTAAGGGATAAAGTAAAGTTGATAGAGAATAAAATGTTGCACTGACATGGAAATTATGGGTCCTTTGAATTGGTTGCCTCTGTTTCTTTGCAAAATTTGTCAATTCAACTCGAGAAAACACACACACACACACACACACACACACAAACACACACACACACACACCTTAAAAGAGGGCCATCCTATAGATGATGCCTTTCTGCCACAAAGTGACAAACTAATCGTGTTTGTAAGTTTATCTTCAGGAATGCTCTTATGGAAGGGAAAAGGGAGAACCAGTTGCATTCTTCTTCCTCTTCTCGTTCATCTGCCTCCTCCAAATAAGAGCTTCTTGGGATGCAGTTGTCTTCCATTCCAGCAAGATGACCTTGCCAACGGAGATTTTTGGCTGCAAGAGTATGCTCTAGTCTAGTGTCTCCTTCATCCCAAACTGTCTTGCTACTTATACACTCCTAATATGCCCTATCCACTGTTGAGCCTTAATGGTACCTAATATTTTTCAGAGGTACCGGTACCTGTCATGAAAGGCCTCAATCTTCCTGGAAATATATCTCTTGTTTATCCACATCTCAACCACATACGATAAGTTAGCGCTACAGCACAGCAAAAAAGTCTTTTCATCTTCAGGGAAAGGTCCTTGTTTTGAATATAGGTCTGTGCAGGGCTCCAAACATTTTTGAGCACAAGCAATCCTATCATCCTCCCTCTGCCCTTTTCACCCTGTCATCTGCGCTAGGTCGTCTTCCATCTGCTTGAAAATCCGCCAACATCACTGCTCTACATAAAAAGGTGAAAAAACTGATCCCCTAAACTACAGACCTATCAGCTTGCTTCCAATGATCAGAACGACATGCTGCAGCACTCACTCCACCTTGGACATGCTGCTTCAACTCACACAACAATAGATGGAGGTCCTCAATGTCACACATGAGATCAGGGCCATATCTCTGGACATCTCGTGCTTTTGATGCATCCTGCCTTGCTCTCCAAACGATCTGCTTGACTTGATCCAAGGTCAACTTCACACATGGCTTACTGACTTCCTCTATTCTTATAGCCAAAGTGTTAGTAGGGGAGCTCCCAATAGAGTTCGTGACCATTTTCCCGTGATCAAGGTTTGAAGGTTGATTTTGAAAGATAAAAATATATATAAAAAAATAAGCTTGGGTATCTTTTTTTAAAATGCGGGCTAACTCGGCCAGAGGACAAAATCCAAGATGTCCGCCAAAACCGCGAAATCGGGCATATTTCCGCCTACGTGAATGCTACATATACATATTGGGTGTCCATATGTGGGTTTTTCTGGGCCCATATCTTGCATCTTACATCAGTCAAGTGATATTGTGACTTAAAATGATATTAAATGATTAATGTTGACCAAAATCCAAGATGGCCGCTGCAAAAAACCATGTATTGTATATGTTCATAATTGTGCATACCATAGATTCATCGCTGGCGTCTAAATACAGTTTTACATGACTAGTGTTTTCATTTATAACCTTACTGTTACTATGAATGACTTTTTGAGCAGGTAACGAACCAAGATGGCTGCCTCTCGCCCGTTAGATAAGCAGTTATGGCTACTGTACATTGTATCTATTGCAACGTCTTTTATTTGACACAATGTTCAAGGTTTTCATTTGCAATCAGTAAGAAAGAATTTATCTTTCTCTATTTTGTTTTATTATATTTACAGTGACATGACATTACATTTACAAGCAGTGATACACATTGCACAAGTAGCATATACGGTAGGGTTGAAAATGACAATAGTTGTTATAACAGTTTGTTTGTGTTGGATAGATTGAAATTGTTATTCACTGTCCGAATCGTCCGTCTCGGACCCAGACTCGACTGGATCATCCATAGTTGGGCTGCTTTCCAAAGCCTGAGTTATTTTTTCTGGGAGTGCTGGGTGAATGTACCTCAATGGAAGACACATGCCTTCCTCGAGATGCCAGCCATGAGATAAAGGAGACGGTGGCGCATCAGGTTTTTCGTAGTTGAGCAACACGTAGGTTTGATAGTTCACTCTCTTGACTTTCAAATCGTGGGATTCTTTGTCTGGTGGAAGCCGCAGTATTGATTTCCTTTTCATTTGTCGCCACTTCCTGGCCCGAGCATCACACAGAGTGGTACTTTGTTTGTCCTTGTATATGTACCGTATGGTGTACAGCGTCATATGATCAAGCACCTGCTGAGGGACCGGTAGGTGTTTCCCTACTTCACTGAGGAACGCTCTAGCTTCAGGTGAAGTGGATGATATGTCGAAGATGGTTTTCTTCCCATGTCCAAAGAATGCTGCTGTTGTGTCTGAGCCGCTGTGGACGTGAAGAGGAACTATGATATCTGCTATTTCCTTCGGGCAGAAAGCTGTACAATCTATGAACTGCTTTTTGTACTTCATTGCGAGCACCCCTTCAGTTCTATGAGCAACATACGATGCCAATACAAGCACGTCCGTATCTTCTGCGTCGATGATAACAGGTGTTTATATTCCAGCTTTACGTATTTGTGAGTAGATGAAGAACATGCATGTGTCTGCTTCTAACTGTTCACACTGGAAGTCTGTAACAGGCAAACCTGTCGATAGATTGACACATGTGGGCCCAACGCAGTAGACAAATTCAGTGTTAGAATAGTTTCGGTACAACACGCTGAACTCGTTTCTGAGAAAGATCTGTAGGTGCTGCTTGTTTGTTGCATTGTGGAAGAAGTCTTGAAATCCTTTGGCAGATGGGAATTTGTCCGACTGCTTGAAAAATACATTCTTGGAGCCATCTGAAAATCCAGAAGTGCTTTTTCGAAGCTTGCGTTCGCTATCCTTGACGGTCAGGGAAACATCATATCTGTCATTGACAAACACAACTTGTGATGCATATTTATGTCTGCTCATAATGACGGCGAACACCTTCGATGTGTAGTCTCCCCAGGTGTAGGAAATTCCATCAGCCTTTTCCCTGTCTTCTACCGATGGCGTAGACAAACGCCATATAAATCCCATGTCCAGGATCGCCGTGTACTTGTCTGGTGTTGGTTCCAACGCATGTAGCTTGAATTTTTCTACCAACTTAGATTTTTGCACTTTTTTCATGGTGCCGTTGATATTGAATATTGGCAGACATTCATCTGTGACTCGGTACGACATTATCTCTGACAAGGTGAAATTTTCGGTGTCATTTTCAGCAAGTGAGACAACTGCTGCCATCGCTCTGTTCTCCATTGCGTCTGACTTCATGATGCGCTCGCCAGTCTTGACTGAAGGTGGGTTGCTGAAGTTCCGTCTCAAATTCCTGTGAATGGTTGCATGGAAAGGTTTGTTGCTGCTGAACATTCTGTCTTCACAGAATGCCTTCAAGCATTTCTCGCCATCGGTGTGGACCGATTCAAAATCTTGAATGAGGTCATCAGAAGCTACCATTCCAGACTGTAGTGACTTCAAGACCTTGTTTTCTTCATTGAAAGGGTCACAGCCGAATTCAGTGATGCAGTTGTTAATATCTTGTACAGCTTGTTCGTCTTCCTTCATGCGAGTGGGAGCATTTTCACTGTGATGTCGTTTTGATTCTGATGTGCTGGCAAGATCATGCAGTGAGGATCGGACTCTATTAACATTGTTAGCATTTCGGGAATGTGACAGCAGCATCTTTTCGTTCTTCAAAATTTTGAGCCAGCCAGCTTTCATCTTTGAACCCTTGTTCATTGTCATCTCGATCCAGAGATCCAATGGCAAACATGAGTAAGGCTTTCCCGACATGGATTGAGCAAATAAGCCATCTCGCATGTATTGTGCTACATCCTCTGGGAGGGATTCCATTTCCAGCCAATACTCAACCAACCACCGTCCATATTTATCGTTGTCATAAATCTGGATCCATGGTAGCATTAAACGTAATGTCGACTTGAATTGTTCCCAGTTCTGGATTCTCAACGCATGCAGATTCATCATCAATATTTCAGTCATCTCCATAAATGTGATCCAGTACTTTGCCATTGAACCACCGGACTCCTCAATTCTATTGAACTCATCTGCCACCAATGAAATAACCTATTGGTTGGCTTCCAGAAGTGCATAACATTCCTGCCGTTCTTCTGCTGTTGAGGAAGGATTCCGCAGGACAGTCAAGTGAGCTTCAAGTTCATCTGAGATGCTTCCCCCATTCTGTAGTGACTGTTGTATGATTCTTCTCAGCAGAGTTTCATACATCAATCGGAGACATCGTATGCTCCTCTTGTAGTGTTTGCCCCGTAATGCCTGGTCCACAGACCCTTCTGCAATAACATCTGCCGCAACGAGGATGTCAGACAAGCCAGACCCGTGAAAACGCTTATTCATGGCAGAAATGTAAGACATGTGAATATGAAATGGGCCCATAGAAGGCAACACGACACTGAATTTATCAGGGTGTTCGTATCTCATTTGCACTATCAAGGCATACACTGGTTGATCTCCTACCAACTGGATGAAGGGCATGTTCTTTTTGCCTGCTGCATCAACCATCCGGCACATTATTTCGTGCACTACAGATTTTCCAGGAGGATTTGGAAAAGTCAAGAAGTAATACGGCTTGCTTTTGACAACATGCGGCTGAACTGTTGACTGGAAACCTGCAAATCCCCCAACTGTTTGACTGCATGGTGCAGGTGGTGTATGAGTCTCATCTAGACGTGCCATGGCATGAATGAGTCCTCGCTGCCTCTGGACTTTAGTATCTGAAGGAGTAATGTCAACACCTGTTCGCATACTTGGAGCTCCACGCTGGACAGTCTTGTAAGGATGGACTTTATGCTGATCGATGCAAAGATGCTTCATTTCTTTAGACTTGGGAATTGTTAATTCTGGGGCCGATTCCTCTGGAGCATGAACCAAATCAAGTGGCTGGACAAACATAACATTTGTACGGTGTGAAGTGTTCGCGCCAGTTAGCGTGTCCTCAGAAAAGTCATCATTGTCCATTACTGCTGTCCCTGGCATACCCAGTGCAAGCTCCTCTGGACATGCTTTGTTCTGCTCAATATCGTACTTGGCCCAAGCATCATAGAGATGTAGCACGTCTTTGTAGCTGATCCCAATTGAGAATTTTTTCAATAACTCGACAAGTTCCCGGCTTCTGGTTAGTCCGTGTATCATAACAGACAACCTTGTTCCAAATGAAGTTCGTTTGCCTGTCATATATGAAGAGAGCAAGGCAGTCAAAGCGATAACTGCAGAGTCGTCATCCTCCATATCAAGGTCACGCTGAGGTTTTGAAGACTTTAGACGGGAAATGAGCTGTTTCAGTAGGCTGCTTGTTTCGTCCTCATTGAGTAAATCGTCAATGTGAGGTGGCCAGATCATTGGCGATACTTTTGCTGCTTCAGCTCTAATTCGTTGCGCTACAATTGAGACGAGTTGGTCATCAGTTGCACCTAGGCAATTTACAGCAGCTTCTATGTATGTTCCACCAGCTGACGTGTCAAAAACCATTGAGCTCTTGTTTTTTGTAACTCTTTCGTGGAAACCAATTTGGTCGCTGAATTCCGTTTGGAGCATAGATTTTATTGTGCTAGACTTCACAGTGTTCACAGTCATGCCAAAGTTCACCAGCATTTGCGTGTAGTCTTGTAGAAGGCTCTGTAGTGTTCGGAGTTCATGTCTTTCAAAAATTACAGTGCGCACATGTTTGAAAAACATTTGACGTACTTCTGCCAGTCGTACATTGTGCATGTGCAAATGTTGATCATTATAATCATGGACTTTGATGTATTTCGTCCAACATGACCGATGGTAGCGGATCTCTGTGGCAAATGGATCTGACGTGGAATCAATCAGTGTCAAAATGCGATCCCGCATATTCTCGTCGTCCAGATGGACTGTGTGACCTTTGAAGACATGCCATGCATCCATTTGTTGCATGATGTGCCACTTGTCCCGTCCAGGGTGTTTCAGGTCTTCTCCCTTCATACACCAAATACACAAATGTTTGTCTTGTATAATACCGGTTTGTGATCGTGATTGTCTCTGAGCGCAAGATGGTCCAGGTGCTTCGTCAGCTACATCATCGCTGCGAGAGATTTCTGTTTCAAAACATTTCTTTTGTCGCTTTAGTGCCTGCTCCAATTTATAGTTACTGGCCAGTTGAACTTTACACAGTTTGTGGAAATATATTCCAGCTGGTCCATTGTGCCATGGCACTGCATCAAAGACTTGACCGTATTTGTCCAATCCTCTCCATCGTTCTGCTTGTTGTTGGAGATGCTGCCAGGCTTCTGGGCTTAAGCTACTCTTTTCCTCATCACAATGCTTATGACAGAGGATACACTCACTGGAGCTTGATAGTCCTGGAGGCTGGTCCTCATCTTCACTCTTTCTCTTCTTTCCTTGAATGGGTGGTGTCGCCATGGTATACTCTGCAATGAAAAATAAAACCTATTACTTACTGTACATACCGTACATCAGACAGCATGATATGAATGATGTTAATACTTAACTGAACTTAAATATTGAACAGGACAGATCTTTATCTCTTAAAGAAAGGGACTTAACTAATATTTTAACTATTATTAGTTGAATATACTTAACTGTAATGCCTTGATCCATTGTCCACCCTGGTACTCCCTGGAAATTAATACTAACAACTACCTGTGAACAAATACCTGTGAAACTTAATCAAACCATCTTGTAGATAAGGCAGCAATCTTGGTTCGTTACCTGCTCAAAAAGTCATTCATAGTAACAATAAGGTTATAAATGAAAACACTAGTCATGTAAAACTGTATTTAGACGCCAGCGATGAATCTATGGTATGCACAATTATGAACATATACAATACATGGTTTTTTGCAGCGGCCATCTTGGATTTTGGTCAACATTAATCATTTAATATCATTTTAAGTCACAATATCACTTGACTGATGTAAGATGCAAGATCTGGGCCCAGAAAAACCCACATATGGACACCCAATATGTATATGTAGCATTCACGTAGGCGGAAATATGCCCGATTTCGCGGTTTTGGCGGACATCTTGGATTTTGTCCTCTGGCCGAGTTAGCCCGCATTTTAAAAAAAGATACCCAAGCTTATTTTTTTATATATATTTTTATCTTTCAAAATCAACCTTCAAACCTTGATCACGGGAAAATGGTCACGAACTCTATTGGGAGCTCCCCTACTATGTGGCACTCAACGGAATGCTTTCATCTGCTCTCCCCGTCAAGGCTGCAGTGCCCAAATGCAGTGTTCTGGGCCCAGTCCTATTCCTGATCTTCATAAATGATCTCTGACACTATAAATTCTCGTTATCTATTTGCTGATGACTGCACCCTCTGCTATGACATCCCTTTTCCTTCAGACAAGCGGGCTATCACTTACAAAGCTTTCATCTGCAACTTCATGGAGTACTGCTCTCCCCTCTGGCCAGGCTCCCCTGCCTCACACCTTGCTCAGCTTGATGCCGTGGAAACCAAGGCCTTTAAGATTATTGTAATCTCCAGCGATGAAGTTGAGTCTAAATTGGCTTATCACTTCAACACAGCAGACAGGTCGGTGGTCTCTGTCTTCTACCGCCTCCTTTCTGGTCTTGCACCTTCTGATCTTTCCGTGCTTTGTTTACCCCAGCTTTCTGGAGGACTCACACAGTCCACCCTCACCCCCCTTCTGGCGAAACTACCTAAATCCAGGATCACTGCTCACCTCCACTCATTTGTTCCTCTTTTTCCCACCTGTGGAATCAACTTCTACATCCTCTTCAATCTCATTCTTCCCTCCAAGTCTCCAAGACAGCTGTTCACCACCATCTTAGATCATCCCCAATCCAAAATCATAAAATTTTCTACCCCAATGCACTCCAATTCCCACTCCTTCCAAACTTCCAGTTTTTCTTCCAGAGTTTCATTCTGTAGCCATCTTGTCCACCCCATGCATCCTCTCCAGCCCCATGCATCCTCACCATGCATCCTCACACACCCATTGTTGTGGGAAGGATTGTGGGTCAGAATGCACGTCCACCTCATGCTTCCTGGCCTTTAACTCTGCTGTTGGTGTTTCTCTCTCTCTCCCTCTTCTGTTCCTTTTGTCCTTTGCATTCCGTTCCATTTAGTGTACTCGTAAACCATGAGCCTCGACTATGTATACAATTTTTAAATACTAACAATATACTACGCTCGTAATGCTGCCATCAACCTCCATGCGAATGTGCATGGTCAAACATCCAATATTTAGCCCGTGATATTGGCATTGACCATCACAACTGCCATGGGCCACTAACCAGTGACTGAGGCCTCATGCCATCTATCGCAGCTTTTCGTGTGAACCTGAATATACAGTGAGAACTGAGGACTTGCAAGGCTACTGCCCTGCAAAACCACAGCCCTTTCATGCTAAACTTACATGACCACAACAAATACTGCATGACTCAACAGTACCTTTTATATTAGCAAACAGATTAAAAAGTCGAGGAGGTATGACGTGCACAGGGAGCGGGGGCCAGAGATTTGGCAGACCCGAGTGGAAGGAGGGCCTGAGATTTGGCGGACCCGAGTAAACATGCAGGGATCATGATTTGCACATACACATGCATGATTATGGTTTATATACGTTTGACACATGCATGGATTGTGATTTACACGTACACATGCACGATTATGGTTTATACACGTTTGACTTTGGTTTTACTTTTGGTTTTGCTTTGGCATGTTTTTTCTTGTTTTGTGTGACATCATATGCTGTGTATAGCACATCATTTTAATGTGTTATATATATACATATTGTGCACATGTTGTATTGTATACACACGTTATATGTGACATGTACAGTGGTATGTTGTGTACATGCGTCTTGTGCATGACATATTGTACATATTTTGTACACGCATGCGCACACACACACACACGAAGGTGGAAACATCGAGGCCTGGGAGGGCTCTCTTCCACCTTCTGAAACCCACATTTGGAAATAACAACCAAATACATACATATACACACACCAATGTTTTACCGGTTATCCACCTTTGCTTCAGGCTTGTTGACAGAGGTGCAGTGCAAATCAAAACGTCTTCGCAAAAGCATGAAGAAGAATATGGACATCAATCCAAACCAGAACGACAACAAATTGGTTTCATCAACCACCAGAGTTTGCGAGGTAATTCATATCACATAATGATTATTCTGTTTGGCTTTCCCTTTAAGTTATCAAGTCACCAGCTCTCTGCAAGAAGGAAAAAATACCTGTTAGTACAAGACAGGTGGTGACATCATTCACATAATCATAATTTTAAAATAATGATTCATGCATGCACAATAATTTGGCCACTAAAGAGAGCTGATTGTAATATGTAAGCAACTTTGGCTACCAGTTCAAATCCTCACATTTTGCTTAATCTTTGATATCAATGTGAATTCAGATGATATTCTATTGTTGAAACACACACACACACACACACACACACACACACACACACACACACACACACACACACACACACACACACACACACACACACACACGTTTGGATTCTTTTGAGACCTGAGAGGGCTCCGTTCCACCTTCTGAAACCCGCATATTGAGATACAGTGCCTTCAGAAGAAAGTATTCACACCCGGTGACTTTTTTTTCACATTTTGTTGTGTTACAGTCTGCATTTAAAATAGATTAACTTGAGATTTTTTTTGTCACTGATCCACACATAATACCCCAAAATGTCAAAGTGGAATTTTGTTTTTACAGAAATTTTTACAGGGTATATAGGGTGACAACAATGATGTCATTAGTGAAGTGGTTTTCTCACCATAATTGGTTGAATTGAAATCCTTATCCAAAAATTGAAGTTTCATATATCTGATTTATGACCTGATGTAATGGGGTAATTTAATTTATGACGTCATATGTCACATGGTATTGCAGCCATATTGGATTAAAGGGGAAAAAATTGAACGTCATTTTCCCCAAAACCACTCAACGAAAAACATTGAACCTTGGCATATGTCATCAACTCTTCATGGGGTATATACGGTGATAACGATGACATAATTGGTGATGTAGTATTCCAACCATAATTGGTTGAATTGAAATCTTTATCTTCACATATCTGATTTATGACACGATGCGAGGGAAGAATTAAATGAATGACGTACATACTTAACCCATGACAATAAACGGTGATATAATAGGGTGCATGGATTGTACGGGTACATTGGCCATAATAGCAGTGGGACATAATAGTACAGTGCGTATCAAAAAAGAAGGTAATCCGAATTCAAGGGGTTTATATGCAATGGTTATTTAGTTTGACAATTTACATGTGGTTTACCAATTATGAGGAGATCCTCAGCTTTCCAGTGATGCCTTTCATGCATCACACATGACCGAGTACATGTTCATTGAAAATGACGAGTTCAAATCGCATTTTTACAAGTTTGGCTAATCGGTGCAAGACAGTTTTAAATGGACGCATTACTTGTCGACTGCCAAGTTGATTATGTAAAATTGTTAAGCTGGTCTGGTAATCGTCGGTTGCGTCGTCCTTTGTTTAAGATGGGTATTTAAGATGGGCCTACAGTGTATGGGTTCAGAGACAGTCTGAGTCATTGAAAAGATGGTTCAACTTACAACTGAACAGCGGACCTTCGTGGTTACAACCTTTCACCAAACTGGAAGTTTGCAGCGAACTCGTGATGCGACCAGGGAACGTTTCCCAGAATGGGAGCCTCCAGCAGCCAAAACTATCTGGGCGAATGTTAGAAAATACCAAGAGCATGGCACTAGCCTCGACTGCAACAAGGGGAATTCTGGTAGGAGGCGCACTGGGCGATCGGAAATGAACATTGCAGCAGTAAGGCAGCAAGTTTTGGAGCATCCTAGGAATACCAGCGCAAGACGAAATGGGACGGGATTGCCTTCGGCAACATTCAACCGAATCACAAGACTGGACCTCCACCAACATCCATATCGGATTCACATCCGGCATCAACTTACGCCAGGGGATTTTGCCAGGAGGCTGGTGCTTGCCGGATGGTTGATAGCACGTTGCGAAGCAGATGTCAATTTCCTGCGGTATCTCATTATCGGCGACGAAGCTGCTTTTGCCATGGACGGCAAGGTCAATACCCATAATGTTCTTGAATATGCACCGACAGGACAACCCCCGGAATTTAATTTTGACACCAACATGAATCGACAAAAGTGGCCTGTTTGGTTGGGACTTTGTGGAAGTGGTCAGGTGATCGGACCATTTTTCTTAAAAAGGAATGTCAATGGTAACAGGAATCTGCAGATGATCAATGATGAAGTTTTACCGCAGCTGGAGGAGAACTTTGAGCGACAGGTTTGTGGTGTCTTCAGATATCTCTGGTGGGCCCAAGACGACGCCCCAGCACATCGTCTTATCGCTGTCCGAGATCGACTGAGGGAACTCTTTGGAGACCAAGTGATCACCCTCAACCATGCAGTGGAATGGCCGCCAAGATCACCTGACCTCACACCATGTGATTATTTCCTTTGGGGACATTTAAAGAACAAGGTGTTCGTAACTCCTCCCCGTGATCTTGACGAATTGCAGGGCCGTATTCGACATGAAGTGGATGCTTTGCGCAATGACCCGGCTATGGTGAGACGAGCAGTTCAGGGCATGCTCCGCCGCTGTGAGCTTTGTGTTGAAAGGGGAGGTGGACATGTTGAAGGTGTGGGTGCATAAAGGCCAATCATTCCTGAGAAATGTTTCACATCTGACGTTCATTTTGCACCAATTATCCTGACTTGCATCGATTAGCCAAACTTGTAAAAATGCGATTTGAACTTGTCATTTTCAATGAACATGTACTCCGTCATGTGTGACACCAATGATGCATGGAAGGTATCAATGGAAAGCTGAGGATCTCCTCTTAATTAGTAAACCACATGTAAATTGTCAAAATTAATAACCTTTGCATATTAACCCCTTGAATTCGGATTACCTTTTTTTTTGATACGCACTGTAGAAGTGTTCAGTTAACGAGGTTTTTGTTCAGAATGAACTTGTGAGGAGAGACTATGCGCTCTATGAGTGTCATTCTAGTTGGATTTGCAGTACTATGGTGTGGGCCCTTATTTCAACCAGCATGACAACGCACCAATTGCATTGTTTGTAATCAAGATGACCGTCTTCAAAATATTGTCCATGAACAGAATATTGACTTGAAGAAGGTGTCATGAATTTTCCATTTCTTAATGGCCTGTTATGTTTTTGTCACAACCACAGGGTTCGGAACTGACTGCAGAGCAGCAGGAGCTCATCGACAGGATTATGGAAGCTCATAGACAATACAGGTTGCCCCATGACCTTGTACGGATCTCATTCTGTCCCTCCACATATACTTGCATATGTATCTGTAGTATGTTTGTCTGTTTGTCTGGCTGCGTGTCACAATCTTTCTCCGAGATGGTCAAACGGATCTTTATCAAGCTTTCAGTGGTTATTCAGTCACTGCCTGGGAGTGCTTTAGGCAAAAACGTTTTGAAGATTTGGGAAAAAAATCGTTGCATTTTTTCATCGTTGCAAAAAACAAGGATTTTGCTTTTAATCACTGTGTTGTGCCTAAGCCTTTGTAACTATGTGAATTGTAGCTTTGTAGCTATATTAAATGATCCCGACCCCATTCCTTAGTGGGTGTAGGGAAGTGTTTTAGGCCCCCACAAAAATAGAGAAAAAACAAAATTTCATTCCCTCAAAATGCTAACAGGATTTGAATAGTATCGGGCAACACCGGGGACCCCTGCTAATTATCCTCACCTCCCCTTCCTCCCCCAGCATAGTGGGATAGGGGTGTGTGTGTGTGTGTGTGTGTGTGTGTGTGTGTGTGTGTGTGTGTGTGTGTGTGTGTGTGTGTGCATGTACGTACATATGTGTGGCAGTTTTGCTTTCACCCCTGTCTGTGCACAGGATATCTCAAAATTTATGGATGGATTCAGACGAAATTTGATGGACAGGTTGGGTGTGTGACATGGCCGAAATTATTATATTTTGGTGAAGATTCGGAGTTGGATCTGGATACTAGAATTTTTAAAGTGGGACACAGGGCCAAAAACGATATATAGCATGATATCTCAAAAAGTTGTGGACGAGTTATGACAAAACTGGGTAGGTGACAAGAACAAGCCGATTTTTTTTCCCCAAATTTTTTTTTTGGCCTAAAACACTGATAAACACATTGGCACTCACTGATGAACCTCCCAAAGTTTGACGAAGATCCATTCAGCCATCTCTGAGAAGAATGGTGACACACGGACAGACAAACGGCTCTCTTATAGTACAGATTGAGCTTCAGTGTGTCTGTCTAAAGGTGTGTTCAGTTACCAAGTTTATTGTACAGCACTCGCCAAGTGGCTGAAATACTCGAGCAAGCACTCCATTCGAAACTGTTGATAAGGAACAGCTGACTTGTCAAGCAATAGTTAGCTGATTGGTAACTGAACACAACTCAGGCCATAACGTTTTTACACATTGAGCTTTTGTCTTCAACAAACCTTTATTATGAGAATATGGAGAAAATAAATGAATAAAATGTACAATTTTTCTAACTGACGTTTTATCAAGTTCAAGTTTAGTCCCCCCCCCCCCCTCCCATGCCTCCGCCCCCAAGCCCTCTCCCTTCCACAGATCTCCCAATGTCCCTGCTCTCAAATGTTGTGCTTGTGTGCTTCCCTCTCTCTCTCCATCTTGTCTCCCGCTCCCTTTATCATATGTTTTATGTGTCATTTTGTTTTTTTGTGATCAATGTTAGCTTTTACACGAGCCTCGATCTTGTATACAAAAAAAAAAGTATAAAGCGGGCATGTGGACGGGCTTTGTGTTTTGAGATGGTTTCTAGTTGCTGATATGTCTTGGTTAGCAGAACATTCATCAGACTTTATCTTTCTTATGTTGTAATTGCCCTACAAGAGGAAAATCACTCGCACATGGTGGCTTAGTAGTAAGAATATTGGCCTGGGATATAAAGGTTGCAGTTCGAATCCGACTGAAAGCAGCAGCATGAAGGATTTGGATTTCAATCCTCTGGAAACCGATCGATCTCAGAAGAATTTATCATGTTGTAAATGGATCATCAGTTAAAAACCCAGCTGACTTAATGATTTGAGAATTAATTTTTAATTTGTGTGTCCCAGCTGATCTGGTCTACACATGATGCTAGGCCACAGATGGCGGTTGCCTCTTAATGCCCTGGGGGCAATCTAAGACGGGCACAAAATTGTTGTGTGAAAAGTTCGCCACCAAATGGACTCCCCTCCCCCACCTATCCTATCGAATAGAAAGTGATTGATCTTTGCTCTGTTGCTGATATATAATTGGTCATAATGTTGAGCCTGGTGTTGGCTTAGCGGTTAGGGTGCCGGCTTGGGATCCTAGGATCCTGGGTTCGAATCCTGGTCGATCGCTGAATTAATGCCAGGAGGGTTGACTCAGCCTGTCATCCTTCAGAGGTCGGCAAATTGAGTACCAGCTTGCTGGGATGAATGATCCCGGTGTGTACCCCGATTTAGAATAGGTACACCGTATCCCTGCGCATCGTAAGAGCATGACCAAGGGTTGGCGTCAGGAAGGGCATCTGGCCATAAAAACATTGCCTCAAACAGGGAACCATGATTGTCATGGGGCCCGCAAGGCTAACCCCCGCTCTAGCGGGGAAAACGGCCTTAAAACGATCATTCATTCATACTGTTGATTTTGCATCTCTGAAAGACGAAACAATTGTATTTTCTATGCCTGCGAGTGCTTTAGATGATTGTGTGGGTGTTGACTTAAATGGTCCATTTCTGGTTGCGGAATGTAGGAGGAGAATGAGGAACAGCAGCACGATGTGGTGGAGCTGTTTCACCTTTCGGAGTTAGCCACAAAACACGTGCAAGCACTAATCGAGTTCACGAAGAAACTGCCAGGTGCTTCATCAACACAGTACATCAGTGTGTCAAGCTCTAACATGGAATGGTACTCGCAGTGAGACCTATGGGCTATGGTCCGTTGGGAATACCATTGGTGGATGTTCTTGTAAGGGATGAAAGAAATCGCACCCGTTTCCGAAGGAAGCGTTCAGTTTTGCATTTAAAAAATGAAATGGGCAAAGCCTAGAAACGAACGAAACCCTTTCGAATTATCCACTACAATTACCCTTTAGGACCCCTTAGAATTACCCTTTATAATTACCCATTAGATTTACACTTTAGAATTACACTTTAGAATTACACTTTAGAATTACCCGTTATAATTACCCTTTAGAATTACACTTTAGAATTACACTTTAGAATTACACTTTAGAATTACACTTTAGAATTACACTTTAGAATTACACTTTAGAATTACACTTTAGAATTACACTTTAGAATTACACTTTAGAATTACACTTTAGAATTACCCTTTATAATTACCCTTTAGAATTACACTTTAGAATTACACTTTAGAATTACCCTTTAGAATTACACTTTAGAATTACACTTTAGAATTAACCCTTTAAAATTACCCATTCAAATTATCCTTTAGAATTACCCTTCAGAATTAAACTTTATAATTATCCTTTAGAATTACATTTTAGAATTAACCCTTTAAAATTACCCATTCAAATTATCCTTTAGAATTACCCTTCAGAATTAAACTTTATAATTATCCTTTAGAATTACATTTTAGAATTAACCCTTTAAAATTACCCAATTCAAATTATCCTTTAGAATTACCCTTTAGAATTAAACTTTTGAATTATCCTTTAGAATTAACCCTTTAAAATTACCCATTCAAATTATCCTTTAGAATTACCCTTTAGAATTAAACTTTATAATTACCCTTTAGAATTACACTTTAGAATTATCCTTTAGAATTAAACTTTATAATAATCCTTTAGAATTAAACTTTATAATTACCCTTTAGAATTAAACTTTATAATTACCCTTTAGAATTAAACTTTATAATTACCCTTTAGAATTACACTTTAGAATTATCCTTTAGAATTACACTTTTAGAATTAACCCTTTAAAATTACCCATTCAAATTATCCTTTAGAATTACCCTTTAGAATTAAACTTTATAATTACCCTTTAGAATTACACTTTAGAATTATCCTTTAGAATTAAACTTTATAATAATCCTTTAGAATTAAACTTTATAATTACCCGTTAGAATTAAACTTTATAATTACCCTTTAGAATTAAACTTTATAATTACCCTTTAGAATTACACTTTAGAATTACCCTTTAGAATTAAACACAGTGGGTTAGAAAGGTTTCCTCTTCTTCATTTTTGATGGATGGATAGACTGTTTATTTTTAAACAGTGAAGCCACTTCAATATTTGGCAATGTTTGGTTCTCCTGTAGGGTTTACGTTACAAACAAAAGCTTCTCAGCGAAAGCCCATTCTGCTTATTTGAGAGAGGTGAGGCATTGAATATCCTTGGGTTTATCATATTTTTTTGTATAAAGTCAAGACTTTAGAAGAGCTAGAACACTGAACAGAACAAAATAAACAGTAGAGGGAGGAGTTGGTGGGGAGAGAGGGTGAGGGGGGTTAAAGGTGGGGGAGGGGGTAGCACCTATATTGAGCATGAAACACCTGAGTTTTATTAAGGGTATGAACATTGTCGATTCAAAATATGGCATAAAAATGACAAGCTCACCGATTGCTCTTTGACTGTTCTCCCGGCAGGCTTTCAGACCCTGGGCCACGAAGACCAGATTGCTTTACTCAAGGGTTCAGCCATTGAGGCCATGATGCTCCGTTCAGCACTCACTTACAACGGAGATCAGCTTGCTCGAATGTCACCAGGCTTCAACGCCCAGTTGCTGCGCAATGCCGGTATGTCGGGATTCCGACCTTACAACGGCATGTCAGTTTTTTGGCTTTTAAGGGTTGTTCATTTGGAGTGAAGAACAAGATCAGACTTCGTACATAAACGGCGACATTCTGGGGGGTATGAATATGTATATTTTAAAGTCATCTTGCAGCTGGAAGCATCTCCATCAAATTAACCCATTATTCCAGGAACAAACTTTGACCCAGAGGCCCAATTGACCTAAATTCCCAGTGAGGTTTTAATTAATTTGTATGCATTACCATTTTATGACAAGTAGTATTGGTTTAGACTGATATAATTTAGACGCCACTCGCCTCCACATGCTGTCTAGCCTGGTTTGAATCCCGAACCAACTATAAAATGTCATCCTGGTGTTTCACAGGCAGGGCGATTCATCAATGTGTGTGTTGTCCCTTGAATGGACGTTAAACTGGGTGTCCCGTCTGCCAGCATTAGCTGATGGACGTTAAAGATCCCACGGTGTCTTTTGTGAAGAGTAGGCGAGTTATAACTGGCACAATTAACAATTTCCAAATTCCTGCCCTAATTACTGCTGGGAGAAAGATGGAAAACTAACAAGCATGGCCACAAGCCAGGAAACTGCTTCAGAAGAACCAACACTCTGAAATACAGAGTATGGTACATCGGAGTGTGGGTTTTTTTAATGGAAAAATGGAGGTACAGGTCCCCTAGGTTGAGGAGTTTACACATCATGCTAAAATACGCCATTTGTGTTTGTCTGTCTGCTGAATATTTGATGCCAATACATGCCGTCGTTACTTATCCAATCTCAACCAAACTTGACAGGATGACCAAGGGTTACATAATGAAGGTTGTTATGGAGTTTTCTCCCCCCGAGCGTGTTTCCCCACCATTGCCGTGAATGGCATTGTATGTTGAGGTGTGTATGAATGTTAAATTAGCTTTATCGTGGAGTTTTTGCAAAGACGATTTTAACAACAAAATGAATGATAATCGCATATTGTTAATGTTATTACAAAACAATATTATTACGAATAATGTCCCACTTCCCCAAAGCGTTTTTCCTGCAGTGATAACGTGTATAAATAGCTTATAGTTATAATGGCGTCCATGGGAGCAATGGCTTCTACAGGAAGTAAAAATATTATAAACCACAAACACGTATGCTTAGCTTTTTAAACAGTCGCTAATGCTCTTTATAACACTAAATGAAGAAATTTGGAGGAATCCCGACATCCGTGAAGTCAGGTTTACTTACAAAACTGAGCGAAGATCTACTGTACTCTATATACCCCACAAATGTTGGGTCAATAACATGGCCCTTTCTGCCACGACCGTCGCATTTTTTCATAGTGAACTTTTGAAACTCGCTCCTGCTGTTTGATACGAAACTGAAAGGGAGGAAGACCAGGGTGTGCTCATTTACCAAGCAGCTAGCTAGCGCTTGCTAAGCCAGCCGTTCCTTAACGGTTTTGAATGGAGTGCTGGCTTGAATGCTTAAACCACATTGGCGATCTCTCCACAAGAAACTTGGTAAATGAACACACCCAATGTTCTTGAGACCCGGCCATAGATTGACTGTAATCTATATACCCCAAAGAGGAATGACCCTTCTTGCCGCTCCCGTAGTGAGCGGGTGTACTAGTATTTATAAATTACCAAAGTTTTGTAAGAATGTTCATTTTATTGCAATCAAAGTTACTTCACTGCTTTGCTTGTAAAGTTAGTCATTAACACCATGCTGTACTTATTAATTGTAGTTTCCTGTTCAGGGATAAAGGATGAATACATTGCACCGATGTTTAAATTCTACTACAGCATGGGAGCACTGGGTGTGACTGAGATGGAGTATGCATTGCTTACTGCCACTACCATCCTTTCTGCTGGTAAGAAAAACCACACACACACACGCGCACACAAGCATGCATGCACGCACGCCCACACACACACACAAAAATGAAATGGCAACAAATACAGCCCCAACAATTGCAAAAAAGACAAAATAAATATATTAAAAGAAATGTCAAGAAACATGCACCAACAACTAGGAGAATGATAAAAGAGCAGGAAATAAAAAAATAATTGGACAGAGTGGGGATAGACAAAGAAGGCTAATTGGAATGGCTAAGAAGAGGTCAGCTCAACTGGGACGGCGAATGAATCGTAATAAATGCCCAAGATCAAGGGCACTATACCAATGGATTTAAAAAGATGGCGGGACTGAGCCAGATGGACAAGTGTAGATTCTGCAAGGCAGAAACAGGAAGTACTAGTCACCTGCTCTTGGGACGCAAAAAAACTATTATCAGAACAACTTTACACACAACCACACAACAAAGTATGCAAAGTGATTCATTGGCATATCTGCAAAAATTTCAACATCCCAGTACCAGAAAACTCATGGAAACATCACCAAGGGCAATCATTGAAATTGAGGACGTCATGCTCACGTACGACCTGATGATTCCATCGAGAGTGAACATAGAAAACAAAGCATTGCGTCCGGACATTGTACTCGGGAACAAAAAAAGAAAGGACAGCATTACTGATTGAAATATCAGTACCCAGTGATTTTGGCCTAAATACTGCAGAAATCAAGAAAATGACCAAATACCAGGACCTCAAAAAAAGAGGTCAAGAGATCTTGGAAGCCGAAGAGCATCAAAATTGTACCAGTGATAATTGGAGCAACAGGAATGATAAAGAGGAACCTCACTGAGATTTTAAAAACCATCCCCGGGAATATTACCACAAATTAACGACAACTGGGGGCAATCCGGGGGTGTTCGGTGACGATCCTGGAAAGAGCCCTTGGAACAAAACTCTGAAAAAGTTGAACAGTTTGGTCCATGAACCGTGATCCCTTACAGGAGCGGAGGTGGATACCTTGGGTCCGGGGAGCACTCCCTTTCACCTCCTGAAACGGACAAATGGAGAAAACAACCAACGAAACACACACACACACACACACACACACATATGTATATATATATATATATATATATATATATATATATATATATATATATACATATATATATATATATATATATACATATATATATATATATATATATATATATATATATATATATATATATATATATATATATATATATATATATATATACACACACACAGACTTGGCATTTAATATGGAATATTTTTTTTTTCTTGACTTGGGTTTACTTTCTTAACTCAGTATATCAATCTGGTGAGTTTCTTTTACACTTTGGTGATTTATTTGTTAAAAGAACCATGTCACTGATTGTCTGTCGCAGCAAGAAGTCAACAACAGGATTATATCACAGGTGGTGTGGCAAAATGTACGGACAGGTGCATTTGATGATTGGCTTCACAGTCGGGTATACAAGGGTTGTTGCATTCTGTATTAGTGGAAAACAACTGCTGCACGTCTCCAAAAGTTATTGCCGCTTCCTCTGGAGATGGTCCGTCAACTCGACAATGCTCTTTGTCATGGAGTGGTGGCTTTACGAAATTACGGCATGAAACAGCTTGCTATTGCTCGGCAGTATGGCATCACGCAAGGTCAGGTGTCAAAGATCCTGAAACGAAATGCTCAGAGGGGTGTCCCTACTCCAATACCGAGGCCAGGACGTCCCCGCAGAACCACAAGGAGGGATGATCGCCAGCTGCACTGGTTAGTCCGCAATGGCCATACAAAGTCAGCTAATCGGATTAGGGCTGAGTGTCAGCAACTGACAAATGTGCCTGTATCCAGAAAGCTAGTCAACCAACGACTGGTTCAAGCAGGCTATCGTGCCAGGTGACCCCTGAGAAAGCCACGCCTGACCAGACAACACCGCCAGCGCCGATTGCAGTGGGCCAGAGAGCACCGTCAATGGCAGCCAGGACACTGGAATCACGTGATCTTCAGTGACGAGTCTAGATTTATGGTCTATCGTCAAGATGGCCGCGTCCGAGTGCGCAGACAAGTGCATGAAGCCTACAACAAAGATTGTATAGTGCCAAGTCCAAGCTGGAGGTGGTGGGGTGACCGTTTGGGCTGCTTTTCATGCAGGGGGCAAAACTGACCTGGTTGTTCTGAATGGAAACCTGAACCAGTTCAAGTACAGGGTCATTCTGGAAGAAACATTGCTTCCATTTGCTCGTGCAGCCTTTCGAGGAAACTTTGTCTTCCAAGATGACAATGCACGGCCTCATCGTGCTCGCATGATCCAACACTTTCTTGCTGACCATGGTGTAGAGCATATGGAGTGGCCTGCCATGTCCCCGGATATGAATCCGATAGAGAACTTGTGGGCAGAATTAACGCATCAAATCGACCACTTGGACCAGCAGCCGACCTCTGTGCGTGAATTGCAGCAGGCTATTGTCACTGCATGGCAAGCGATTCCTGTCCAAACCTTGGCAAATCTCATGAACAGCATGCCTCAACGTGTACGTGCTCTCCTGAATGCTTTTGGGGGTTACACTAAGTACTGAACTGTAATTTTACTGTCCGTAATCCCAGTCGTAATTTAACTTTTGTTTTTGTTAAAAATAAATTTGGCTAAGGTGCAAAATAAAGAGATACTTCTGGAAAACATACAGAAGTTTAACACAGTACTGTCCATGAATTGAGTTCGATATCAGTTTACATCACTTTCAAGGATCAATTTATTTGTTTCGAAATGTCAAATGTGTTTTTTGTTTCGTTTATTAAAGGTCACATTAACAAAATCTAGAATAATTTCAACATAATTCCAATGAACTTTTGGTTCTAAGACATCTTGAAAAGTAAGTTCACCCCCACAAAAAAAAAAATTCCATATTAAATGCCAAGTCTGTATATATATATATATATATATATATATATATATATATATATATATATATATATATATATATATATTATATATACACACTCACACTGAACAATGAATTTTCCATTGTATAGTGATATACAAATTAAATAAATATAATATATTTTACAAGTGTTGGTCAAAATGTTTTCCCCTTGACGATTTTGTTAAAGGCTGGCAAAAATATTCTAAGGTAGCATGCTTACCTTTCAGCTTCCTCGTCTGGGTTAGATTCTGACACGACTACAAACTGTCAGATTGGTACTTCACAGGCAGGGTGTTGCATCAATGAGTGTGCTGTCCTTTAAATGGATGTTAAGGTTGGCACCTACCTCAAACCAGTCTGCGAGTATCACTTCGTGGACCTTAAAGATCGCACGAGATATTTGGCAAAGAATAAGGGAGTTATTCCCAGTACCCTAAACAAACTACAAAATCCTTCCTAACTTGATGTGGTGGTTCTGGAGGGCCACCACACCTACCATTATGATGATGAACAAATGTTGGTCCTTTTTCCCTCTCCAGTTCCCAGCCAGATTTACACAATATATTTTCCAGGATGTATGTACAGTGCTTAATTTATATATTTACTAAAGTGTATATTTTCTGGCCCACCCCACGATGTGAACTGTTTTGTTCTATCTCAAAACATCCAAATCTTTGCCTCAACTCCCCCCAACCCTCTTCCACTTCACCCCAACCTCAAAAGACCGACCGTACGTCCATGACCGGTCTAGGGTCGAGCGCCTTCAAGCTCCCCTCGTCTCCACGCTTGAGGCCGTTTCTCGACTGAGCAGGCCCCACGAGCCACAACGCTTCGCCCGGTTATTGAGCAAACTTACTTCCCTTCGAACTCTGAACCACAACCACTCCGAGCTGCTTGTCGCGTGGAAGAGGAAAGACCACAAGCTTACACCATTGTTGTGTGAAATCTGGGATATGCAGTAAGTGTTAAAGAAGATGAATTGAAGAGATTTGTGTGACAATCAGTCTTGCCTCAACCAAAGCTTGAAACAAAAGTTAACTTTGGCATCGATGTGACTTATCCAGAGTCGTTTCCATTTTGGCCTAGTGATGGTGTGTAAGGGCGAAAAGCACTTTATAAGCACTTAAAAGCAACATGCTGCTCCAGTGCAGGATAATCCATCATTTCATATTAAATTAATTGTTTAACATCGTGATTTGAAACCTATTTAGTTCATCATTCTCTGAAAATAAATAACCATTCCATCCTCATCTGCTGCATGCTACTTCATCTAACGCTCCTACCTCCTCAGACTTTTCTATTTCAAGGAAGAATCATTCATTGCATGACTATTCCATCTTTTTGTGACGACGTCTCACCAGACGGAGATGGGATGGTTATGTTATTTTATCACAGTTGGAGTAATCACCTCTGAGCTGTCTCGTATGAGTTTTGATTTTAAAATGTCATCCTCGTGCTACTTTGCAGGCCGTTGCGTCAATGAGTGTGCGGTCGGTCACCAAGAGGGGACATTAAGCCTGCTGTCCCATTGCTCACATTTGTATATGGTCAGGAAGGATGTCATGGCTTCCAAAGGAGTAGACCAGTGTTGTTCTCCACAGTGGCTAGGGATCATGAAGGAACCTCTTTGGAGGATCATGGAGGAACATTACATGCAGACATGCACATTAGAAGACATATTTCATGTCATTTACAGGAATTACTAGAGAACCAGGACACAATGAGGGGAAAAAAAAATACAAAATGGTATATAAGTTATGTATATACAGTGCCTTCTATAAGTATTGGAACAGTGAAGTCAAATTTGTTAATATTACTTTATACTCAATAAATTTGGATTTGAGATCAAAAGATGAATATGAGGCAAGAGTACAGAAGGTCAGATTTTATTTCTTGATATGTCTATTCATATATGTTTTACCATTGTGGAACAATAGCACTTTTATGTTCAGTCCCCCCATTTCAGCGAAGCACAAGCATTGGAAGAGATGACTGTCAGGTGTTTCTTGTTGCATTGATCGTTCACACATAAGAGCTGTAAATGTCGTCTTTTTTTTTTTTTTTTTTTTTTTTTGTATACAAGATCGAGGCTCGTGAAAGAGCAAACATTAATCACACAAAAAGACAAACCGACACACAAAAAACAAGGGGAGCGGCAGACAAGATGGGGAGAGAGGGGGGAGGACACAAAAGAGAGGGGGAAGAAGGGGAAGGACACAAACACAACATTTGAGAGCAGGGACATCGGGAGGACTTGGGGGGAGGTGGGAGAGGATTAAAACATATGAACACTGCAAGGACTCTGGGGTGAATTACCGGGGGTAGAAAAGATCAAGGTTTTCGATGGGGGAAGATAAGAGATGGTGGTGAACAGCTGTTTTAAAGACCTGGAGGGAGGAGTGGGATTGAAGGGAGTGGGGGAGTTTGTTCCAGAGGCGGGAGAAAAGGGGAATGAAAGAGTGAAGGTGAGCAGAGAGCCTAGACTTTGGCAGTTTAACCATAAGAGGGTTGCAGGCAGATCTTGTGCGACCTGAAGGAATATTGGGGGGACAGAGCACAGAGAGAGCTGGGGGAGCAAGGCCGGAGAGGAGTCGGTAGAAGACAGAAAGACCACCAACCTGCGGTGCCTGCGGTGAGTGAGTGAAAGGCCCTCGGCGTTGACTACATCGCAGGAGATTCCAATGATTCTGAAAGCTTTGGCCTCAACAGCGTGAAGCCGAGCAAGGTGTGAGGCAGGAGCACCAGCCCAGAGGGGGGAACAGTATTCCATTGAGCTGCGGATGAAAGCCTTGTATGTGGTGAGGAGCTCAGGTGTGCCAAGGAAGGACTTCGCACGACGGAGGATGCCCAGTCGGCGACTGGCTTTGGAGGCCAGCTTGGAAATGTGGTTTTCCCAAGAAAGATCATGGCAGATAGTGAGACCCAAAAGCTTGAGCGACAGAACTTCTTGGAGAGGATTGTTGAGAAAGTAGATGGGAGGGTTGTCCAGTCGGTCCTTTCGGAGAGACATTGTAAGAGTGTGAGATTTGTCAGGATTGAAAGACATGTTCCACTTGTTTGACCAGTCTGTGATTTTGTCCAGGTCTGCAGAGAGTGAGGAGGCTGCAGACTGCCGATCTGAGGGATGAGGAATGGAGCGACAGAGAGTAGAGTCGTCAGCAAAGAGATAGAGAGGATTTTCAAGAGAGTCAGAGAGATCATTGATGAAGACCAGAAAAAGCACAGGGCCCAGAACACTACCTTGGGGAACTCCAGCCTGAACAGGAAGAGGAGATGAGAGAAACCCATTCAGGGCCACACGTTGACTACGACCAGAGAGGAAGTCCGCCAGCCATGCGTGGAGATTTCCATGGATACCAAAGGAGGAGAGTTTGGAGAGCAGAGCAGGGTGCCAGACCGTATCGAAGGCACGTGAAATGTCAAGGGAGACAGCTCTAATTTCCTGTTTGGCGTTGAGGACCTCCATCCATTGTTGAGAAAGCAGAAGCAGCATGTCCAGAGTAGAGTGACCAGGTCTGAAACCAAATTGATGATCAGAGATCAAGCCATTGGAGAAGAGGAAAGATTTAATATCTGAAGCAATGATGGATTCCATGACTTTGCTGATAATTGGGAGAAGGCTGATTGGTCTGTAGTTGCTGGGATCTGTTTTTGCACCTTTTTTGTGCAAAGCGGTGATGTTGGCTGATTTCCAAGCAGATGGCAGATGACCTTGAGCAAAAGAGAGGGTGAAGAGAACAGAAAGAGGGAGTGAAAGAGCAGAAGAACATGATTTTAGGACCCGTGGGCTGATGCCGTCAGGACCAGTTGCAGAATCAGAGTCGAGGGTTGACAGAAACTTTTCCACCTTGTCAGGAGGAAAGGACACAGAGTCCAGGAGCAGCTGGGTACGACTGGGTATGGTGGGTACAGAGAGGGATGGGTTTGGGACACAAGATTTAGAGGCAAACACAGAGTTGAGGCATTCAGCTTTTTCACGTGCGGAGTCAGCCGTTAAGCCGTTTGAGGTGAGGGAGGGGATGGAGGGGGAACAAACACCAGAAACAGATTTGACCAGACGCCACCAGGATTTGGAAGAGGGAGACAGATAAGAGAGTTCGGTCTTGAGAATGGTGAGATATTGTTTCCTGGCTCTCCTGAGGGTGGAGACACACTTGTTTCGGGCTTTGTGAAAGGAAATGAGATTTCCTTCCGTTGGATTTGCTTTCCAGGAGACGAAAGCAAGTTGTTTCAGGGCAACAGCCTCACCACAAGATTCCGTGTACCATGGACGGGAGGAAGGGTATGACAACTGAAGACGAGATGGTATAAATCTGTGCATGAGAGAGAGCAATTTACTTTGAAAGAATTCCCAGGATGAGTTGATGTCAGAGGCGGTAGAGATGGGAGACCAGTCCAGATGATTGATGGCTGCTTGAAGACCGTGCCAGTTGGCCTGAGTGAAATGCCAGACTCGTCGACGCTGAGGAGGCTCTCTGAGAATGGTCAGAGAGATGTCCACTTTGACAAGCACATGATCAGATGAGCCGATTGGAGCAGAAGAAGAGCAGCAGACATTTTCAGGGAAGTTTGTCATAACCAAATCCAGAAGAGAAGAAGCTCCATTGACTGAGATCCGGGTCGGGAAATTGACAGATTGTGTCAGTCCCAGTGAGTCGCAGAAGTCCTTTGCTGAAGAGCCATGGCTGGTGAGAGAGGTACCCACACCCAGCCAACTGGCATGGTGACAATTGAAATCACCACATATGAGGAAGAGAGAGTTGGGATGGGTAGATAGAAGTTGGTCCATATTATCAGACAGTGAGATGTAGATGGAGTCATCGCTGATTGGTGGACGGTACAACACACATATGAACAAAAGGTGGGAGCGAAGGGGAAGCCGTAGCCAAAGGTATTCCTGGGGGTGAGGTGGAGAGAGGGCAGTGGAGGGCGAGTGAGGAAGAGAGTTTTTTTATAAAGATAGCAACCCCACCTCCAGGACGAGGCTCAGGTCTATCATACCGGAGGAGGGAGTAACCTGGGAGAGATACCAAGGCATCAGAGATATCATGAAGGAGGAAAGTTTCTGTTAAGCAGATCACATCTGGTTTGTCAGAAGCAACCTGTATGGAGAGGTCAGTCAAGTTTGAGCGAAGGCCCCGGATGTTTGAGGTCCATACCGTTAATGAAGAGGAAGGGGGAGCATCGGGTCCAGAACAGGGGGGGGGAGGGGTAGGGTAAGATGTGGAAGAGGAGGAAGAGGTAGGGAGAGCTGTTGAAGGTGTGTCAGAGATTTCAGAATAGCTTGGAGAAAGGGAAGAATGGGGCAGACAAAAGGTTTGATGGAGATTGGGTGAGGCACAGTGAGGTGTTATTTGAGGAGGGGGAAGAGCAAGGCAGGAGGTTTGGGGAGATGAAGGTGAAAGTTGGAAGGAGGAAGAAGCAGGGAGGATGCTTTGAGGAGGAGGGGTGAGAGGGGAGTCTAGGAGGGGAGGAGCGAGGGAGAGTCTTGGAGGGGAGGGGTGTGGGGGGAGCTTAGGAGGGAGGGGAGGGAAGGGGCAAGGGGGGAGATTTGAAAAGGATGGGTGATGGGGAGGATTTGGAGGGGAGGGGTGAGATTGGATTTTGAAAAGTGTACGATTCATGGGAAACGAACATTTTTTGCAAAATGAGTTTGAGACCTTCGAGTCAAAAATACGTTTGAGGACACTGGAGGAGGGGTGGAGTTCTGGATAGTTTAGGGAATGTAGAAAGGAGGAACTGTAAGAGATGGTATTATATATATTTTTTGGAATGAATAGATTTGGTGAGCAAGACGAAAGCATCCTTTTGTAGGAAAAGAAGAAAAGGGTGTTATAATATATGAGAGAAAATAGTTGTTCAGGGGAGAGATTATACATTTCTAACCGCGTGATCGCGAACGAAGAACGAACGAACAAAAAGAACAACAAATAAACGAATAAGACCTGGGAAGGATTTTTTTTTTGGGGTTTTTTTTTTTTGTTTGTTTTGTGAGTACAGATATTAAACAAGGAGGTACGGGGTGAACGACTGGTACGAAACAGAGAACGAAAATAATATCAGCGCATTCGACGAATCGCTGAGAGAAAAACAAACCACAAGGTCTGAGACGGTACGGTAGTCTCAGCCTACGAGTACTAGGCCGCAGAATACTCGATACCATTAACCGACGATTGTGTATACATGAACGAAAAATTAGCACCGAAAATTTTCCAAAAGATACGCTGTAGGTACATACACCGAAAGATAGATACAGTCTCGACAAAAACACAATTGAGAAATATCACTTAGCTTCGAAAGCGTGAGCGCATGGTAGCAGCTTCGAAAAGACCAAAGACTTCTAGTCTTGGTTTTAGCCTTTGCTTTTGCCTTGGGAGTCTGAAAGCATAAACCACCATGAATACAAGGAACTGTCTATGAAAGAAAAGCAAGCAATTTGAAAGCTGAAAGAACAGAATAATTATATTATAACCATAGCACACCAACTGGACATAGCACATTCAACTAGAAATCATCTGTAAATGCAAAGCCAGTCGCTTCCGTTTATATTCAGACACCGTCTTCTTCTTCCGTATGCTCAAAATAACGAAAACGGTTAAAAAATATATATACAAGATGAAAGTTGTTGATTTTATGCAGCCTTGACCTTTGAGCTTTCGATCTAAAAAAATAATCAGCTTCTAACTTTTGTTTGGTGAACCAATTCTGTGACTCAATATGCAAATTATTTAAATTTTAGGTCAATCGGGTGAAAATTGATGACTTTACACAACCATGTCCTTTGACCTTTTGATCTAAAAAAACCAAAACAATCGCCTTGTCGCTTTTGATTGATGAGCCAAATGCAGTGATCCAATATACCGATTCTTTAAATTTCAGGTCAGTTGGGTGAAAATTGGCGATTTTACACAACCATGACCTTTTGATCTAAAAAAAAGAAAAGCAATCGGCTTCTAGGTTTTGATTGGTGACCCAATTCAGTGATACAATATGCGAATTGTTAAAATTTGAGGTCAACCAGATGAAAATTGAAGATTTTGTGACAGACCTTGGACCTTTTCACCAAATTATTAATTTGCCTTCTCCATATTTTCATAATAAAGCTTTGTTAAAAATTTCATGACAAAATTTCATAAATTTTGTTTATTTCATCCAATTCAATCCATTTCAAAAATTTCATCCAAAATATGGATGGTTCATCAAATGGTAAATTTTAATTTCAGGTCAATTGGATGAAAAAAAAAAGAAGATTTTGTGACATTGACCTTTGATCAAATTATTAATTTGCCTTCTCTGTATTATCATAATGGAGCTTTGGTGAAAATTTGATGACAATAGCTCAAATGGTAAAAAAAAAAGGTGCTAATGCATTTGTGAAAAGAAATAGAGTCAAATCCCACTATAACTTTTGCCGGAAGTAGGATAGCCGAGAGGTACGTATACTCTTCGCCTCTGAGCTGTCTAACCTGGGTTTGAATCCCGACCCAGCTATAAACTGTAATCCTGGTGTTTCACAGGAATGGTGATTCATCAGTGTCATTCTTCGGATGGATGTTAAAAGTTGGTCTAAGGTATTAAATACATATGTACACATAGTGTTGTCTGTCACATTAGTTTGTTAATGTTAAAGATCTCACGGCATCCTTCCTGAAGTTATCGCCGGCACCCTGGCCAAATTCCTGTTCTATCCTACAGGGGGCTGCATCAGCGGCAGCAAACGATGCTACCGGCAGCCATGTAGTGCATACCAAAAAGATGATGTCAGAAGCAGTGCCAGCAGTGGGCACTGTATCATAGATCATTCCGTTCTTTGGAGGGGACATTTAGTCAGCTTTCCTTTCCGGTGGTACTCACTTATCGATGGTTCGAATTTCACGTTGATTTTTTTTGAAGGGTAAACCTTTGAGGCTATACCTTTATTGTGCAGGTATAATGGTGAGGGTGGGTAGATATTGTGCCAGCATATCAGCGCCAAACCCAGAACCTAGTTAGTAGGCTACAATCTGGGAAATTAAGATGCAACCAGCAGACTAAACATTGCTCACATATGCATTCCCTGCACATAGATGATCACATCCGCAAATTTTACCTTTTATTCACTTCAAAATACACTCTCAGCCTATTAGAGCCAAGGGGTCAAGGCTGTGCATTGTCTTTGCCCAAACAATTCTCCATTGAAGTAACAGAAGATGCCTCGTCTGATACAGTTTTATCCATTGGACCTTGAGAGACCTTGGTGATAAAAGTTAAACTTGTTTCTCATTTTTAAGTGACTGGCTGGGGGTGAGTATGAAAGTCCCAGTGCTATATTCCCTCCATTTGGTGAGGGTTTTGCTGCAGAAGTACCTCTGCTAAAAATCATTCAAGTTGTCGTGATAAATTGTGATTTTGCAATGTTTCTAGTGATAAATTGTGATTTTTGTGCTATAAAAAGATTGCAATGCACAATTTGACTGTAGGTTAATCCTTAATGCCTACTCTTGTTTAATATTCAACTGACATGTTTACTGCAGGAAATAAAAACACTCGTGTGTTGTGAATATGAGAAAATTAACGTATTTTGTCATCTGTACCACGGATATGAGTGAATGTTATTACCAAAGGATTAAGGTATTTTGACTTTCCCTTTTCTTTTTTTTTTGTATACAGAATTGAGGCTCGTGTAAGAGCTAACACATATAACACAAAAAACATAAACGGACACATAAAACATAATAAAGGGAGCGGGAGACAAGAGGGGGGGGGGGAGGGGAGAGAGAGAGGGAAGCACACAAGCACAACAGTAGAGAACAAAGATATCGAGAGATCTGTGGAAGGGACAGGGCTGGAGGAGGTGGGCGTAGGGTACACGGAACACTACTAGGAATTTCAGGACATAACTTGGGGATTGAAAGAGGCGGATTTGGGGTGTTTTAACGGGTAGAAAAGATCAAGGTTTTGGATGGGGGATAAGATAAATAGGAGAGATTGAAGAGAAGAGATTTTGGCGAACAGCTGTTTTAAAGACCTGGTGGGAGGAGTGGGATTGAAGAGAGTGAGGGAGTTTGTTCCAGAGGCGGGAGAAAAGAGGAATTAAAGAGTGAAGATGAGCAGAGAGTCTCGATTTTGGCAGTTTCACCAGAAGAGGGTTTCTGGCAGATCTTGTGCGTTCTGCAGGAATATTTGGGGGGCAGAGCACAGACAGAGCAGGGGGAGCAAGGTCAGAGAGGAGTCGCTAGAAGACAGAAAGACCACCAACCTGCCTGCAGTGATCGTGAAAGGCCCTCAGAATCAGCTTCATCGCAGGAGATACCAATGATTCTAAAAGCTTTGGTTTCCGTGTGGCCATATGGAGGGTGGCTCTTGTGCTATGTAGCTTAGGGGTTAAGGGTAAAATGATTCTAAAAGAAAGGCCCCTTCTCTGGTTATACAGCATTACAAGCATGCATGCACGTGCACACACAATGAATGAATGAATGATCGTTTTAAGGCCATTTTCCCCGCTAGTGCGGGGGTTAGCCTTGCGGGCCCCATGACAATCATGGTTTCCTGTTTGAGGCAATGTTTTTATGGCCGGATGCCCTTCCTGACGCCAACCCTTAGTCGCCTCTTACGATGCGCAGGGATAGGGTGTACCTATTCTAAATCGGGGTACGCACCGTGATCATTCATCCCAGCAAGCTGGTACTCAATTTGCCGACCTCGGAAGGATGACAGGCTGAGTCAACCCCCCCTGGCGTTAATTCAGCGATCGACCGGGATTCGAACCCAGGATCCTCGGATCCCAAGCCGGCACCCTAACCGCTAAACCAACACCACACACACACACACACACACACACACACACACACACACACACACACACACACACACACACACACACACACACACACACACACACACACACACACACACACACACACACACACACACACACACACACACACATTCATTCACACACACACACGTTTGGCAATGGAATACCTTAGGCCAGGTAGGATTGTATAGGTAGTGTGCTCCGACTGTCGTGAAGAAGAAAAAACCTGTAACTTAAGTCAGATCCGTATGTTCGGATTAAGTGTGACGTGTGGCCATACGGAGGGTGGCTCTTGTGCTATGTAGCGTTGGGGTTAAGGGCAAATCCTCTGAACGTAAATGACCTCTGTGATTTTTCCCTTGTTCCTTATGACACTACACTACACACACTACCAGCCAAGCGATTGGCGCGTAATTATAAACATTAAATGAACTGACCGGATTCAGACATTTGAACAATGCCACTGACGCTGCCAGCCGATTCATCACAAGGGCACAGGAGGGGCATGAGGCCCCGCCCCGAGGGGTGATGATTGGTCGGTACCATGAAGCGATGAGATGGACTCTTTGATTGGAGCATGCGCAGACGTCATCAGATGACGTTCGAGACCGGGGAACAAAAAGGCTGAGGACCGCCATTTTCTCTCTTGCGCTGGGTTTTCAACACGAGCAGACGCATCTCTTTTGTGTCCTGAGCTGATAAAAGGCGGGCGCAGTTAGTGCTCCTTTTCTCTTCCTCGTCTTTGGTCCTGACATTGGCGGTCGCAGCTCGTGGACTCTGACACGCTTGGTTTGTGGCTTCGTGAAGGCTGTGTGCCATGCCGTGTGAGCTTGGAGAGACCGCGGTGCTTTGTGGAGCGGACAACGAGGAAGGAGCGAGGGCCTGAGCGCTGCACGTTGGCGAATGGGGTGAACGCAGCTGCGCACCAAGGCCTGTTTCGCACGCACAGACCAGGGACCCGTGCGACACCGACCGGGTTGGGGACCGCTTGAGGAGACCACGGAGTTCAGGCAAATGCACCACACAAACACATTTTTACTTTCGTTCTTTTATATCTCCCTTTGTCTGTTTTACGAGTCCGTATGGGGTGCGCCCCAAATAGGAATTTTAGTACTGCACATTTCTTGTTCCCTGGCATTATTTTTATTAAATCTCTTATTTGTTGAACTTTCATTCCTTGTCCTGTCCCGTTTATTTGTTGGTGGTTCGGAAAACCCGCTTCGCGCCCGTCCGTCCAGGTAAGCTTCGCATTCCTCCACTACTCCCTCGCACGTATAAATAACTCCACCTTAGGTTGACTGAATGCCTCGGAGGTAAGCTCGATCGATCATTCGTCCGAGGGCAGTCTTTACCGGCATGGACATGACAATATACAGTGCATTCAGAAAGTATTCAGACCCCTTCACTTTTTTCACATTTTGTTGTTGCAGCCTTATGCTGAAATCGTTTAAATTCATTTTTTCCCTCCTCAATCTACACTCAATACCCCATAATGACAAAGAGAAAACAGGACTTTAGAAAGTTTTGCCAATTTATTAAAAATAAAAATCTGAAATATCACATTTACATAAGTATTCTTCAGACCCTTTGCTATGACACTTGAAATTTAGCTCAGGTGCCTTCCATTTCTCTTGATCATCTTTGAGATGTTTCTACACCTTGATTGGAGTCCACCTGTGGTAAATTCAATTGATTGGACATGATTTGGAAAGGCACACACCTGTCTATATAAGGTCTCACAGCTGACAATGCATATCAGAGAAAAACCAAGGCATGAGGTCGAAGGAACTGCCTGCAGAGCTCAGAGACAGGATTGTGTCGAGGCACAGATTTGGGGAAGCCTACAAAAAAATTTCTGCTGCATTTTAGGTTCCCAAGAGCACAGTGGCCTCCATAATTCTTAAATGGAAGAAGTTTGGAACAACTAGGACTCTTCCTGGAGCTGGCCGCCCAGCCAAACTGAGCAATTGGGGGAGAAGGGCCTTGGTAAGAGAGGTGACCAAGAACCCGATGGTCACTCTGGCTGAGCTCCAGAGATCCTGTGTGGAGATGGGAGAAACTTCCAGAAGGACAACCATCACTGCAACACTCCACCGATCTGGGCTTTATGGCAGAGTGGCCGGACGGAAGCCTCTCCTCAGTGAAAGACACATGAAAGCCCGCTTGGAGTTTGCAAAAAAGCACCTAAAGGACTCTTAGACTGTGAGAAACAAGATTCTGTGGGCTTTCATCACACACACACACACCATGTTGAATTTACCATCTATAAATTTCCAATTGCTATTTTTAGAGGGGTGGACACTTATCCAACCAAGATATTCTAGTTTTGTATTTAAATTAATTTCCTGAAATTTGAAGAATTTGTTTTTCACTTGGAAATTGTGGGTTACAATGTGAAATTAAAGTTGGAAAAAGTCTCATTTAATGCAATTTAATTCCAGGATACAAGGTAACAAAAGGTGAAAATTTTGAAAAGGGGTGTAGACCAGACAATCAAGAAGTATTACTGAGCACTACTACCATTTTGAAACAACCAGGAAAGACCAAACTTGGCCTGAGGTGGTTTCATTTGTGGTCCACAAATTTCCTCGGGCCTATGTTCCATTTCCTGCCATGTAATGGCAATTTTAGATTCAGTTTGCAAATCATATCTGGCCACATGCCAATTCACTGAGTGTTAGACCAATGCCGTACCATCATTGTCATTGGTGTGCTCTTTACTGTGTTGGATTTAGCATGATCTATCTGGCGTTATTCAGTTGTACATGAGCGGTTTTACGAATATTGTTCTGTCAACATGATTCAACTTGTAAAGGTGTTTGACCTCAATCATCGATTCGAGTTTTTTCTGCTGGCATCGCTTTATCAAATTCAATATATAAACAGGAGAAGTGGCATATTCCATTATTCACATCCACGCACAGCTTGTGTAATTGTTTTAATGCCTCTCACTGGTTACGTTCCATGTGCAGTACGTGTAAAAGTTTCAGCTTTAGTTCAAAAGTACACGAATTATGCAACATTGTAAAAATCAGGTGTCGTGCAAAACAGCATGCAGGCTGCCCTGTGGGCTGTGCATTGTAAGATGATTTTATCTAGCTGATGAAATGGAGGCAGAAGCATATCCAAAACAAGTTTGAAATGAGGTTGCATACTCATTATGGAGTATTGTACAGTATTTGGAGATATTTCTCCCCTCTAAAAAAAAAAAACTTTTTGCAAAGCAGAAGTGTCCTTTATTCCAAGCAAACTGCAAGAAAAATTCAATCGTATTAAAGAACATGTGGGTACAAAGTTATGCAAAAATGTATCAATTCATTGAAAAGTTAAGATCAAAGCCAGATTACCGGTATATTAATTAATAGGATGTTTATTTAATCTTTTCTGATGTACAGCTTCATTTTGATAGCAAAAGTCCATATTTGCAGCGACGTCTCTCCTTGTTTCACCTTTTCACCCAACTTGCCACTGGGATGGGAAAATATAGTGAAAGCAATCAGAGATCTTTCACCTTATTTATATACCATAAAGTAAACTTAAAACTCCTAAATGAAATGTGATACTTTCTTTATTTGGCACTTGAGGTTGGTACAAAGTGGCATAATGAAGTTGTATTTTTCGGTTTATCTACCAATTAGCCAATACAAGTTCACTATCTACCAGCTACATGCTGAATAAGTAAGGAATAATGAATAATAAGTAATGAATGAATGAATGAATGATCGTTTTAAGGCCATTTTCCCCACTAGAGTGGGGGTTAGCCATGCGGGCCCCATGACAATCATGGTTCCCTTTTTGAGGCAATGTTTTTATGGCCGGATGCCCTTCCTGATGCCAACCCTTGGTCGCCTCTTACGATGCGCAGGGAAACGGTGTACCTATTCTAAACCGGGGTACACACCGGTAAATAATAAGTAATGAATAATGAAAGTAAAAAAATAAGTAATGAACATCATGAATAAGTAATGAAATAGAATGTTTACCTTGGAGGAAGAAGGCATGACCACTTGCACTCTCGATAGACAAAGGATTTTTCAGTAGGAATTAAAAAAAAAAAGTGATTCTTCACCATTGAGAGATAGGGCAAAAAATATGGGCACTACCCCTGGGCACTCACCTGGTAGAATAAAGCAGTATACTACACCGACTAAAGGTATTTTAAACAGTATCACGGTGTTTTAAACCAATTTCAATAGTTGCTCGAAGACGGGGCAGCATGTAGGACACCTAAAAACGATATGTAGCGCAATATGTCAAAAAAGTCGTGGACGGATTCGGATGAAACTTGGTTGACAGGTGGGGTGTGTGCAGAGGATTAATCGATTCGACTTTGGTGAAGATTTGAATCCGGATCCAGATCAGAGAATTGTTTAAAGTGATTCTTCACGATTGAGTTATTGGGCTATAAACGATATACTGTATAGCACGATATCTCAAAAGGTTATGGACGGATTCAGACTAAACTTGGTAGACAGATTGGGTGTGTGACAATCGATTTTCGTGAAGATCCGAATGCGAATCTGGATACATAAGTTTTTAAATCTTTTAAATGATTCTTCACCATTGAGTGATAGGGCCAAAAACGATATATAGCACGATATTTTAAAAAGTCGTGGACGACTTATGACAAAACTAGGTGGATGAGTTGGTGAGGCGACTAGAACAAGTTGATTAGCTTTTGGTTCAGATCTGCATTCACATCCGACCTATCAATGGAATACAAAATGTAAACTGTTCAGCCTGGTGTAGGCGTGCTCTCTACCGAGTGTCGTTCTAGTGAATTTTTTGAGTTATTCCTCCTTCTCTCCTTGTGTATGTCCAACCCCTCTCCTCCCTTAACCCCCCACACCCTCTGCTACTTTGTGAACTTGCTGCCCTCTCTTATTCAGCTCTTCCATGAGCTTAGACCCTGTATAAAAAAAAAAATCCTTAATGTACAAGGAAACAATCCTTATGGGCTTCAAAATCGATGATTGTCAATCATGGGCTTCAGTTGTCATACCCTTCCTCCCGTCCATGGTACACGGAATCTTGTGGTGAGGCTGTTGCCCAGAAACAACTTGCCTTCGTCTCCTGGAAAGCAAATCCAACGGAAGGAAATCTCATTTCCTTTCACAAAGCCCGAAACAAGTGTGTGTCCACCCTCAGGAGAGCCAGGAAACAATATCTCTCCGTTCTCAAGACCGAACTCTCTTATCTGTCTCCCTCTTCCAAATCCTGGTGGCGTCTGGTCAAATCCGTTTCTGGTGTTTGTTCCCCCTCCATCCCCTCCCTTACCTCAAACGGCTACACAGCTGACTCCGCACGTGAAAAAGCTGAATGCCTCAACTCTGTGTTTGCCTCTAAATCTTGTGTCCCAAACCCATCCCTCTCTGTACCCACCATACCCAGTCGTACCCTGCTGCTCCTGGACTCCGTGTCCTTTCCTCCTGACAAGGTGGAAAAGTTTCTGTCAACCCTCGACTCTGATTCTGCAACTGGACCCGACGGCATCAGCCCACGCGTCCTAAAATCCTGCTCTGCTGCTCTATCTCACCCTCTCTCTGTTCTCTTCACCCTCTCTTTTGCTCAAGGTCAACTGCCATCTGCTTGGAAATCAGCCAACATCACCGCTTTGCACAAAAAAGGTGCAAAAACAGATCCTAGCAACTACAGACCAATCAGCCTTCTCCCAATTATCAGCAAAGTCATGGAATCCATCATTGCTTCTGATATGAAATCTTTCCTCTTCTCCAATGGCTTGATCTCTGATCATCAATTTGGTTTCAGACCAGGTCACTCTACTCTGGACATGCTGCTTCTGCTGTCTCAACAATGGATGGAGGTCCTCAATGCCAAACAGGAAATTAGAGCTGTCTCCCTCGACATATCACGTGCCTTCGACACGGTCTGGCACCCCGCTCTGCTCACCAAACTCTCCTCCTTTGGTATCCATGGAAATCTCCACGCATGGCTGGCGGACTTCCTCTCTAGTCGTCGTCAACGTGTGGCCCTGAATGGGTTTCTCTCATCTCCTCTTCCTGTTCAGGCTGGAGTTCCCCAAGGCAGTGTTCTGGGCCCCGTGCTTTTTCTGGTCTTCATCAATGATCTCTCTGACTCTCTCGAAAATTCTCTCTATCTCTTTGCTGATGACTCCACTCTCTGCCGCTCCATTCCTCTTCCCTCAGATCGGCAGTCTGCTGCCTCCTCACTCTCTGAAGACCTGGACAAAATCACAGACTGGTCAAACAAGTGGAACATGTCTTTCAATCCTGACAAATCTCACACTCTTACTATGTCTCTCCGAAAAGATCGACTGGACAACCCTCCCATCTACTTTCTCAACAATCCTCTCCAAGAAGTTCTGTCGCTCAAGATTTTGGGTCTCACTATCTGCCATGATCTTTCTTGGGAAAACCACATTTCCAAGCTGGCCTCCAAAGCCAGTCGCCGACTGGGCATCCTCCGTCGTGCGAAGTCCTTCCTCGGCACACCTGAGCTCCTCACCACATACAAGGCTTTCATCCGCAGCTCAATGGAATACTGTTCTCCCCTATGGGCCGGTGCTCCTGCCTCACACCTAGCTCGGCTTCACGCTGTTGAAACCAAAGCTTTCAGAATTATTGGAATCTCCCGCGATGAAGCTATCTCTGAGGGCCTTTCACTCACTCACCGCAGGCAGGTAGGTGGTCTTTCTGTCTTCTACCGACTCCTCTCCGGCCTTGCACCCCCAGCTCTCTCTGTGCTCTGTCCCCCAAATATTCCTACAGGTCGCACAAGATCTGCCAGCAACCCTCTGATGGTTAAACTGCCGAAATCTCGGCTCTCCGCTCACCTTCACTCTTTCATTCCTCTTTTCTCCCGCCTCTGGAACAAACTCCCTCACTCCCTTCAATCCCACTCCTCCCTCCAGGTCTTTAAAACAGCTGTTCACCACCATCTCTTATCTTCCCCCATCCAAAACCTTGATCTTTTCTACCCCCGCTAATTCACCCCAGATCCACCTTGTTTGAAATTCCAACTTCTTTCCTGGAAGTCCTGGCAGTGTCCATATGTTTTATACCTCTCCCACTGCCCCCTTCCCACGCCCCCCCCCCCCCAAAGCCCTCGCCCTCTCTCAGATCTCTCGATGTCTCCATGTCTCTCGGTCCCTGCTCTCAAATGTTGTGTTTGTGTCCTTCCCCCTCTCTCCCCATCTTGTCTACCGCTCCCTATGTTATATGTTTTATGTGTCGGTTTGTCTTTCTGTGTGATTAATGTTCGCTCTTTCACGAGCCTCGATATTGTATACAAAAAAAAAAAAAAAATAAAAAAAAAAAAATACCTTGAGGCCTGTTCCTGTAGACTCAGCAGAATTCTGCAATTTGTCCTGTTGTTCTTCCATCTGTTTCCGACGCCTCGCTGCACCCTCAGGATCCTTAAGACCTCTGGCATTGGACTAATGGTGACACATCCATGGTAGGTTATCGGCAAATAAAATGTATAAAACATTGTTTTGGAGAGGGGAGAATGTTAAAAGACGTTAACAGCGTTGATGAGGAACATTCAGAGATTGAACTTTTCAAAGTGGTGATTTGATTGAGCATAATCCTATTAAAAGAAAATGGTGGTGGATGACCAAAGCATGTGATCAGATGAACAAGGTGTGTGGGAGAATGACCAAGGCATGGTGGGAGGGCAACAAAGGCAAGGCCAAATACAGTGCGAAAAAGGCACAGCTACAGGGCCAGAAAGGTGCAGCGGAAAGGAGCCCAAGGCATGTAGGGGCAGAGTGCAACAAGAGGCAATGTGCAGGGGATTTGTGACCAAGGAGCAGGTCAAGGCATGGAGGGGCAAGGTGGTCAAGTCGAACGACTGAGAAAAGGTGGTCAAGGCACGGAGGCAAGGCGACTAAGGCACATGGGGGGCAGGGTGCACAAGGGCCAAGGTGTGGGGGCAGAGTGCCCAGTGCATGTGGACAGTGCGCCTAAGGGACAAGCTGTGGGAGCAAGGCATCCAAGGGCCAAGGAGCGGGGGATGGGGGGCAGCGTGAATAAGGCATGGGGCAGGGTGCCCAAGGGACAAGATGCGGGAGCAATTCACCCAAGAGCCAAGGTGTGGGGGCGGTGCGAAAAAGACATGGGGAGAAGCAGGGCACCCAAAGGCCAAGATGCAGGGGCAAGGAACACAAGGCACAGGGACAGGGTGCCCAATGGACAAGGTGTGGGTACAAGGCAGCCAAGGACCAACGTGCGGGGGCAATGCGAAAAGACGTGGGGGCGAGGTGCCCAATGGAGCGGAAGCAGAGCGCCCGGGTGCCAAGACATGGGGGCAGGGCACACAAGGCACCAAAAGGTGCGGTGGTGACAGGGCAACCAAGGCACGGCGGTGACAGGGCAACCAGGGCACGGCGGTGACAGGGCAACCAGGGCACGGCGGTGGGAGGACAAAGGCTCAGGGGAGGTATAACATTAGCGTGACCGCCGCTCACAAAAGCACAACAGAGAAGGAAATGCAATGTCATGAGTGCCAAAATATTTTTGTAATATGCTGTACGTAAAAGGACAAATCAAAATCCTTTTTGTCACACCTCCTCTTGACGCTTCTCTGCTGCTTCAGCCAATTGCCTTCTCCGAGTCTCCTGTGCACACAAGCATCAGAACATGCATTATCCAATTGCCTTTCAGGAATCCTAATTCAGTGTTAAAAAGCACCTCAACAGGTATGCTGATACTATGAAATTATCATTTGGTGCCATCTATTTCAATCATAGACATATTTATTGATCTGACTTGTGTCGCACAGGATGGTGCAGAGGTAGCACACTTGCCTTTGAGCTACCTCGTATAGGTTCAATTCCTGACCAGCCTATAAACTGTCGGAATGGTGCAGGCCAGGCATTGCATCAAAAGTGTCGTCCATCAGGTTTGATGTTAAGCTCGGTGTCTTATCCACCAGCATTAATTTGTGCGTGTTAAAGATCCCATTGTGTATTTTGCAAAGAGTCGGCGAATTATCACCAGCCTCCTGAACAAATAATAAAATAACAAATTCCTGCCGAAACAACTTTGGTTAAACCCTGGCCAGCTGTTTCGTGAAAGTCTTGGGCCAAAAACTTTCCCCGGCTGACCTCAAGACAGTGGGAACTAGAATGGTACTCGGTAGAGCGCATACCTTCGCAAACAGTTTTGTCATAATCCATCCACAACTTTTTGAGATATCGTGCTAAATATCATTTTTGCCTTATATCTAAATGGTAAAAATATAATTTTAAAAAACTCTCAGAACTGGATTCCTATCTTCACCAAAATCAAACGAATTTATCCTTGTCACACACCCAACCTCTCCATCAATTTTCGTCCGAATCCGTCCACAACTTTTTGAGATATCCTGTTTGCAGACAGACAAATGAAAAATCACTCATCGAGTGACACTTGGCAAAACAGATCAAAGTAGAATGGCACTCAGTAGAGCTTCCTTTTGACCTCAAAAATAATTAGTGGTTGAATTCAGTGACCTGATATGCAAACCGTCTTCAATGTTTAAGTTAATCAGATGAAAATTGTCAATTTTAGAAACTTGGCCTATGTTGACCTAAAAAATAGTTAGTGGTTGAATTCAGTTAGCTAATATGAAAATCCTATTCAAATTTCAAGTTAATCGGATGAAAATTGAGGATTTTAGAAATCTGACAAAAGTGGTTGACCTCAAACATGGTTGGTGGTTGAATTCAGTTAACTGATATTTAAATCCCATTCAATTCTCAAGTCAATCGGATGAAAATTAAGGATTTTAGAAATTCTTATTGATCTTTGGCCTATGTTTACCTTATGACCGATGCTGATCTCAAAAATAGTTGGTGGTTGAATTCAGTTAACTGATATTTAAATCCCATTCAATTCTCAACTCAATCGGATGAAAATTAAAGATTTGAGAAATTCGAAAAAAAGTGGTTGACCTTTGGCCTATGTTGACCTTTTGACCTCAAAAATATATAGGATTTTGTCGGACCACAAACTCTACCATTCGGTGAAGTTTCGTGAAGATCGGTTTAAAATTGTGACCTGTAGGCAAGTACAAGTGAGCGGACAGACAAACCGGAGTGACATTCTGACATTTTGACAGTGAGTGACATTTTGACATTCTTGTCAAATAATTTTTTTGCCAAGTAACAAACGGGGGTGAAAACCTAATCTCAGTAATGGGGCCGGTGAAGTACGTACTAGTAACTATTGGTAGTCGGAACCATACTTGTCATAGATTCGTTGAACTGAGATGGGATAACCCATCCGTGCCTTGTGTTGTCATAACATTGATATAATGAGCTAAGTGCGAAGATGGAAATCTAAGTAGGCAAAATAAGGCAATTCAAATGACACACAAGGAACTTTAACACAAGGTCATTTGACCAATCATGCCTGTGCTACATCAACAGCGCAATCAACCAGTCCTGCAAATATCCTTGTACGATGTACCCCTCTATCCCCAATGCTTTTAGATATACCTACTTCCAGTTTTTCTGCCACTACCTTTCATGAAAGTTGTTTTCTTGTACTTTCGAGTTTGAATGCAACATATCGAATACCGGTAAATCAGTTTATTGGCGGCAATGGGAATGGAAAGGGTGAGACCAAGCTCTCAAACGTGTTTTCAATCAAAAACTCAAAAAGGGTTTGCTGTTCCTGTTCGACAATCAGACTGAGCGATCACTTCTGCTCACCTGGTCTGGGGTCTCATTGGCCGTGCTGCCTTCCAGGCACGGCCAGCACGCATTTCCCATGACTCACGTATCCTCAGACGCACGTACTCCAAAAAGCACCGGCGATGCTTCGGCCATCTGTCGTTGTCGTTGTTGTTGTTATTGTTGTTGTTTACAGTATTTTTTAGCTCCTTAGATATGATTAGGGTCAAACAACAGAAAAACGTGAAGAAACGAATGTGAAAACAAATAAATTGCCTTCGTTAAAACGAAACGATAGCGGTCCACGTCACATGCCCAAGGTTTCAGGAAGAAGAACAAGAAGAATTAGAAGAAGAAGAGGAAGAAGCATTTTGGGAGAAACCGCGGAGCAAGGACTTCAAGGTTCAGCAGAGGGCGCAGTCTGATTGTTCTTTCTCTCAATGTAAGTGAAAATATTTCGATGGCTTCACCATCAGAATGACGAACCATAAATATGAGGGATATAATGAACGGCTTATGAAGGATGTTATTCTTGGTAAATTTTAAATCGAGCACGAAAATGAAAATACCTCAGGGCTCAGGCGAATATCGGGAGGCCGAGAAAAGCCTCGTTGACCGAATCCATGGTGTTGATGCTGATCATGTGACCGCAATAATAGTAATTGAAATTCCGTCACGTATTTCATGTTTCCTCATATTGTTCATGCATTTTGAGGGAAATGCAGTTTTATTTTTGCTTTTGCCTGCAGGTATAAATTTACCTTCGTTACCCAACCTGTGCCACTTCACTTCACAGCGACATATATAATTATTATTATATAAATAAAATAGCATTTTTAAAAATGTTTTTAATTTTTATTTTTATTTTTTTTGTATACAAGATCGAGGCTCGTGAAAGAGCGAACATTAATCACACAGAAAGACAAACAGACACATAAAACAAATAACATCGGGAGCGGTAGACAAGATGGGGAGAGAGGGGGAAGGACACAAACACAACATTTGAGAGCAGGGACCGAGAGACATGGAGACATCGAGAGATCTGTGGGAGGGAGAGGGCTTTGGGGGGGATGCATGTGAAGGGGGGGGGGGGGGGGTGGGAGAGGTATAAACATATGGACACTGCCAGGATTTCCAGGAAAGAAGTTGGAATTTCAAACAAGGTGGATCTGGGGTGAATTATTGGGGGTAGAAAAGATCAAGGTTTTGGATGGGGGAAGATAAGAGATGGTGGTGAACAGCTGTTTTAAAGACCTGGAGGGAGGAGAGGGATTGAAGGGAGTGTGGGAGTTTGTTCCAGAGGCGGGAGAAAAGAGGAATGAAAGAGTGAAGGTGAGCAGAGAGCCGAGATTTCGGCAGTTTAACCATCAGAGGGTTGCTGGCAGATCTTGTGCGACCTGTAGGAATATTTTGGGGATAGAGCACAGAGAGAGTTGGGGGAGCAAGGCCGGAGAGGAGTCGGTAGAAGACAGAAAGACCACCTACCTGCCTGCGGTGAGTGAGTGAAAGGCCCTCAGAGATAGCTTCATCGTGGGAGATTCCAATGATTTTGAAAGCTTTGGATTCAACAGCGTGAAGCTGAGCCAGGTGTGAGGCAGGAGCACCAGCCCATAGGGGAGAACAGTATTCCATTGAGCTGCGGATGAAAGCCTTGTATGTGGTGAGGAGCTCAGGTGTGCCGAGGAAGGACTTCGCACGACGGAGGATGCCCAGTCGGCGACTGGCTTTGGAGGCCAGCTTGGAAATGTGGTTTTCCCAAGAAAGATCATGGCAGATAGTGAGACCCAAAAGCTTGAGCGACAGAACTTCTTGGAGAGGATTGTTGAGAAAGTAGATGGGAGGGTTGTCCAGTCGATCTTTTCGGAGAGACATAGTAAGAGAGTGAGATTTGTCAGGATTGAAAGACATGTTCCACTTGTTTGACCAGTCTGTGATTTTGTCCAGGTCTTCAGAGAGTGAGGAGGCTGCAGACTGCCGATCTGAGGGAAGAGGAATGGAGCGGCAGAGAGTGGAGTCATCAGCAAAGAGATAGAGAGGATTTTCCAGAGAGTCGGAGAGATCAATTGATAAAGACCAGAAAAAGCACAGGGCCCAGCACACTTCCTTGGGGAACTCCAGCCTGAACAGGAAGGGGAGATGAGAGAAATCCATTCAGGGCCACACGTTGACTACGACCAGAGAGGAAGTCCACAAGCCATGCATGGAGATTTCCATGGATACCATAGGAGGAGAGTTTGGTGAGCAGAGCTGGGTGCCAGACCGTATCAAAGGCCCGTGATATGTCAAGGGAGACAGCTCTGATTTCCTGTTTGGCATTGAGGACCTCCATCCATTGTTGAGACAGCAGAAGCAGCATGTCCAGAGTAGAGTGACCTGGTCTGAAACCAAATTGATGATCAGAGATCAAGCCATTGGAGAAGAGGAAAGATTTCATATCCGAAGCAATGATGGATTCCATGACTTTGCTGATAATTGGGAGCAGGCTGATTGGTCTGTAGTTGCAAGGATCTGTTTTTGCACCTTTTTTGTGTAAAGCGGTAATGTTAGCTGATTTCCAGAATGCTGGCAGATGACCTTGAGCAAAAGATAGGGTGAAAAGAACAGAGAGAGGGTGAGATAGAGCGGCAGAGCAGGATTTTAGGACCCGTGGGCTGATGCCGTCTGGTCCAGTTGCAGAATCAGAGTCGAGGTTTGACAAAAACTCCTCCACCTTGTCAGGAGAGAAGGACACAGAGTCCAGGAGCAGTTGGGTTCGACTGGGAAAGGTGGGAACAGAGAGAGATGGGTTTGGGACTTAGGATTTTGAGGCGAACACAGAGTTGAGGCATTCGGCTTTGTCACGTGCGATGTCAACTGTGTGGCCATTTGAGGTAAGGGAGGGGATGGAGGGGGAACAAACACCAGAAACGGATTTGACCAGACGCCACCAGGATTTGGAGGAAGGAGACAGGTTTGAGAGTTCATTCTTGAGTGAGGAGAGATAGTGCTTCCTGGCACTCCTGAGGGTAGACACACACTTGTTCCGAGCTTGGTGGAAGGAACTGAGATTGCCTTCAGTTGGATTAGCCTTCCAAGAGGCAAAGGCAAGTTGTTTCAGGGCAACTGCCTCACCACAAGATTCAGTGTACCATGGACGGGAGGAAGGGTAAGACAACTGAAGGCGAGATGGGATAAATCTGTGCATGAGAGAGATCAGTTTGCTTTGGAAGAATTCCCAGGAAGAATTGATGTCAGAGGCAGTGGAGATGGGAGACCAATCCAGACGATTGATGGCTGCTTGAAGACCGTACCAGTCGGCCTGAGTGAAATGCCAGACTCGTCGACGCTGAGGAGGCTCTCTGAGAATGGCCAGAGAGATGTCCACTTTGACAAGCACATGATCAGAAGAACCGATTGGAGCAGAAGAAGAGCAGCAGACATTAGCAGGGAAGTTTGTCATAAGCAAGTCTAGAAGAGAAGATACTCCATTGGCTGAGATCCGGGTCGGGAAATTGACAGATTGTGTCAATCCCAGTGAGTCACAGAAGTCCTTTGCTGAGGTGCCATGACTGGTGAGAGAGGAACCCACACCCAACCAGGTGGCATGATGACAGTTGAAGTCACCACATATGAGGAAGAGAGAGTTGGGATGAGTGGATAGAAGTTGGTCCATGTTGTCAGACAGTGAAATGTAGATGGAGTCATCACTGTTTGGGGGACGGTACAGAACACATATGAACAAAAGGTGGGAGCGGAGAGGAAGCCGTAACCAGAGGTACTCCTGCGGGTGAGGAGGAAAGAGGGCAGTGCAAGGAGAGTGAGGAAGAGAGTTTTTGACAAAGATAGCCACCCCACCACCAGGCCGAGGCTCAGGTCTATCATACCGGAGGAGGGAGTAACCAGGAAGAGATATTAAGGAATCAGAGACATCTTGAAGGAGGAAAGTCTCTGTTAAGCAGATCAAGTCTGGATTGTCAGAAGCAACCTGTATGGAGAGATCAGTCAGGTTTGAGCGAAGGCCCCGGATGTTTGAGGTCCATACCGTTAATGAAGAGAGAGGGGGAGCATCGGGTACAGGACAGGGGAGGAGAGGAGTAGGGTAAGATGAAGGATGAGAGGGGGAGGTAGGGAGAGCAGTTGATAGTGTGTCAGATGTTGCAGAAGAGTTCCAAGAAAGGGAAGGATGAGGAGGATGAAAGGTTTGATGGTGAAGGGATGAGGCACAGTGAGGGGTTGTTTGAGGGGGGGCAGAGGAAAGTAGAAGGTTTGGGGGGGTGGAGGTATGAGATAGAAGGGAGACGAAGTGGGGAGGAGGCAGCTTGGAGGAGGAGGGGGGAGGAGGGAGAATTGGAGAGGAATGGTATGGGGGGAGAATTGAATGGGAGGGATTGGGGGGGAGTTTTGAAGGGGAGGAGTGAGGGGGGAGTTTAGGAGGGGAGGGGCAAGGGGGGAGTTTTGGAGGGAAGGGGCAAGGGGGACGTTTAGAAAGTGGATGATTAATGAAAGACGAACATTGATAACAAATTGGGTTTGTTGTGATTTTCAAGTTAGCAATCCGATTCAGAACGATGGAGGAGGGATGGAATGAATGTGAATTTAGACCATGTAGTGAGGGAGACGTATAAGATATTGAATTTCTTTTTTTTGAAGTGGAATGAGTTGGAGAGGAAATTGAGAAAAGCCTTTTAAATAGGAAGAAAAACAGCGTGTTGTAATATACCACTGAATAAAACACAGAAGGGGAAAGGTTAAACATATTTAAATAATATTTAAACAGAACTGTGAACAATCTTATATTCACAAAAAATACCAACGGGGGGAGAGCCGAGAGGGACCACCACGAGTCACGTGAACAGGGCAAACGGTGGATGGCAAGGAGATAATGGGGGCGGGGTGAACAGCACACCTGGACAGAAAATACAGGATGAGACAACATTTGGGGGGGGGGGGGGGGTGGGGATTTCGAACGTTAGACAGAGTATTATGTTCGGGGTAGAAGGGAAAAAACCAAGAGCCAAGCAAAACACGCTTAAGTTAACAAAACACCGACGGGGGTACAACTACAAGGCCACACACGAGGAGCAGAACACGATTAATTAATTACGAGTTACAGGAAATTCAAACCAAAACCAACTATAATTAAACAATATCGCATGGACGATAAAATAACGAGTTGAAATTTGACAATCTATCTGGGGAAACGGGGGAGAAACACGTGGTCGAAGAACGAACGAACGAATAAGAATGAATAAACGAATGAGCACAGAGAAGGTAATTGTCTTTTTTTTTTTTTTTTTGAGTTGAGATTTACATAAGGAAGTAGGCTATGGGGTGAAAAGACTGGGAAAACTGAGAGAACGAAAGTTATTGGATCACAAACGACAGACCGCTGAGAGAAAAACAAAGCCTCAAGGTTGTACAGTGTACACTGTACAAGGCCTCAAGACGACACGAATTAACATGATTTTCAATACAGGTATGAAAGATTTGCACCGAAAATCTTTGTCGGGACAATATACGTACATACACCATAAAATAAATACAGTTATAACGAAAATACAAATGGGAACAATTACTTAACTTCGATTTCGATGGAGAGCGTGTGGAGCTGCGAAAAAACGAACCCTCGCCAGCAAGACCGGAAACGGAATCCGTTTGACTGCATTAGCCATTATTTGCATATCATCCATCGAGAAAACTTCTCATCGTCGCCGATGTTTGTGCGTGTGCATGGGCCCCGAAAGAAAACGCCCCCAGGGCGGGCCCTTCAAGAAAACGCCCCCAAGGCGAGCTCTTCAAGAAAACGCCCCCAAGGCGGGCTCTTAAGGAAAACGTCCCCGGGGCGGGCTCTTAAGGAAAACGCCCCCAGGGCGGGCTCTTAAGGAAAACGCCCCCAGGGCGGGCTCTTAATGAAAACCCCTGGGGCGGTCTGCTCCTATTGTGTTGGGATCCTTACAAATACAATTGTTATTAGCTCTAGCATTAGGTCATCTCATCTCAATTCTTGAAGAGATGAACTTATAAAATGGGTCGTTATGTTCGGATGTCTGTCCATCTGTCTGTTAGTTAATTCTTTGCTATTTTTGACCCGTTTGATGTTTCTGAAATCTGACATGAATACAAGACAGTATCCCGCACAATCGCTCGGGCTTCGATTTCGGATCATGGGAGGCTCCTAGGAAGGCTTAACCCCCAATCTTTCGATCCCTGCTCGTGTCTTATTAGTCCCCTACCGGTGTACACCGGAGGGGACTATAGGTTTGCACGCCGTCCCTCCGTCTGTCCGTCTGTCAGTCCGTCACGCAAAGAACAGTTTTCCGGACTGTCTTTTCTAAACTCTTAATGCTAATGATTTCAAACTTGGTACATGGTTTCCTCATGATAAGTTATAGATCGAGTTCGAACTTCACGACGTTTCGATCATTTTTGACAAAGTTATGGCACTCTGAACTTTGGGAATTCTGATGATCCTTAACTCAGTGCCATTTTAAGTTTTAATTTCCTTTAAAAAAGATTTTCTCTAATAATAGGACCGATTGAGATCAAATTTTCACCATATGAGGGACTCGGTCTGAAGAATATGTTAATGGTAATTATGACGGCACAGGTCACGTGGTTCGGCCGCCATATTGTTTTTCGTGAAAACACGAAAACCCCTTTTTCTCTGCAACGGCTGAACAGACCGAGGCCAAACTTTGCAGGCAGAATCACATACCCATGACGAACAGAAAAGTCAGCGAGCATGACGTCATGCGTCACATGATTTCAGAGTTATGACTTTTTTAAAGCATGAACCTTTAAAACCGAGCTCCTCCCTCATTTTTTATCCAATCGAGGGGAAACTTCACAGATCTGTTCAGCATGTCAATCTACTAAAATGTCCTTTTGGAATTTGCGATAGGGCACGTGGTTTGGCAGATATCGTTAATTAAACGAAAATATTTAAAAAAAATTGATATCTCTTGAATCGCTAGTACCTCAGACCATGAGTTGGTAATTATATGATCCTTAACTGATCTGATGTGCCATTTTGCCATTTTGCTAACAGTGCCATTTTAAGTTTTAATTTCCTTTAAAAAAGATTTTCTCCGTAATAATAGGACCGATTGAGATCAAATTTTCACCATATGAGGGACTCGGTCTGTAGAATATTTTAATGGTAATTATGACGGCACAGGTCACGTGGTTCGGCCGCCATATTGTTTTTCGTGAAAACACGAAATTGATATTGATATCTGAAAACACAAAATAATTCACACAGTGCAATATGTGCAGGCCGCTCCACGGAGCGACCTTGCGGGCTTATCAACGAGGCGAGGCATGACACATGTGTCTCGGCATACCTCAGATTAAGTTTGAAAACCAGCATCAACCGTGCATAAATTTGCATATTCGATCATTTTTGACAAAGTCATGGAACTTTGAACTTTGGTAGGGGACATGTATTGCAGCGCAATACTCAGAATGCTTGTTCACCAACTGATTGCTCTGAAACCTGACACAGCTTTTCTATTCGATGGTCCACATGATCACTACGTCTTAGATTTTTTTTATCAGGAACCTCCCAGTGGGGGCAAGAGGGGATGGTTCAGGGAGAGGGGCTCCCTCAAACCAGCAGAAGTCTGAACTACAATCTCAGGAGATGACCGTCAGCCCATTCGGGGGGGGGGGGGAGGGGGGGGGCAAGACCACTTCTGTGCTGTTTTTTTTTTAATGCGACAGGGTGGTGCAGAGGTAGCACACTTTTAGCATATTTGCGCTGTCGAGCTTGATTCCCAATTAGCCGATTGGAAACGTTTTCTGATTGGTGCTCTGCCAGCTGTGTGTTTCATTACATATTGCGCCATCCTTCCGGTGGACGTTAACCTGGGTGTCCCTTCTACTAACATGGACGTTAAAGATCTCACAGTGTCTGGTGAAAAGTAGGTGAGTTATCTCCGCACCCTGAACAAATTACAAATTCCTGCTCTAACCAACTCCAGTCTAATGTCAGGCCTGACCAGCTGGTTCGTGAAAGACCTGAACCTAAAGTCCAACTATATTTGATGTTTATTTGAATAAAAGGCATCAATCATGTATCATGTATGTGGCACAAATCACAAGTTCCTTCATATTAGAGGCACTAATCATATAAGAGGTTATTCATTTAACAGTTTGTTTTTCTGCAGGACTGAGACAGAAAAATAACTAAAATGCAGCAATCCACAAAGAAACCTGATAAGTTCCCCTTCTACGTCTTTCCTGGGAAAAACACGAACCTACCTCAAAATCTTCACTCCACGCTGCCTCTTCCACAGGTACTGAGCTTACAGGATTCTTGCAGAATGAAATCACAGGCTGGACCTGCCAGTTATTTTACAGGTGCTTGTCTGTTCTGTGTTCCATTTTTTTTTCTAAACATGATCGAGGCTCATGGAAGAGCTAGAGCAGAATGCAAGGGAACAAAATGGAAACGGGAAACACACCAACAGTGGAGTGGAAGTGAAAATGAGATCAAGGGGAGGGGGAGAAGCACACATGTGGTGAACAAGCTGAATGAAACACAGCAAGAAGGGGAAAACAGGAATAAAACAGAAAAGGAACAAACCAACCAACAACTAACAAACGAAAAGAGGTGAGGGAGAGGGGGGAGAAAAATTCCAATAACTTGGAAAAAGCGAATGCTTGGGAATGGTTCATTTGGGGTAGAAGAGATCATGAGTATGGATGGGAGATGACCCGAGGTAGTGGGGAACAGGTGTCTTGAAACTCTGGAAGGAAGAATGGACTGAACAGACTGGATAAGTTGATTCTACAGGCGAGATAAAAGAAGAACAAATATGAGAAGGTGAGCAGTGAGTCTGAATTTTGGGAGTTGAACAAGAAGACGGTTTAATACCAGCAGACGGTGTGCTTCCTGCAGAGAACTAGGAGAGACAGACACAAAGGAGGACAAACAAGACCAAAAATGAGGCGGTAGAATACAGAGAGCTCACCAACATGTCTGTGATGTGGCAGTAACAGGTTTAGCCACTCAGCTTCATTAAGGGAGATCCCAATGATGATGAGAGCGTTGCTTTGAATTTACATGGTAAGGTGTGAGGCAGGGTACAGCCCAAAGGGGAGAGCAGTACTCCATCATGCTGCGATTTGAAGGCATTGTATGTTGTCAAAAGTTCAGATTGTCCAAGGAAAGATCTTACATGATGAAGGATGCCCAGTCAGCAGTTGGCTTTGGAGGCCATCTTGGAAATGTAGTGTGCCCAAGAACTATCATGGTTGATGATGAGGCCAGAAGTTTGAGTGGCTTAACTTCTTCAAGTGGTTTATTTATGAAGTAATTTAAATAGCGTTATTGTTGTGTACACCATAACTTAATCTACTATAAGTGTGTGTGTGTGTGTGTGTGTGTGTGTGTGTGTGTGTGTGTGTGTGTGTGTGTGTGTGTGTGTGTGTGTGTGTGTGTGTGTGTGTGTGTGTGTGTGTGTGTGTGTGTGTGTAAGAGAGAGGAATGTTTTTTGTGGAATTCTACTGGAGCTTTCTGACGTGGAATGGGATACACCGAAATGATCATCCTCATTTCCTGAGTTGATTAGGCTAATTAACTACAAATAATCCAGAAGAATTCCTATGTTTTGGTGCCATGTCAAGATGTATAGAGCAGCTTAATAGGTCCTTCCATGGCATGGCATTCTAATTGCAAAATAAATAACACATAAATGATAACATTGTAACAAAGCACACATTAATTTATACTAATCATATTAACAACAATAATTGTAGCATCATTTGGCAATAATAAAAACTAACGTACAACCCCACACCCCCTTATCCCCTCCGCCCTGGCCCAGGCACATCTGGGTTTGGTGATAGGCAAGCTAATTGCTCAAGCAGTACGGCAGTGAAGTATGTTACTAGGCCGTGGAGACCAATGAAAATTTGCTCCAATGGACCAATGGGCCCACTAGTTCATTAAACTGGGAACTCAGGTGTGTACGGTTTGTGTTTCCATCAAGTTGTTAGTTGGGGTGTGAAGAGAATGACAGAGATCTGTAATCTGGTGGTGAAAGAGGGCCGCATTCCAGTGGATTGGGAACTGAGTACCCTCGTCCCTCTATACAAGGGGAAAGGTGACCCTCTGGAGTGTGGCTCGTACCGAGCGATAAAGTTATTGGAGCATGGAATGAAGGTATTGGAAAGGGTGTTGGAGAGGAGGATAAGGAAGAAGGTGAAGATTGACGAAATGTAGTTTGGATTTATGCCAGGAAGAGGAACGACAGACGCGCTCTTTATTGTGAGGCAGTTGCAGGAGAAGTACATGGAGAAGAGGAAGAAGTTGTTTCTTGGGTTTGTTGATCTGGAGAAAGCATTCGATAGGGTTCCACGCGAAGTAATGGGCATTGAGTGACATGGGCATTGAGTGACATAGTGACATGGGCATTGAGGAAGTTAGGAGAGGAGGAATGGTTGATCAGAGTAGTGATGGCAATGTACGAGAGAGCGCACACAGGTGTAAGGATGAAGGACGGGAACAGTGGTGAGTTTGAGGTGAAGGTGGGAGTGCATCAGGGGTCGGTACTATGTCCACTACTATTTGTAGCTGTGATGGAGGTGCTGGCTCAGAACGTAAAGGAGGGTTTACCGTGGGAGTTGTTGTATGCAGATGATCTGGTGTTGATTGCAGAAAGTATGGATGGACTGAAGGAAAAGATGAACAAGTGGAAGGAATGTATGGAGACAAAAGGTCTGAAGGTGAATATCAGAAAGACGAAGGTGATGGCAAGTGGTAAAGCATGTGGTGAGGTGGAAAGAACTGGGAAGTGGCCATGTGCTGTGTGCAGGAAGGGTGTCGGAGTGAACTCCATTCAATGTACAATGTGCGCTGAGTGGGTTCATCAAAAATGTAGTGGTTTGAGAGGGTCATTAACCAGTGTGGCAGCTACCTACATTCAAGTGTAAGGTGTGCATAGAGGGAGCTGCAGATGGAGGAAATGTTGAGTTGTATCATGCAGGCGGTGTGAAGCTGGAAGGTGTGAAAACATTTTGTTACCTAGGAGACATGCTCAATGGAGAAGGTGGATCAGACTCGGCAACGGTTGCTGGAGTGAGATGTGCATGGAAGAATTTTCGGGAACTGAGTGGCGTGCTGATGAGGAGGGGAGTGTCGTTGAACCTGAAGGGAAAGGCGTATGCTGCATGTGTGAGAAGTGTTATGATTTATGGGAGCGAGACATGGGTAATGAACGTAGAGCAGCAACGAAGGTTGGAAAGGGTGGAAATGCGAATGGTTCGGTGGATGTGCGGAGTATCGTTGAGAGAGAGAGGAAGACAAATGATGAATTGCGAAAGATGATGGGAATAGAGCCTGTGATGGATGCTGAGAAGAGAAACAGGTTGAGATGGTTTGGTCATGTGTTGAGGAAGGATGAAAGTGACTGGTTGAGAAGAGTGATGGAAATGAATGTAGAAGGAAGTAGAGGACGGGGAAGACCGAGAAACACTTGGCTAAAGATGGTCGAAGAAGAAATGCGGGCAAGGGGGTTAACGAGGAGAGATGCAGAAAATAGGGCAAGATGGAGAAGATTGTCATGGGGACCGCAAGGCTAACCCCAACACTAGCAGGGAAAATGGCCTTAAAATGCATGTTGTTGTTTGTATTGCAGACGCAGCGACCATTGGGATCCAGCTTTGAACAGCTACGTTCAACTCTTCAGTCATTTACCAAATGCAAGCCGGCGGGTTTGTATTTCTCATAACCATAATCTGTTTAAACCGAAATGTGATCACGAGAAGAATACTTTCTACATTGATATCTATACTCTAATTGGGTTGTGCAACTTGTACAAGAGTGAGTGCATCCGTTCGAGACAGCGAAACGTCCCTTCCACCACTCTTTCCCTGAACTAAGCCATACCTCCTGTGAGGAATAAGCGAGTAGCGCTCCCTCCTTCCAGCCTCTGCCCCTACCCCCTTTGCCCTCCGTCTACCTTCCAGTCCTGGATTAGACGTCCAAGGTCACATCGCCACCCTATGGGAACGACCGGCCACTGGGTAGTGATATGATCTTAGAAATGCTGCCTTGTGATTGTAGGGGAGTGAGAAATTGTACCGTGTCATTGTAGGATGGCTGATGCAATTACCCTATGGAGGGGGGGGGGGGGGGGTGAGGGGGGAAATCACCCTATGTGTGATGTGCTAGTTATATTTCATAGGGTAGATTTAGAAAAATTGATAGTCAGGGAATTTTACATGAATATTATAAGGAAAAAAAAAAAAAGGGAATTTTCTTTAGACCGACATTCAGAAGGGATAGTTTGCCATTAACCTTTTTGGGGAAGATTCTAATTTTCTGTTAAAATAATTATTGTAGGAAATTGATTACTTGAAACTTACTTGTGAATGGGCCCATAGTTATGCGTACTCGCCTTTTAGCTGTCTAGCCTGGGTTTGAATCTCGACCCTGCTATAAACTGCCATCCTGGTGTTTCGCAGCAGGACGAAACATCAATGTTTGCGCCAATGTATGCGTCCATTGGAAGTAAGTTAAGATGGAGGACCTGTCTACCAGCATTGGTTGTTGGTGGATGTTAAAGAGCCCACGGTGTCTTTCGTGAAGAGTGGATGAGTCATTTCCGGCATCCTGAACAATGTACAAATTCCTGCCTAAAACTGAGTAACAAGTGGTCTCGTCTTTTTGGAGGTTCCTTGACGCCAGTTTACACTGCTTGCTATCTGAGTGGTTGTTGGCCGGGCAGTAGCTCCTACATTATAAACAAAATCACGTTCACAGGAATGACATATCACAACGTGTATATGGCTGTTTTCTGGTCCCAAGGGCAACCATCATGGCTTGTACGTATAAATAGGTTAGAAAAGCACCAGTAAGTGCCTCTCACACCATCTATTAAGATTAAGATCACACTGAAGGAGCTCGGGCTCCCACGTCGATCGGAAGAATGGACGCGACAAAAAGCTGGAATTCGTCCGAGTTGCTTTATTCAAACAAAACACTCAGGTACTCTGAAAAGCCCGTTTATCGGGCAGCAATATATATACACACATTATCCCGGAGCGTTTGCCCAGGAAAGGCGAGAGGGGGCGTGGCCGAGCGTCCTGGCTGCGGCCTGGCAAGTTGAGGGCGAGCCTGCCCGGGCGTCCTGGATGAGCCCGGCATGGTGATCGCTCCGCGTCCTTGATAGGTGCAAGGCGATTGTGAAAACCCAGCGGTAGCCACTACACACGTCCCCCCAGAATCGACTTGCACCGGCGGGGTCAATTTGAGGGGGGTCCTGATGACCCGGCCGAAGCGACCCCTGGCGGGTCGTGGGGGGGGGGGGGGGGGGGTAGTGCTGTTAGCTAGATTCAAAATCCCGTCTCGGAACCGTCTCGATAAATTTTCAATTTTCATAACGGGATCTCGGATCGGCTCGTTCCCGGCAAAGTAAAAAAAAAAAGGAATTTCATTACAATATATAAACAACAATGAAAAAAATTCATTTCTGATGTTGAGTACTTAAATTCCGACTTAGCTTCCATTTACCGGGATGAAATAAAATACACCGCCTACATGCAGATGATCGGCCACCGACGGGACCGGGTTATCTCATTACAGTTTGTATTGTCGTGTAATTTCTTGCTCGGAATGTCAGAGGGAGAAAATGTTTCTGCCCAGGCATATTCGAGTCCCGGTTGGAGTTTCATTATCATTTTGTGAGTTGTGATCGCCAAGGGGCTCGCTCACCCCCCCCCCCCCCCGTTCCCCTCCCCTCCCCCGCCCGGCAATGCCGGGTACTTCTGCTAGTAAATTATAAAGCAGGCGGTGTAGTGATCACCCCCCCCCCTCCTCCTTATTTTGACTCTGTGACTAAAGTAAACGTAATCAACTTATCAGGCCTAAAGTGGAGATAAGATAACCAAAATACTTTCACATTCAAACCGTCAAACCAAACCCCGAGGGATTCTTACAATTTATAGATTTAGCGTTGCAATTAAACATAAACGTTCATCAAAAACTCATTTCATAAAACTACATAATGTATTGTACTTGTATTAATACATTGTGTGTAGAATAATCCGTTATAAACGTGTTTTTCATCTAAATAAACATCGTCCCTCCAATCACGGAGCCTCGAGCGAGTCCCTCGATATTAATGTGCAAAAGACCATAGCAACCACATTCCGTAACTCGTCTCCAAGGACGGACACGTGACCGCAGCGTAAGGCGGGGCGAGGCGGAGTGATACAGCGGAAGGATTCAACGGTTTAAATAAAGTCGTGATGAGGCCGATTTTCATTGGGACCTTTCCTTTATCCTGATTTCGTTACCTGCGCCACCAAAGGTGGATGGAGGTTATGTTTTCACTCCTGTCTGTTTGTCCGTTTGTTTGTGAACACAATATCTCAAAAAGTTGTGGACGGATTCGGACGAAATTTTGTGGAGATGCAGCGTGTGTGACAAGGACGACATGATTAGATGTTGGTGAAGATCCGGATTCGGAATTCGGATTCGTTTGCAGTGCATTGTTTGTTGACAAGGGGAAAATCCTGGAACAGTGAGTTTACTTTATCTATCATCGTTTGTGTCAGTTCAGCTGCACTTGCGAAAAATGATGCTTGTGCAGAAGCAGAGTAATGAAAGCAAGGCTCAATAAATGCCTCTATTATGGAAAATATCTGCAAGAAGTTGGAATTTTAACCGGGATTTTTTTACCGAGAAATTGCGTCAATCAATTTATCTCGGGACCGTCCCGAGACCGTCTCGAAAGCCGAAACCGCCGGGATTTCGTCCCGGTCTCGGCTCGGTTGACAGCCTAGGGGGGGGGGGGGTCCGGTGTGGTGGTGGGCGGTCGAGTGGGGGGCACCGTGGACGGGGGGCGGCCTTGCCGCGGCGGAAGGGCCACCCGTGGTGGTTGGTCGACGTCCACGTGCGCCGGCTTGAGGCGGTCCACCGCAATCCGGTCCGACCTGCCGCCGATGTCGATGACGAACGACTTGTCGTCCCGTCGCAGGACCCGGAAGGGCCCGTCGTACGGCGGCCGGAGTGGCCCCCGATGTGCGTCGTGACGCACAAAAACATACTCCGCTGTGCGAAGTGCTGGAGGGACGTAGGACTGGGGGTCACCGTGGTGGGATGTTGGCACGGGGGCAAACCGTCGGGCGGCCTCCTGGAGGTCCGAGCGCTGGTGAGCTGCGGACCAGGGACTGGTAGCGTCGGGCACGAATTCGCCCGGGACGCGTAGCGCCTGGCCGTAGACAAGCTCGGCGGTGGATGCCTGGAGGTCCTCCTTGGGGGCCGTGCGGAGGCCCAAAAGGACCCACGGCAGCCGGTCGGCCCAACCGCCGTCTTGAAGGCCGGCCATAAGCGCGGCCTTCATGGAGCGGTGGAATCGCTCGCACAACCCGTTTGCTTGGGGGTGGTAGGCCGTAGTACGGTGGAGCTTGACCCCCAGGTTGCGGGCGACCGCGCCCCACAGCTCGGAGGTGAACTGTGGTCCGCGGTCTGACGAGATGTCCGCCGGTGCGCCGAAGCGGGCGACCCAGGTGGCGATGAAAGCCTGCGCCACGTCGGCGGTGGTGGTGGAGATGAGGGGAACGGCCTCCGGCCACCTGGTGGTCCTGTCCACCATGGTGAGCAGGTGTGTGAACCCCCGTGACGGGTGGAGGGGGCCCACCAGATCCACGTTGACGTGGTCGAAACGTCGTTCGGGCACGGTGAAAGGTGCCAGCGGGGCCTGGGTGTGTCGGTGGACCTTGGCCCGTTGGCAGGCTGTGCAGGTGCTGGTCCAATCGCGGACGTCCCGACGAAGGCCGTGCCAGACGAATCGCGCCGACACCAGCTTCTGGGAAGCTTTCCGGCCCGGGTGGGAAAGGCCGTGGAGGGAGGCAAAGATGCGGCGTTGCCAGGTGACGGGCACGATGGGGCGAGGCTGGCCTTGGGAGACGTCGCAGAGCAGGACAGTGTCCGCGAAGGGGATGTCGGCCAGGCGGAGGCCCGTGTCCGCCGCCCGGAGGGCTTGCACCGTGGTGTCGGTGGTTTGGTCCGCCGCCATAAGCGCGAAGTCCACGCCCAGGTGGACCGCGTTCGCGCTGGCCCGGGAAAGACAGTCGGCCACGGCGTTGTTTTTCCCGGCGACGTGCCGGATGTCCGTGGTAAACTCCGACACGGCGGAGAGGTGGCGCTGTTGGCGGGCCGACCACGGCTCCGTGACCTTGGCCATTTCATAAACCAACGGCTTGTGGTCGACGAACGCCGTGAAAGGTCAGCCCTCCAGGAGGTGGCGGAAATGGCGGACGGCCAGGTGTAGACCGAGGAGCTCACGGTCAACCGTGCTGTATTTGAGCTCGTTCGGCCGGAGCTGCCAGCTGAAAAAAGCGAGTGGCTGCCAAACCCCGTTCACCCATTGCTCATGTACGGCGCCCACCGCGTAGTCGGAGGCATCCGTGGTGAGGGCGATGGGAGCGTTGAGCACCGGGTGAGCGAGCAGTGTTGCATCGGCGAGGGCCCGCTTTGAGCTTTGGAAGGCCGCGTCCATTGCTGCGGACCAGGCGATGTCGTGCTTGGCCGGCTTGCCCCGGAGGGCTTCATAGAGGGGCCGCATGAGTTGAGCAGCGCGGGGCACGAAGCGGTGATAAAAATTCACCATTCCCAGGAATTCCTGCAGGGCCTTTATGGTGCGGGGACGCGGGAACGTGGTGATGGCCTCGACCTTGGTTGGCAGCGGCACGGCCCCGTTCTTGGTGATGTGGTGGCCCAAACAATCAACGGCCGTCGTGCCGAAGTGGCATTTGGCCGGGTTGACGATAAGGCCGTGCTCGCTGAGGCGCCCGAACAGTGTTCGGAGGTGGAGGAGGTGCTCGGCCCGGGACGTGCTGGCGACGAGGATGTCGTCCAGGTAAACGAAAAGGAACGGCAGGTCACGCAGCACGCCGTCCATCAAGCGCTGGAACGCCTGAGCCGCGTTCTTGAGACCAAACGGCATCCGTAAGAATTCGAATAAGCCGAACGGCGTGATGACTGCCGTTTTAGGGACGTCGGCCGCCCTGACAGGTACCTGGTGATATCCCCGTATGAGATCAATTTTCGAAAAAATTACCCGTCCCGCCAGACAGGCGGAGAAGTCTTGGATGTGCGGGATCGGATACCTGTCGGGGGTGGTAGCGTCGTTAAGGCGGCGGTAGTCGCCACATGGGCGCCAGCCGCCCCCTGGCTTTGGGACGATGTGTAGTGGCGAAGCCCACGCGCTATCGGAGCGCCGCACGATGCCGAGGTGTTCTAAAGTGTCGAACTCGGCTTTGGCCACGGCGAGCTTGGCTGGGTCGAGGCGGCGGGCTATGGCGTAGACCGGCGGGCCCGTGGTTGGTATGTGGTGCTCGATCCCATGCCGTACTGCGACGGCCGAAAACGTCGGCCGCGTGAGGGCCGGGAACTCCGTGAGCAGGCGAGCAAACTCGTTCGCCGCCGGGAGGGCGCATGCCAGCTCGGTCGGCGCGGAGCTGCTCAATGTGCATACCCGGGGAGCTGAAGGTTTCGGCGTTGATTAAACGACGCCGTTGGACGTCCACCAGCAGTCCGTGTGCGCAGAGGAAGTCGGCGCCTAGCAGAGCCATGGGCACGTTTGCGGTTACAAACGTCCAAGTAAAGCGTTGGCCGCCGAAGCAGAGGGTGACGTTGCGCGGGCCGAAGGTGCGGATGGCCGATCCGTTGGCCGCAACCAAGGAGGGGCCGCAAACTGCGGACTGCCTGTCCTGGTCAGAGGCGGGTATGACGCTCAGTTGGGCGCCGGTGTCGCACAGGAAGCGCCGTCCGGACGCTTTATCCGTGATGAACAGTAAGTTGCCCGTGTGGCCGGCGCTCATGGCTGGTAAAGAACGCCGGCCCGGCCGTTTCCCGGCCTGCCGAAGGTGCACGGAGGTCGGCATGTCCGGGCCTTCTGTCCGAACCTGACATGATAGTAACACCACGCTTGGTCAGGTGGAGGCCCCGGTCGTCGTGCTGGAGGTGGTCGGCTTGGTGTAGCGGCCGCCAATTGCGTCGGCAGTTCGGTCGTCGACTGTGCCGGGTGCTCGGGCGCCATGGGTGTTGCGTCGGACGGCGGTGGGCCCCAGGTCGCTGCTGCGATGCGCTGGCCTGCGGCGGAGATCTTGTCGGCTTCCCTGGCAAGGGCACGGGGATCCGTGATCGTCGTGCTTGCCAGGGCGAGGCGTACCGGGCTAGGCAGCTGACGGAGGAACAGCTCCCGGAACAGGAATGCCGGAGAGTGCTCGCCGAGCAGCGAAAGCATGTAGTCCATTCGCTCGGAAGGGCGCGTGTCGCCGAGCTCGGGCAGGTCGAGCAGGTGCCGTGCGCGTTCCGCCGATGGGAGGGCGAAAGCGTCGAGGAGGAGCTTTTTAATCGCGCCATATTTGTCAGCGGCTGGCGGGCTCTCGAGGAGGCTCAGGGCGCGGGCCGCGGTGGCTGAACCGAGCGCTGCTACCACATGGTGGAAGCGGGTGTCGTCGGCCGTGATGCCTCGCAGGGCGAACAGGAAGTCCGCCTGTGCGAACCAAACCGCCGCGTGAGCCTCCCAGAAGGTAGGCAGTTTAAGGTCGACTGCCGTGTCCATGTCGGTAGGTCACCAATGAAGGAGCTCGGGCTCCCATGTCGATCGGAAGAATGGACACGACAAAAAGCTGGAATTCGTCCGAGTTGCTTTATTCAAACAAAACACTCAGGTACTCTGAAAAGCCCGTTTATTGGGCAGCAATATATATACACACATTATCCCATCTGTGTATCCTGGGCGTTTGCTGGGCGTTTGCCCAGGAAAGGCGAGAGGGGGCGTGGCCAAGCGCCCTGGCTGCGGCCTGGCAAGTTGAGGGCGAGCCTGCCCGGGCATGCCCGGGCATCCCGACCGAGGCCTGGCAAGTTGAGCGCGGGCCTGCCCGGGCGTCCTGGACGAGCCCGGCATGGTGATCGCTCCGCGTCCTTGATAGGTGCAAGGCGATTGTGAAAACCCAGCGGTAGCCGCTACAACACCATCATTAAGAATTTTGAGGTCTAACCTATTTGAGGTCTTGCGAGATCTTGGAGACAACGTCACGGATTTTCGAAGCTCCACACGGTCTCCACGTTTTCAAAGTTGTCTGTTTACAATTGTATTTTGTCGAAACTGTATTTATCTTTCGGTGTGTGAACCTATAGTGTGCCCCTTGGAAGTTTATCTTTTCTACCCTCACTAATTCACCCCAGATACACTTTTTTTGGGGGGGGAAAATTCCAACTTCTTTCCTGGTAGTCCTTGCAGTGTTCATATGTTTTATACCTCTCCCACCTCCCCCCAAGCCCTCCCCCTCCCACATTTCTCCTGATGTCCCTGCCCTCAAATGTTGTGTTTGTGTCCTTCCCCCTCTCTCCCCATCTTGTCTACCGCTCCCCTTATTTTTTGTGTTTTATGTGTCGGTTTGACTTTTTGTGTGATTAATGTTAGCTCTTTCACGAGCCTCGATCTTGTATTAAAAAAAAAACAAAAAAAATTTCAAGAAGTTAAAATTCTTTCTTCTCTACTACAGAACTTTGGTACCTCTGATCCACCTCACATCTCAAGTTTTTCCTCTCAATTTTATTAATTGCCCAATTTGTATATATGCAATTAAGAAAAAAATCTCTATAAAAGCCAACAAAGTCGCCGGAGGCATTAATTATGTTTTCAGGTTGTCCGTCTTTCGTTACCGCGATAACTTGTGAACGGCTAAAGGGATCTTAGTCAAACTTGGCAAAGGTATGTATAATGAGGTAAAGATGAACTGATTATAATTTGGGGTCATGAGGTCAAATGGCAAAGGTCAGAGATCATGTTAGGTAAAAATACTGTTACCGCCATAAATAGTGAACCAGTGATAGGATTCTGACCAAATTTGGTACACTTATGTAGAATGATGTAAATATGAACTGATTAGGTATTGGGGTCAAGAGATCAAAGTCTGTAATAGGTCTATAACTTGAGAATGGCTGAAGTTATCCAATTCAAAGTTGGTGCAGGTGTGTATAATGATGTAAAGATTAAGGAATTCGATTTTGGGGTCGTAGGTCAAATCTTTAAAAAGTCTATAACTTGAGAACAGCTGAAGTGATCAAATTCAAACTTGGTACAGGTTTGTATAATGATGTAAAGATTAACTTATTAGATTTTTAGGTCAAAGGGCAAAGGTCAAATCTGTAATAGGTCTATAACTTGAGAACGGCTAAAGTGATCTAATTCAAACTTGGTACAGGTATGTATAATGATGTAAAGATTAAGTGATTAGATTTTGGGGTCAAAGGTCAATGGTTAAATCTGTAATAGGCCTATAACTTTAGAATGGCTGAAGTTATCCAATTCAAATTTGGTACGGGTATGTATAATGATGTAAAGATTAAATGATTAGAATTTGAGGTCAAGAGGTCAAAGGTCACAGTCTGTGATAGGATTATAACTCGAGAATGGCCAAAGTTATCTAATTCAAACTTGGTACAGGTATTGATGTAAAGATTAACTGATTAGATTTTGGGGGTCCCAAGGTCAAAGGTCAAAGGTCATGTCAGGTGAAAATGTCAAACCATGACCATGTCAAAGGTCATGTCAGGTAAAAATGTGAGAACTTGTGAACAGCTGAAGGGATTTAAATTAAAACTTGGTACAGGTATGAATAATGATGTAAACATGAACTGATTAAATTTTGGAGTCAATAGTTCAAAGGTCAGAGGTCATGTCAGGTAAAAATGTGCCAACTTCGGCACAGCTGAATGGATTTAAATCAAACTTGATGCAAGTATTGTAATAATGTGGGCGGAGGCATATCAGCCAACGTCGTGATGTCGATGAGTGCCGTTCTAGTTTTTGTGTGAAACAATCTTTGCACCAAAGAAATACGTGAAGCTAACAAACAAAAAAATGTTTTGTAAATGCATCAGGTGGCAACGGAGACAAAGAAATTTGTTCATTAATTAATAGTTGTCCTGCTTAGCTGAAGATAGCCATTTGCTGGTGACATGTGAACAACCTGAGAACAATCTCAGGCTAGATTCAAACTCAGGCTAGACACCTCAGAGGCAAGTAATGCATACTTCTACACTATCCTGCCAGCCTGACAAATAAGCAAAGAAAGTGCATTCAACATGACATGGCCTCTTTGGTATTCCCATTGAGCACAATACGTGCTAGTATCTCTTCAGATATGTTGATTTGTCCTTGTAATTTACATTAAAGTATATTGATCTCTCCTCATGTCCTTGTCCTGAATTTTGCATGTGTACAAGCTTCTCCATGAGCATTAGATCACTAAAAATAAAATATTAAATAGGTTCTCAGGAAGTATACCTGTGTTAAATATATTCTGAGAGGCAAGTCAATATGGACATTTTGGCATTTATTCAACGCAAGTACAATTTCAACACCGAAGGCATTTTGTCGTGATGTAAAACCGTGATTCTGGCAATAAGATGTTAATGGCGGAAGGAATGAGTGCTGCGCTGTATCCTTGTGTGCGATTGTACTGTGCAGTGCCGGACGTGTGCTTCGCCCCGGTGGAATCAGTGATACAGGAAGGCAATGTGAGGAAGAGTCAGCACATTGAGCAAGACGTTTCGAATCTTGCTACATGTGTGAGTCACTAGTTTATAAACTCACTGCGGCAATCCTAGAAACCATATGACAGACATTGATCAATGATTGCATGTTTTTTCTTTTGATATTCCTTCTAATTGTTTTCATTTGAATTCATTTTATGTTGTTTAACTTATCTGATCTGAACTTCTATTAAAATGTTTTGAGTGAAAAATATTGTGGAGTCATAAACTCCCACTTTGTAGATGGACAACCAGCCTAATGCACCACTGAAGAGGAAACATGCTCCACAATTCTGCACCTCCTCCTGGCATTGCACCTAAGGGCACTTTTTGTCAGATTTGATTTCTCTTGGAGTCAAAATCAGGATTAGAGATTTTATCGATGAGTACTGAACTTTTTTTTTACCATTAATTTAGTTTAGTGAGGAATATATTGTATATTGTGTTGGTGACATTGGAGCATGCATTAATAATTCCCTTTCCATAAGAGGATGTGAGATTCAGGGAAGCAGTTAGAGAAACCAACAGATGGGATTGCCCAAATGAAATCATATCTCTAACAGTGCCAGTCATATCTCTAACAATGTTATGTATTTCTGGTGAAGTATGTAAGCCTTTATGTGCAGACTACCGGCCAGATGTCCAGCCTGCATGCAAAGCTGTTCCAAGAGGCCCAAAAGATCTGCAAGTGGAAGATGACCATGGAGTTTGAGCTACGTCAGCGTGACGACCTGGAAAAGGATCAAAAGCGGACCATTGATGCTCAGAGGCAGTCTCTGCTTAATCTGCAGGTCACATTGGCACATAATTCTGACATGGCTTGTGGAATGTTTTTGCAAGTGTATGGAAGTAAAATAAAGAAAGGTATGAGTATATAAGTGAGGCCTTGTAGGCCAAGCTGTAAATCAAGAAACTTCAGGTGAGGAGAGAAAATTCCTGGCACAGGAAAGAGCTGTTTATCCTATAAAATCTGTTTGCACATTCATCCGAACATTTTTCTTTTGATATTATTTTTCTTTGAAAGCAAAACAAACAATTAGGCTCATTTTAAAAATAGATGTTATATGCCTCGTCTGTTGATTGCTAAGAATGGACCTGGTGAGTGCAGTACCGTAATGGAGTACAGTATGTATGATTTGGGCATTTTACCATTCTATTTCTAGCCTCCAGTTACCTGCCTGTTTCACTTTTTATCAGATATACTGTCTCCCCTTTCTGACAGAATGTACCCCACACCACTCTGTTTTTGTTTCTGTTCTTTTTGCCACATTTCACATTTGAAAAATATCATTGTCCAACTATTTTTAATATCCCACAAGCCAAAAAGGGCTACCTAACTTGTGAGAGCAAAATTCTAAACGAAATTCAATTTTTTTTAAATTTAAAACAAAAGCAGTTTTAATTTATTGTTTCATTCAATACTTTGCTTGTTTTTCAGCTCGACAATGAAAACTTGAGTCAAAAAATGCAGGAAGAAATGCACAAGCAGAAAGAACTCACAGAAAAGTAAGGATCATTGGAACACTTGATGTTGGACTTGAAGCTGGGTTTTAAAATTCAATAATCTTTTCTTTCCTTTGTTGAGTTATGTACTGTGTTTGACTTTCTTCCAGGAATACAAACACACGGGAACTCTGCAATGCAGTGAAGAACTATAGTACAAAAGTAAATGCCTCTGTGAATAAGAGTGAGTGATGCAGTTAATTTGTTTTGTTTAATTTTGCACTTTCAGCTATTCTTGTTGTATGGGATTGTTTTCTGACTTCGGGTCTTTTTAACAATATACATTTTTTGTCAATATAATAGCTAGTTGTTATATAAGGTGCATCTTCTGAAACATGATGAAGCTGCTTCAGGTGCACGACTTTAGGACAAATTAAAGTTTTGTTGAATTTGTCGTAAATGACAGTTCATTTTTAACACAATTGTTAACAATCAAAACAAAATTATAAGCAACTGTTTTAAGTGCAGTAGATGAAATCATCATGACGTTGATTGATGTATAACAACCGCTATTGGGAGTAAGCAGAAGCTGACTTGTCAGGCGTTAACCCTTCATTGAAGCCAAAGTGTTTTAAAGGTCGGAGCATTAACCCCTCTTTTGTTCTAACAAAGGGTTAACATCCAAAACGTCAGCTTCTCCCAAAACGGCAGTCTTTACAGAAAGGAACATAAACATAGAGTACAGAAAACTCAGATAGGCAGATTTACACTTAAAGTATGTTGGGAACTTCCTTTGTATATCAAGTATTTTTCCACTTCGAACAAGCTGGCAGCAAAGAGCTTTGATTCCAACATGCTAGACTTCACAAATTTGAGAGAGAGGAGAATACACAGCTTACAGTTTCTCTGATGAACCCTAGGAACATTGCTGTTCCTGCAAATGGTCTGCAGTGTACCCATTGCTACACACCTTGAGCCATGTCATGGCAGAAATTCCTCTTGTGACCCAGTCCATCTCAAACATGATGTTGGAAATAAGTACATTTATGTATAGTTTTGGAATATTGAATCATGCCCCAGGTGCTGATTTATTAGTGATCGTTTCCATTTATTGTCTCATGAAGGACTGTCGATGGGTGATCAGCAGCAATTACTGGAATTCCCTGCATTTTACATTCACATATTTTGCTGTTTCTAGATGGTAAGATTCAGAGAAAAGACAATTCAGATAAGACTAAAGTATGGAACACTCTCATACAGCAAGCACATTAAGCATTCTGTAAAGTAAAAGAAAATAAGTTGAAATTGACAAAAGTATTTGGTGTCCACAATTCTTTATTTCACTGTTAATATTACAGAACCTTTGTTTTTGATTCAGAACTTAATATATCCTTTTAAATCAAAAAATAAACAGAAATGACATTGACAAAATTTTAAGCAAGTGTTTAAGCAAAAATTTGGACAAAATAACTGCAGTCAAGTGTTTCCTACACCTCTCTACTGGCAGTTTGTCCCACTCTTCTTGTGCAAACTGCTCCAGTTCTCCCAGATTTGACGGGTGCCTTCTCCCAACGGCTGTTTTCAGATCTCCCCACAAGTGATCAATGGGATTTATATCTGGAATCATTGCTGGCCACTTCAGAACAGTCCAGCGTTTTGTCTTGAACCATTCCTGGGTGCTTTTTGGAGTGTGTTTGGGGTCATTGTCCTGCTGCAAGACCCAGCTTTCTGACACTTCATTTTGTTTTCTGTTAACATAGAGATGATGTGCTTTACCAAAAAGCTCTAATTTGGTCTCATCTGTCTACAGGACATTCTCCCACAAGGATTTTGGCTTGTTCAGGTGCGTTTGGAAAACTCCAGTCGAGCTTTCTTCTGTCTCTCAGCAGTGGTGTCCTACCATGGAACCCCCTTTCATTGAGTTGGCGACGGATGGTGCGAGTTGAAACTATCGTACCTTGTGTCTGAAGGTCAGCTTCAATCTGTTTGGCAGTTGATTGAGGTGCTTTCTCCACCATTTGAACAATCCTTCGCTAAAATCTTCGATCAAGCGTTCTCAGTTTTCTCTTGCAGCCACGTCCAGGGAGGTTGGCTACAGTGCCATGGGCCTTAAACTTCCTGATAACATTGCGTACGGTGGACACAGTAACACAAGGTCTCTGGAGATGGACGTGTAGCCTTGAGATTGTCCATGCTTGGCTACAATCCTATGTCTGACCTCCTCAGACAATTCTCTGGTTTTCTTTCTTTTCTCCATGCTCATTGCGGTACACAGTGACACAAAACAGAAGAATAACTCCTTTTCTCTATTAAAACTGGTTGAATGAGTGATTTTTATATTGCAGGCACCTGCAACTCACCATAGGTGAGTCCAATTCCAAAGTAAAGGAGAATCACCTGCTTTAAATCTAATTATTTCTAACAACTTCTAAAAGGTGCCAATAATATTGTCTGGGCCATTTTAGGATTGCTGTGTGGAATAAGCGAAGATTTCTTAATTTTTCAGCTTTTTTTGCTTTGTTCCACTGCAAACCAAATAAAGACATATGTGGATACCAAAATGTTTTTTAATATCAACAATTTTCTGGAAGGAATGGTGCATTATTTGAAAGAAGTGTAAGATGCCAAAATGTTTGGCCACGACTGTGTGTATATATATATGTGTGTGTGTTATACAGTCACGTGAAAAAGTAAGTACACCCCATGTAAAGTTTTGACTTTTTCAACATATTTCAACATACAGCTATTTGATCTTCATTTCAACAATATTGACAGATAAAGGTGATATAATATAACAAATATCATGAAACATTTACATTTTGTAGTCCATCGTATAATTTAAATAAACATAAATGCAAATTTCGCATGTGGAAAAAGTAAGTACAACCCGACATTTATCACTACTACAAATACCTAAAATTAGAATCAGGTGCACCAGCTCAGGTGCAAATGATTAGAACATCATTAGAGAGGATCTTGGAGGAACCTGTCTTATTTAAACCTCAGACATTTAGTTTGGTTTGCTCCAGGTTGTTGAAGTGTGCAGCGTCACCATGCCTAGATCAAAAGAGCTCTCTGTGGCCTTCATAAAGAAGGTTATAGATGCCTACAAGTCTGGGAAGGGATTTAAAAAGATCTCCAAACAATTTGAAATAAATCATTCGACTGTCTGGAAGATCATCTACAAGTCAAGAAGATTCCAAACAACTGCCAACTTGTTCAGGCCAGGCCGCCCCAGCAAGTTCAGCCCGAAAGCAGACCGCAAGATGCTAAAAGAAGTCTCTAAGAACCCCAGAATGTCATCATGGGACCTACAGGTAGCTCTTGCCACTGTTGATGTCAAAGTGCACGAGTCTACCATTAGAAAGAGGCTGCACAAATTTGATCTGCATGGGAGGTGTGCCAGGAGGAAACCTTTGCTGTCCAGAAAGAACATCAGGGCAAGACTAAAGTTTGCCAATGAACCCGGCCACAGTACCAGAAGACATGTTTGGTGAAAACCAAAGACAGCATTTGACCACAACAACCTGATACCAACTGTAAAGCATGGTGGTGGAAATATTATGGTTTGGGGCAGCTTTGCTGCATCAGGGCCGGGGCAGCTTTGCTGCATCAGGGCCTGGGCAGCTCACCATCATATAATCCACTATGAATTCTTAATTGTACCAGAGGGTGCTTGAGGATAATGTGAGGCCATCTGTCGGAAAGTTGAAGCTCAACCGAAGGTGGACCTTGCAACATGACAATGACCCTAAACATACCAGTAAATCCACCAAGGAATGGATGAAAAGAAAGAAATGGAGGGTTCTGGAACGGCCAAGTCCAAGCCCGGATCTAAATCCCATCGAGATGTTGTGGGGGGATTTGAAACGAACTGTGCATGCAAGAAACCCCTCAAACATTGCACAGCTGAAAGAATTCTGCATGGAGGAGTGGGCAAAAATTTATCCCAGTCGATGTCAGAGACTGGTAGACAGTTATAAGAAACGCCTACTTGAGGTTGTTTCTGCCAAAGGGGGCAATACCACCTATTAGAGCCAAGGGTGTACTTACTTTTTCCACATGCGAAATTTGCATTTATGTTCATTTAAGTTTTATAATGGACTACAAAATGTAAATGTTTCATGATATTTGTTATATTTTATCACCTTTATCTATCAATATTGTTGAAATGAAGATCAAATAGCTGTATGTTGAAATATGTTGAAAAAGTCAAAACTTTACATGGGGTGTACTTACTTTTTCACGTGACTGATGTTATATGTTTGTATGCATTGCATGTATGCAGAGTGTACATACATACATGACTACCTGCAGAATCGAGAAGTCAAATCACTCATACAGTATAGCACTTCCTTAACTTGTGACATAATTTTAATTTTACTGTCCACCTATACCAACCTTTTTAGTTCTCACTTTAGTTTTATATGAACAACAATCTTTACATTCTCACATCAGTTCCATGTCATTCATGTCTGTGTTTTTGCAAACTCACAGCGAACACACAGTGTGAGGAAACAAAGCAGGTGTACATGGCAATGAAAGCACAAATGGAGGTAGGTTTTGACTTGGAGTGAGCTCATTGACTTGGAATAAAATTCTTTTAGACAACATTCACTCAATACATTGTTTGCAATTATGAATAAATGCTTCTTAAACATTGTATTCCATTAGCACATGCACACACATACTACTGACCTTAACACATTACATTAGATGGTGATATTTGCATTACAAGCTGCTGTTTCTTTCAACAGAAACTCCACGATGAATTTAGCAATCTGCATATAACCACTCAGAAGGCAGCCAAGGACATGATCAGTAAATGTAAGGCAGCCTCCTTCTTTCTCTTTCTTCTTGAGCTTGGCATGCTCCCGAACGGATAGATAGATCATTGTAATTGGTCTGTGTGTCATTGAGTGTGAGTCCATATGAAGATCTACAGTCACGAGAAAAAGTAAGTACACCCCATGTAAAGTTTTGACTTTTTCAACACATTTCAACATGCAGCTATTTGATCTTCATTTCAACAATATTGACAGATACAGGTGATACAATATAACAAATATCATGAAACATTTACATTTTGTAGTCCATTGTATAATTTAAATAAACATTAATGCAAATTTCACATGTGGAAAAAGTAAGTACACCCCTACATTTCTCACTGCTTCAAATACCTAAAATTAGAATCAGGTGCACCAGCTCAGGTGCAAATGATTAGAACATCGTTAGAGAAGATCTTGGAGGAACCTGTCTTATTTAAACCTCAGACATTTAGTTCGGTTTGCTCTTTGTTGTTGAAGTGTGCGGCGTCACCATGCCTATATCAAAAGAGCTCTCTGAGGCCTTCAGAAAGAAGGTTTTAGATGCCTACGAGTCTGGGAAGGGATTTAAAAAGATCTCCAAACAATTTGAAATCAATCATTTGACTGTCCGGAAGATCATCTACAAGTGGAGAAGATTCCAAACAACTGCCAACTTGTTCAGGCCAGGCCGCCCCAGCAAGTTCAGCCCAAGAGCAGACCGCAAGATGCTGAAGGAAGTCTCTAAGAACCCCAGAATGTCATCACGGGACCTACAGGTAGCTCTTGCCACTGTTGATGTCAAAGTGCATGAGTCTACCATTAGAAAGAGGCTGCACAAATTTGATGTACATGGGAGGTGTGCCAGGAGGAAACCTTTGCTGTCCAGAAAGAACATCAGGGCAAGACAAAAGTTTGCCAATGAACACCGAGGCAAAGACCAGCACTTCTGGAACAATGTGCTCTGGACAGATGAGTCAAAGGTAGAGCTATTTGGCCACAGTACCAGAAGACATGTTTGGCAAAAACCAAAGACATCATTTGACCACAAGAACCTGATACCAACTGTAAAGCATGGTGGTGGAAATATTATGGTTTGGGGCGGCTATGCTGCATCAGGGCCTGGGCAGCTCACCATCATAGAATCCACTATGAATTATTCATTATACCAGAGGGTGCTTGAGGATAATGTGAGGCCATCTGTCGGAAAGTTGAAGCTCAACCGAAGGTGGACCTTGCAACATGACAATGACCCTAAACATACCAGTAAATCCACCATGGAATGTCTGAAAAGAAAGAAATGGAGGGTTCTGGAATGGCCAAGTTAAAGGCCGGATCTAAATCCCATCGAGATGTTGTGGGGGGATTTGAAATGAGCTGTGCATGCAAGAAACCCCTCAAACATCGCACAGCTGAAAGAATTCTGCATGGGGGAGTGGGCAAAAATTTCTTCCAGTCGATGTCAGAGACTGGTAGACAGTTATAAGAAACGCCTACTTGAGGTTGTTTCTGCCAAAGGGGGCAATGCCACCTATTAGAGCCAAGGGTGTACTTACTTTTTCCACATGCGAAATTTGCATTTATGTTTATTTAAATTATACAATGGACTACAAAATGTAAATGTTTCATGATATTTGTTATATTATATCACCTTTGTCTTTCAATATTGTTGAAATGAAGATTAAATAGCTGTATGTTGAAATATGTTGAAAAAGTCAAAACTTTACATGGGGTGTACTTACTTTTTCACGTGACTATATGTTAATATGGATCTCATTCTCAGATATACTGTAATCTATATACCCTAGTGAGATTTGCAGCGTTAAATGCTGGTATATTAATCTCAGAATTATCCTCTTAATTTTTAGCTCACCTGGAACGTAGTTCCGGATAGCTTATGCGATGGCACGTCGTCCGTCCGTCAGTCCGTAAACACTTGCAACTTCTTATCCGAAACTAATAATGGGATTGTGACCAAACTTGGCACAAATGATACTTGGTATGTTGCAACTCAAGTTTGTTCATGGCATTAAAAAATTGGGGTCTAATGGATCTACCGGGGTTCAAAGTGGATCCAGGTATGACCACCCAAAATAGGTATGTGCTTTCTTCTCTACAGCTGCACACACAATTTCGATGAAACTTCACCACAACCTTCATCACCTGTGATGATGTACCAGAGTTTGTGCATGGAATTTAAAATTGAGGTCTAATGAAGTCTATGCGGGGTTTGAACCCCCTTATGTTAGTATGATTCTACATGCTGTCCTGTCTTCTAGCAACCATTGAAATTGGTTTAAAATAACATTATACTGTTTAAAATACCTTTAGTCAGTGTAGTATGCTGCTTTATTCTGCCAGGTGAGCGCCCAGGGATACTGCCCTGATTTTAGCTCACCTGGTTAATTGGTCTCGCCCAGAAGGGGATGCGAGGCTGTTGTAATGTCCCTGTCTGTGTGTCTGGCTGTCTGTGTGTCCACGTCCATTTATTTTTGCTTTAAAAATGGTTTTCTCTGCAACCGCTTGTCTGATCCATGCAAAACCTTAAACATAGGAGGGACTCCCCATTGAGAATATTTTATTGCTAACTCTGACGTCATAGATCACATGTTATGGCAGCTATATTTGATTAACGGAAAAAAATATGGACATCATTTTCTCCAAAACCGCTCAAAGAAAAAAAAATTGAAAACTGGTCTGGGTGGTCTTGATATATTGTATACTTCTCCAGGATGAGTTTAGCTTGGCAGGATGGTCTTAATATACTGCATACTTTTCCAGCATTGAAAGGGGGGTAAGGGTTTTCCCATGACAGTCATCAGCTCCCCATGGGGTATATAGGGTGAGAACGATGACATAATCAGTGAAGTGGTATTCCAGCCATACTTGGTTGAATTGAAATCTTTATCCAAAAAATCTGAAACTTCATATATCTGATCTATGATCAAACATGAAGGAAGAATTAAATTTATGACAAACACATCCCATGCCAAAAAACTATGTGGGGGGAAAAACAACAACTATAGGGTGTGTGACAGGTTTGGTTTATGACAAGGAGGAATTGATTTGATTTTAATGAAAATCCGGATAATGATCTGAGAATGTTTAAGTGATTGATCACCATTGAGTGATATGGCTAAAAACTATATATAGCACGATATTTCAAACATGTTGTGGACGGATTTGGATGAAACCTGGGGGATAGGTTGGGTTATTGACAAGGACAACCTGATTAGATTTTGTTGAAGATTCGGATACAGATATGGAATTTTAAAAGTATTTCTTCACCAATGAGAAATAGAAACATAGACGACATATGATATCTCAAAAAGTTGTGGATGGGTTATGCCAAAACTTGGTGGATGAGTTGAGTAGGTGAGAAGAACAAGTTGAATAGATTTTTGGTTAAGGTCCAGATGCAGATCCAGTGTGTACCCTGGTTTAGAATAGGTACACCGTATCCCTGCATGTCGTAGGAGGCGACTAAGAGGGTTGGCGTCAGGAAGGGCATCCGGCCATAAAAACATTGCCTCAAAAAGAGAACCATGACAATTACAACTACATATGGGCAGGGTACAGCCCGAAGTGGAGATTGGTTTCTGAGATTTGGGACATGGAATGTAGGGACAATGACAGGGAGATCAGGAGAAGTGGTGGAAGTATTGGTCAGAAGAAGAGTGGACATATGTTGTGTGCAAGAGACGAGATGGAAGGGAAGTGGTGTGAGAATGGTGAAGGGTAGGCAGGGACAGAAATACAAGTTTGTGTGGCAAAGGTGCCCGGAGGGCGTGAATTGTGTTGGTGTCCTGTTTTCTGAGGAGTTTGTAGACAGTGTGGTGAGTGTGACTAGAGTGAGTGACAGCTTGATGATGGTGAAAATGATGATTGGAAAGCTCTTGGTGAACGTCATCTCGGGATATGCTCTGCAGGTTGGTCAGAGCGATGAAGAGAAGGACAAGTTCTGGTGTGCGATAGAGAAGCTGATGGAAAACGTGAAAGATGAGGAAGTTGTTGTGGTAGGAGGAGACCTAAATGGACATTTGGGAAGGAGTATGGACGGTTTTGAGGGAGTTCATGGGGGTTACAGATATGGTGTGAGAAATGGAGAAGGTGAAAGGATTTTGGAGTGAGCTGATGGAGCTGATTTGTTGATTTGTAACACTCAGTTACAGAAAGAGGATAATAAGCTTGTTACATACACGTCAGGTGGTTCGACGACAACCGTTGACTACCTGATGTTGCATAGGCGAGATAGGGGGCACCTCCGGGACACAAAGGTGATCCCGAGGGAGGAGGTTGTTTCACAGCACCACTTGGTTGTCTGCGACCTAAGGGTGAAAGGTGCGAGGAGAGCTCGGCGGGTGAAGTACCAACCGAGAATGAAGGTGTGGAGTTTGAAAGAGGTGACAGCAAGGGAGGCATTAAAAGAGAGGCTGAGTAGGGTAGAGGATGATGTGGTTGAGCTTGAAAGTGGTTGGATGTCAATGAAAGATAGTCTGTTGGGAGCCGTTGGTGAGGTATGTGGATGGACAAAAGGACCACCGAGGCACTCGGAAACATGGTGTTGGGATGATGAAGTTGGAAAGAGGATTGACGAGAAGAGGAAGAAGTTCAAGGAGTGGCAGAAGGCGAAGGGTATGGGAGCAGAAAAAGCAGAGCATGAAAGTTATAAGGCAGCCAAGAAGGCTGCAAAGAAAGAGGTAGCAAAGGCGCAGGAGGCATGTAGGAAAATGTTCGGAGAACGCTTGGATTTGGAAGAGGGTCAGAGAGCGGTATTCAGCATTGCAAAGCAGATAGCGAAAGAGAGGTGTGATGTGATGGGGGTGAGTTGCTTCAAGGATGAAGTGGGACAAATCGTTGTGCACACAGATGGAATTAATGGAAGATGGAAAATATATATGGAAATGCTGTTGAATACAGAGAATGAATGGGATGGCAATATAGAGAGTAACCCAGTTTTAGGACCGGCAGAGAAGGAAGTTGAGGAAGCGATAAAAGCAATATATGAATATGAATGATCGTTTTAAGGCCATTTTCCCCGCTAGAGCAGGGGTTAGCCTTGCGGGCCCCATGACAATCATGGTTCCCTGTTTGAGGCAATGTTTTTATGGCCGGATGCCCTTCCTGACACCAACTCTTGGTCGCCTCTTACGATGCGCAGGGATACGGTGTACCTATTCTAAACCGGGGTACACACCGGGATCATTCATCCCAGCAAGCTGGTACTCAATTTGCCGACCTCGGAAGGATGACAGGCTGAGTCAACCCCCCTGGCGTTAATTCAGCGATCGACCGGGATTTGAACCCAGGATCTGAGGATCCCAAGCCGGCACCCTAACCGCTAAGCCAACACCAGGCAAGCGATAAAAGCAATGAAGAGTAGAAAAACGGGAGGGCCGACGGGAGTTGTGGGAGATATGTTGAAGGCAGCAGGAAGTTGGGGTGTGAAGAGAATGAAAGAGATCTGTAATCTGGTGGTGAAAGAAGGCCGCATTCCAGTGGATTGGGAACTGAGTACCCTCGTCCCTGCATACAAGGGGAAAGGTGACTCTCTGGAGTGTGGCTCGTACCGAGCGATAAAGTTATTGGAGCATGGAATGAAGGTATTGGAAAGGGTGTTGGAGAGGAGGATAAGGAAGAAGGTGAAGATTGACGAAATGCGGTTTGGATTTATGCCAGGAAGAGGAACGACACACGTGCTTTTTATTGTGAGGCAGTTGCAGGAGAAGTACATGGAGAAGAGGAAGAAGTTGTTTCTTGGGTTTGTTGATCTGGAGAAAGCATTCGATAGGGTTCCACGTGAAGTATTGACATGGGCATTGAGGAAGGTAGGAGTTGTTTTTTTGTTTTTTTTTGTATACAGAGTCGAGGCTCGTGAAAGAGCTAACATTTATCAAACAAACAAGCAAACAAAGTATATAAAAAGGGGAGCGGTCGATAAGATGGGGAGAGAAGGGGAGGAAGCACACAAACACAACATTTGAGAGCAGGGACATCGGGAGATGTGTGGGAGGGTGAGGGCCTGGGGGGGGGGGGGCAGGATAGGTATAAAACGCAAGAACACCAATAACTTCCAGGAAAGAAGTCGGCACCTCAAAAAGTGGATTTGGGGTGAAATTAGTGGGGGTAGAAAAGATCAAGGTTTTGGATTGGGGAAGATAAGAGATGGTGGTGAACAGCCGTTTTAAAGACCTGGAGGGAGGAGTGGGATTGAAGAGAGTGAGGGAGTTTGTTCCAGAGGCGGGAGAAAAGAGGAATGAAGGAGTGACGGTGAGCAGATAGTCTTGATTTTGGCAGTTTAACCATAAGAGGGTTGCAGGCAGATCTTGTGCGACCTGTAGGAATATTTGGGGGACAGAGCCCAGAGAGAGCTGGGGGAGCAAGGCCGGAGAGGAGTCAGTAGAAGATGGAAAGACCACCAACTTGCCTGCGGTGAGTAAGTGAAAGGCCCTCGGAGATAGCGTCATCGCGGGAGATTCCAATGATTCTGAATGCTTTGGTTTCAACAGCGTGAAGACGAGCTAGGTGTGAGGCAGGAGCACCAGCCCAGAGGGGAGAGCAGTACTCCATTGAGCTGCGGATGAAAGCCTTGTATGTGGTGAGGAGCTCAGGTGTGCCAAGGATGGACTTCGCACGACGGAGGATGCCCAGTCGGCGACTGGCTTTGGAGGCCAGCTTGGAAATGTGGTTTTCCCAGGAAAGATCATGGCAGATAGTGAGACCCAAAAGCTTGAGTGACAGAACTTCTTGGAGAGGATTATTCAGAAAGTAGATGGGAGAGTTGTCCAGTCGGTCTTCTCGGAGAGACATCGTAAGTGTGAGATTTGTCAGGATTGAAAGACATGTTCCACTTATTTGCCCAGTCTGTGATTTTGTCCAGGTCTGCAGAGAGTGAGGAGGCTGCAGACTGCTGATCTGAGGGATTAGGAATGGAGTGGCAGAGAGTGGAGTCATCAGCAAAGAGATAGAGAGGATTTTCAAGAGAGTCAGAGAGATCATTGATGAAGACCAGAAAAAGCACAGGGCCCAGAACACTGCCTTGGGGAACTCCAGCCTGAACAGGAAGAGGAGATGAGAGAAACCCATTCAGGGCCACACGTTGACTACGACTAGAGAGGAAGTCCACCAGCCATGCGTGGAGATTTCCATGGATACCAAAGAGGAGAGTTTGTTGAGAAGAGCGGGATGCCAGGCCGTATCGAAGGCACGAGATATGTCAAGGGAGACAGCTCTAATTTCCTGTTTGGCATTGAGGACCTCCATCCATTGTTTAGACAGCAGAAGCAGCATGTCCAGAGTAGAGTGACCTGGTCTGAAACCAAATTGATGATCAGAGATCAAGCCATTGGAGAAGAGGAAAGATTTCATAACCAAAGCAATGATGGATTCCATGACTTTGCTGATAATTGGGAGAAGGCTGATTGGTCTGTCGTTGCTAGGATCTGTTTTTGCACCTTTTTTGTGCAAAGCGGTGATGTTGGCTGATTTCCAAGCAGATGGCAGTTTACCTCGAGCAAACGAGAGGGCGAAGAGAACAGAGAGAGGGAGTGAAAGAGCAGAAGAACAGGATTTTAGGACCCGTGGTCTGATGCCGTCAGGTCCAGTTGCAAGTGGAGTGGAGGAATGGTTGATCAGAGTAGTGATGGCAATGCACAAAAGAGCGCGCACAGCTGTAAGGACGAAGGACGGGAACAGTGGTGAGTTTGAGGTGAAGGTGGGAGTGCATCAGGGGTCGGTACTAAGTCCACTACTATTTGTAGCTGTGATGGAGGTGCTGGCTCAGAACGTAAAGGAGGGTTTACCGTGGGAGTTGTTGTATGCAGATGATCTGGTGTTGATTGCGGAAAGTATGGATGGACTGAAGGAAAAGATGAAAAAGTAGAAGGAATGTATGGAGACAAAAGGTCTGAAGGTGAATATCGGAAAGACAAAGGTGATGGCAAGTGGTAAAGCATGTGGTGAGGTGGAAAGAACTGGGAAGTGGCCATGTGCTTTGTGCAGGAAGGGTGTCGGAGTGAACTCCATTCAATGTACAATGTGCGCTGAGTGGGTTAATCAAAAATGTAGTGGTCTGAGAGGGTCATTAACCAGTGTGGCAGCTACATTCAAATGTAAGGTGTGCACAGAGGGAGCTGCAGATGGAGGAAATGTTGAGTTGGATCTTCGAGACAGCGTGAAGCTGGAAGGTGTGAAAACATTTTGCTACCTTGGAGACATGCTGAATGGAGAAGGTGGATCAGACTCGGCAACGGTTGCTGGAGTGAGATGTGCATGGAAGAAGTTTCGGGAACTGAGTGGCGTGCTGATGAGGAGGGGAGTGTCGTTGAACCTGAAGGGAAAGGTGTATGCTGCATGTGTGACAAGTGTTATGATTTATGGGAGCGAGACATGGGTAATGAACGTAGAGCAGCAACGAAGCCTGGAAAGGGTGAAAATGCGAATGGTTTGGTGGATGTGCGGAGTATCGTTGAGAGAGAGGAAGACAAATGATGAATTGCGAAAGATGATGGGATTAGAGCCTGTGATTGATGCTGTGAAGAGGAACAGGTTGAGATGGTTTGGTCATGTGTTGAGGAAGGATGAAAGTGACTGGTTGAGAAGAGTGATGGAAATGAATGTAGAAGGAAGTAGAGGACGGGGAAGACCAGGAAAGACTTGGCTAAAGATGGTGGAAGAAGAAATGCGGGCAAGGGGGTTAACAAGGAGAGATGCAGAAAATAGGGCAAAATGGAGATTGTCATGGGGACCGCAAGGCTATCCCCCGCTCTAGCAGGGAAAATGGCCTTAAAATGCATGTTGTTGTTGTGTTGTCCAGATGCAGATCCAGCCGATCAGTGGGATACAAAATGTAAATTGTTCAGTCTAACGGAGGCGCCGTTCTAGTTTTTCTGTTGTACGTATGTGGAGAACTGGAAATAAACTTCTGCACTTTCTCATGTTTTCAGTGGAAGGTGAAAGACAAGAGAAGGAAAAAATTCAAAAGATGCACAAATCTAAGATAATGGAAAAGGATCAGGAGGTCAGTTACACATCCACACTGCAGTTTGTATCACACAGGTGCACACAAGACTTTATAACCATAATGCTCTAATCATAATGCCACTGAGTCTGGCATTTTGTTTTGAAAATATCCCCGATTCTGTTAAACAAGATTGTTTGTATCATGCCAGTTGTGTACGTTCTTTAACCTGTTTGCCTCAGTTTGAAGAACTCTGGAAAAAAGCATCACAACAAGAGGAAGAGTTGAATTCAACGGTTTCCCAGCTGCAGACATATGAGGACAAATGCAACCAGCTGGGGGATATTAAAGGCAAATAACTCAATGTGAACATTCACCATATTCTCTGAAACATGGGCTTTCCAGCAAATTACAAATTATGCATTTTAGTAACTTGAAACACCAGCTCCCTGTGGGAGCGGCGAAGGGGTGGGTCATGTGTATGTGTGCACCAGTGTTAATATTATTATTTTTATTATTGTTATTATTATTATGACTAGGGCATGCCCGTACTATATATATATCTAAAATTATATCCCCCCCCTCTATTTACATGAAATGGTTTGGTCCATTCGCAAAGCCAAAGCGAACGGCTTGCGAGTACGGTGACAATCCCCCCCCTCTATTTACATGAAATGGTTTGGTCCATTCGCAAAGCCAAAGCGAACGGCTTGCGAGTACGGTGACAATCCCCCCCCTCTATTTACATGAAATGGTTTGGTCCAAAGCGAACGGCTTGCGGAGTTTGGTAAAGAAATCGCCATAGCTCGGTAACTACTTCTCCGATTAATATGAAACCTTGAAAAGGCACATCCTCAGGTCCCCAGCAATATACTTGGCAAGTTTCAAGTATATCGGACCCGTGGTTGTCGAGAAACAGCGGTCACAGACAAACACACACACACACACACACACACACAGACATACACACAGAGATTACTGGAATTATAGATAGATTACTAGCAAAAGTACCCATCCCCAGTGACAGGTTAATGTATCATTATGTATCAAGTGTAAGTTAATGTATCAATTGAAATTCTTTCATGGAATTTGAAAAGGTTAAACCAAAACTCTGAGCTACTTATATCGCCCACCGCAAAATGGTGGTGCAACATTGGGTGGTGGAAGTTCAATTTGTCTGAAAAGAAAGCAAAATAAAATTTGGCATCAACATTATTCATGCCTGTTCTCCTGTCATTTCAAAAGTGAATGTTGAGCTTTTCAAATGCAGCTCAAAAAGTGGCCGCTGTAAATGGGACACAGACAAATGCACAGACACCATGCTTCACAACATATAATAAATGTCTCTTTAGTGAGCACATTTTGAAAACGCATACTTTACTTATTTATTTGTTTATTTACAGTTTTTTAGTTTATTTATTTTTATATAACACTGATCCAAGTCACCGAGAGGAGTTTATAATAAGCACATGTAAGACAAGGCCATTGGGACACAACAGATAAACTTTTAAAGATAAATTGCAAAGACTTGACAAAGATGAACAAACAAATACAGTATATGAGATTTGAAACGTGTAATCCCAGCATCATGAGCTGTGTGCTCAGATGGGAACTCCAATGAGGACACTCAACACTGGGGTAACTTTTAGAGCATGTAATACTCTAAATCTGGATGTTTTTCTCCTTTGTGAGCAGATAAGTTCCAGCAATTGCTTGAAGAGGCCATGTGCAAGGTTCAGAGCGTCAATGCTCATCTTGCAGAAACAAAAGCTGCACTGGAGTCTACCAAAGTAACTCGCTCCATTGTTTACCTTATAATTTAAAAGTGTGAATGACCACCGCTTCCCATTTTTCTATTTATCATTCATGACTTATCACTGTATAACTTCCTTGATTTTCAGTAATCTTGTGTGTCTCTTGTGACAGTCACAAAATTAATTGAATGGAAATGGAATTTATTTTCCATCTCAGACAAAAACACTCTTCATGGCATTTTGATGTGGGATAGATCAGTGGTCTTGTAATTTATTATTTGAATTTATATTGTCAAGTCTGAGTTTGTTTTTTCTAATGGAATACGATTAATTAAAAAAAAAGAAAAAAAAAAAGTCATGCTTGCGCTTTGCAGACTGTAGGACATTGCTTCATCTTCTATATAAATAAAACACAGTTTGTGTGTGTGTGTGTGTGTGTGTGTGTGTGTGTGTGTGTGTGTGTGTGTGTGTGTGTGTGTGTGTGTGTGTGTGTGTGTGTTACCGATAGACTCCTAAACGGAGAGGCTCACGTGCTTGATATTTGGCATAGACATTGCCATTGAGCCTGGGAAGGACATGGCCTACCTAAAAATATTTGACGAGATCCATATTTCTTTTTCATATTTACCTCAGCGCATTTCAGCGAGGAACATTATACATGGAGTCTCAGCCGGTGCCAGAGCAGCTCGCTGATTCGCTCAGAGCGATCACGTGATGTTCCATCCTCGCTGCCAGACCACTGAACGGAAAATATATATAATGACCATTGCCATTCACACCACATAGGTGGAGATGCAGCTACCGGGCGCCATCTTGGTTGGCAATCGATGCTGGGTGATGGTGATTTCCGTCACGCGTTTGCACGTAGTTCAGAGCGATTGCGTTTTTTCACCTTTTGTGCCGATTTTTGTCGATTTTGTGCGATATGAATTAAACGTTTTTGAAACAGCTGTGAAACGTCTTTCCACAACCCTTCCGTAACCGATTGGAGCCGTTTATTGCCGCACAAAATGGCATTTTAACAGTTGTCTGGCTTTTAAAATCTGGGACACGTTCAAAACAAACGAGATCCGCGAAGCGAGTTGGTCGAGTCGTGCTAACCAAGATGGCGACACGGCGGCTACACTTTTCACGGAGTATGAGCGTTCTATATATTTTCAATTCAGTGCGCCAGACTCGCTCACGTACTTGATTTGTGGCACAGACATGTCCATTGGGCCTTCACGGTGTAATTTGTGCGAGGCTTTTGTCCGAGTGAGCTTGAGTCGAGAGGGCGAATGTACGGGTTGGGAATGTACGGGTCTCCCTTCCCCCGCCCGGCAACGCCGGTACTGGAGTGCGTCACAGGATCGGTGAGTCTCCAAAATCCGCTTTGTGCTGTTGTTGCGAAGATGCAGGATGATGTCGCGATTGTTGTCCTGCTCTCCTCCCATGAGAACTGCAACGTCATTGTTGACTGGCCCGACCCTTCCTCCCCTCCCCTTCCCCCTCCCCTTCCCTAGAGTCCCTTTATAGAGAGAGTAGCGACAACTAACGATTTGACGCCATTTTGAGTCCATTCAGTGCGGAGCCGCCGTATGGCGCTAGTGCATTGAACCGTGTATTCCATTATGTTCTCTATGTATGAGAGATGGGAATGGTCTTTTCCATGTTGATAATGAACAAATTATGTGAAGATGACAAAATAGAAGATTTCCGACAACTAAGAGCCATATGATAAAGAAGAAAATCGCAGAGCTGGTTGTGATTTAACAGTCACAGACATTTAGAACCATGACAAAGAAGGAATGAACTAGACAGGTACACGTGCTGCTTATTTCAGCCTCATTTTAATTTCAGGGAGGCGAGAGCGAGACTCGAACTCTCACCTCCCTGCTTATACATGTACATGTACAATACAATGTTAAGAGTTATCTTTGTATTTCTGCAGTTGTTTGACCTTGTTTATCATGTGTGGGTATATATTTGTGTTTGTTTAATTTTCATATTTAAATTATTAATCTAAACTTTGCTGCATGTTGCCGATCATATATTAATCCCACCAAAAATAGATTAGCCCCCCTACCCCCGGCCTCCTCTTTCCCTCTCTCCCTCTATCTCTCTCTCTCTCTCACACACACACACACACACACACACACACACACACACACACACACACACACACACACACACACACACAATCTCTAATACACATACAAATTATAAATTGAAAGTCACACACACAAACACAAGTTAATGTCCTCACACATTGAAATCAACAGACAAATACATACATTCAATGCATGCCCCCCCCCACCCCCTTTCTCAGTTGTGGCATACAACTGTATCACTGGCATGAATTGGTTTCTAGCAAATTCTTTCTGAAGCATCATTGAAAATTTTGAATGACAATAATCCTATCTTCCATGTGAAAGTACAAAAAATAAAACTTATTTTATTATTTGTTTTACGAAGGTCTCAGAGACCATTGTGAAAGGCTTTGAACTCATTTACGATTAATACTCATCCGTGAACCTGTAACCTTCCACTTTTATAGCAAATTACATAATTTTGTTAAAAACAAAGCATGTCATTCACTTGTTGGAGTACTAACTACCACAGGCAGGAAAGTGCCTTTAGCAGAGGGCATTGGTACATGTATATAAACAACAATTTGTAAGTTTTGATTCATGTACCTCAAAACAGAGTATACAACTATACATGCTCAAATTTTAAATAAAGATGCCTTCCCCTTCAAGTGCGAATTAATCCACGAGCAATGGATAACAAGCCTGTAAAGCCAAAGCAAAGGCCAGTCTCACTCGCAGCACACAAATATACGCATATGGGACCATTACCACCATCACACTGACCTGGCAGAGAACTGACGAAGAAGTTACTTTCCATCCAACACGACTGACTCTGTTCTCCCAGATTTTCCGTCTTTTAGCATCTGATGGAAATCTATACATCTTGAATCCCTTCTCCGTTCTATTTGTGCACCCACAGGCGCTACAACCTGTCATTTTGTCGTAAAATCAATGTAAAACACGAATGAGAACGCTGCGTACAGCGGGAACGTTAAAACGCTGACCGATATGCGTCCGATCCTGATCCTGTCCGCGATGGACTCAAAATGGCCCCACGCAATCACGTGACTAGATTTTTCCGGACCCTCTATGTCGCAACTCTGTATATAAAGGGACTCTACCCTTCCCTCCCCCTCCCCCCTCCGTCCTCCCCTTCCCACTCCCCTCCCCTTCCCCCTCCACTCCCCTTCCCTCCTCCCCCTCCCCTCCCCTCCCCCTCCCTTCCCCCCCTCCTCCTTCCCCTCCCCCTCACCATACCCTTCCCCCATCCCATTCCCCCTCCCTTCCCACTCCACCTTACCCCCTCCCCTTCCCCCTTCCCCTTCCCCTTCCCCTTCCCCCTTCCCCCCTCCCCTCCCTTCCCCCTCCCCTCCCCCCTACCCCTTCACCCCTCCCCCTTCCCCCTACTCTTCCCCCCTCCCCCTCCCCCCTCCCCCTCTCCTCCCCTCCCCCCCGTTCCCCTCCCCTTCCCCCTCCCTCCCCCACCCGGCAATGCCGGGTACTTCTGCTAGTAGTAGATAATCCTTTGAGAGGCTTATGAACAAAACAGGCTCTCCCGCATAAGCTGCATTGTGGTCATTAAAGATTTTGTTGTCCTTTGTAACATTCGGCCTTTAAATCAGTATTTGAGCAGTTTGTAAATTCTTGCCTCTGTTTTAAAGTGTTGCACATCTCTGGCTAATATCATGAGCAGTGCTGAGAGCCTGAATCATATGGTTGCAGTGGTATTACACATACTTCATCAATGTTTAGTCAGTGTTATTGAGGACAGTGCACCTGTTCTGGATTGTTCGTTAATTGCATACTGTAAAACATTTTAAGGGTTGTTGTAGTGGATTTTGTTTTCTGCTTTGCAGGCTGAAAAAGACAACATTGAGGGTGACCTAGTTACTGCACAGATAGCCCTGGAAAAAGTAATGCATGAGAAAGAAAAGGAGTTGCTAGAGTTTGATCAGAAAGAGAAAAGCTTGCAACTGCAACAAAAACAACTTGAAAGCACAAAAATTGATCTGGAAGAGAAACTTTCTGATTGCACTAAAACGTGAGTTCCTCTGGGATATTTGTAGGTTGGTTTAAATGGCCTCTGCATCTCAAAGCATCAAGTATCCTTCATCTTGACTGCTAAGTGAATCAATTACCTTGCGCTAACTTTTACAGAATCAGTCTCACAGCTTTACTTGCCAGGCCACACACAATATGATAGTGGTTAATGACCTTGCAAAGCTGTAAATTGGATCAGTTGTCTCAGAAAGACGAAAAAAAAAAAATTCTTTACATTTCCGCAGGAGTTTCTAATTTGATGTTTGTACTTCTATCAGATAAAGATAAATTAAATGTTTAAAGTGCAGGTGATGGAAAGATATTTATGTCACAACTGCATTGGCTTGTGGGAGGAAAAAGGTGGACTTTTAGCTTTGATAAAATTCTATTTTATGCAGAATTTTATATCAGCAAATTAATGATGAGCTGTTAAGAAAAAATATTATGAAAATGTTTCAGAAATATTAGGAATGGTTTGTGGGGTGGAAGTTGTTCTAATGATTGAAAGTGCCATTAATTCTGGACAGCCTGGAAGATCTCAAGAATGGTTATGCAGACCTTCTCATAAATTCACAGCAATGCATCGAAGAACACGGTAAAGCTTTTTGCATATGTAAGCCGAGCAGTGTTCAATGGCTTACTCATTACACAGTTGTGAATTTTAAAAATATTTCCATGCACATGAGCATCTGAACACTGGGTAATTGAACTGTTGCAATCCACTCCATTATTGGAGCTTTGACCCATTTTAATGAACACTTACAGGAAGGGTGGATTCACACAAGTGAGGTTCTTGTTGTGTGCAGTAAATATAAAATTCACCAACAGATGACAGTTCATACATTTCACTGTATGTTCATTCAGTTACAAATGGTATTCACTTTAACAATTGCTGAACAGACTGTTTTCTTTGTTATGTAATGCATTGTTCATTAGCCTCACACCATTCCCGAAAGGATGGGAGAGACTAAATTATAATTGGCTTGTGAGTTGGTGAGTGCGTGAGTCTTCCGACAGATCTATTTTAATATAGATCGTTGATTTTCAGGTTCAACGGAATATATATACACAGACTTGGCATTTAATATGGAATATTTTTTGTGTGGGGGTGAACTTACTTTTCAAGATGACTTAGAACCAAATGTTCATTGGAATTATGTTGAAATTATTCTAGATTTTGTTAATGTGACCTCTAAAAGAAACAAAAACCACATTTGACATTTCGAAGCAAATAAATTGATCCTTGAAAGTGATGTAAACTGATATCGAACTCAATTCACGGACAGTACTGTGTTAAACTTCTGTACGTTTTCCAGAAGTATCTCTTTATTTTGCACATTAGCCAAAAAAAATTTCAACAAAAACAAAAGCTAAATTATGACTGGGATTACGGACAGTAAAATTACAGTTCAGTACTTCGTGTAACCCCCACGAGAATTCAGGAGAGCACGTAGACGTCGAGGCATGCTGTTCACGAGATTTGCCAAGGTTTGGACAGGAATCGCTTGCCATGCAGTGACAATAGTCTGCTGCAATTCACGCACAGAGGTCGGCTGCTGGTCCAAGTTGTCGATTTGACGCGTTAATTCTGCCCACAAGTTCTCTATCGGATTCATATCCGGGGACATGGCAGGCCACTCCATATGCCCTACACCACGGTCAGCAAGAAAGTGTTGGATCATGCGAGCACGATGAGGCCGTGCATTGTCATCTTGGAAGACAAAGTTTCCTCGAAAGGCTGCACGAGCAAATGGAAGCAATGTTTCTTCCAGAATGACCCTGTACTTGAACTGGTTCAGGTTTCCATTCAGAACAACCAGGTCAGTTTTGCCCCCTGCATGAAAAGCAGCCCAAACGGTCACCCCACCACCTCCAGCTTGGACTCTTGGCACTATACAATCTTCGTTGTGGGCTTCATGCACTTGTCTGCGCACTCGGACGCGGCCATCTTGACGATAGACCAGAAATCTAGACTCGTCACTGAAGGTCACGTGATTCCAGTGTCCTGGCTGCCATTGACGGTGCCCTCTGGCCCACTGCAATCGGCGCTGGCTGTGTTGTCTGGTCAGGCGTGGCTTTCTCAGGGGACGCCTGGCACGATAGCCTGCTTGAACCAGTCGTTGGTTGACTAGCCTTCTGGATACAGGCACATTTGTCATTTGCTCCACTCAGCCCTAAGCCGATTAGCTGACTTGGTACGGCCATTGCAGACTAACCGGTGCAGCTGGCAATCATCTCTCCTTGTGGTTCTGCGTGGACGTCCTGGCCTCGGTATTGGAGTAGGGACACCCCTCTGAGCATTTTGTTTCAGGATCTTTGACACCTGACCTTGAGTGATGCCATACTGCCGAGCAATAGCACGCTGTTTCATGCCAGAATTTCGTAAAGCCACCACTCCATGACAAACAGCATTGTCAAGTTGACGGATCATCTCCAGAGGAAGCGGCAATAACTTTTGTAGATGTGCAGCAGTTGTTTTCCACTAATACAGAATGCAACAACCCTTATATACCCGATTGTGAAGCCAATCGTCAAATGTACCTGTCCTTACATTTTGTCACACCACCTGTGATATAATCCTGTTATTGACTTCTTGCTGCGAAAGACAATCAGTGACATGGTTCTTTCAAAAAAGACATCACCGAAGGGTAAAAGAAACTCACCAGATTGATATACTGAGTTCAGAAAGTAAACCCAAGTCAAGAAAAAAAAAAATTCCATATTAAATGACAAGTCTGTATATATATATATATATATATATATATATATATATATATATATATATATATATATATATATATATATATATATATATATACATACATACATACATATACTAGCTTGGCTCGGCTCGCGTCTTTACTGAGGAACGGGCTTATTTTAGCTGAGGATAGTGACTGTACCTGAGTTGTTGTGTTGTCATGATTTACAGCAATCATAATACAATCAATTATTTTGCACAAATTTATTTGTAGTGTTTGTGATATTACATTTTTATAAGCAATTTAGGTTGAAGATTTAGGTTGAAAAAATATATAAAATTCAAAAAAGAACCCTTCAGCACACACATACGGGAGGGGTAGGTGCAGACTGGAAGTTTGGGATGATTACACCTCACCACCACGTAATTCAAAACACCTCACCACCACGTCATTCAAAACACCTCACCTCCATGTAATTTAAAATACCTCACCCGCACGTAATTTAAAACACCTCACCTCCACCAAATTTAAAACACCTCACCACCACGTAATCCAAAACACCTCACCCCCATGTAATTCAAAACACCTTACCACCATGTAAATCAAAACACCTCACCACCATGTAATTCAAAACACCTCACCACCACATAATTTAAAACACCTCACCACCACGTAATTCAAAACACCTTACCGCCATGTAATTCAAAACGCCTCACCACCACATAATTAAAAACACCTGAACACCAACTAATTCAAAACACCTCACCATCACGTAATTCAAAACACCTCACCACCATGTGATTCAAAACCACTACCACGTTATTAAAAACACTTCACAACCACGGAAACAAAAGTTTCAGGGAGTAGTTCAGTGACAACAGACACTGCCCAGATATGTAGATATATAGATAAATGACTGCACCTGAGTTGCTGTTTTGTCATGGTTTACACCAATCATAATTCAAACAATCATAATGCACAAATGTATTTGTAATATACGTGATATTACATTTTATAACAATTGAAGTTGAAAACTTAAGTTGGGAAAAAAATAATTTCCCCCCAAAAAAATATTAAAAATTGGAAAACTTTTCAAAAGAAATACCTTGAGGACATACCGACGGGAGATGTAGGTGCATACCAGAAGTTTGGGAGGATTTCACAAAACTTTGAGGAAGTAGTTCAGTGACAACACAACACAGAACAACACAGGACAGACACTGCACAACAACAACGACAACATGCATTTTAAGGCCATTTTCCCTGCTAGAGCGGGGGTTAGCCTTGCGGTCCCCATAACAATCTTCTCCATTTTGCCCTATTTTCTGCATCTCTCCTTGTTAACCCCCTTGCCCGCATTTCTTCTTCCACCATCTTCAGCCAAGTCTTTCTCGGTCTTCCCCGTCCTGTACTTCCTTCTGCATTCATTTCCATCACTCTTCTCAACCAGTCACTTTCATCCTTCCTCAACACATGACCAAACCATCTCAACCTGTTCCTCTTCACAGCATCAATCACAGCCTCTATTCCCATCATCTTTCGCAATTCATTATTTGTCTTCCTCTCTCTCAACGATACTCCGCACATCCACCGAACCATTCGCATTTCCACCCTTTCCAGCCTTCGTTGCTGCTCTACGTTCATTACCCATGTCTCGCTCCCATAAATCATAACACTTCTCACACATGCAGCATACGCCTTTCCCTTCAGGTTCAACGACACTCCCCTCCTCATCAGCACGCCACTCAGTTCCCGAAACTTCTTCCATGCACATCTCACTCCAGCAACCGTTGCCGAGTCTGATCCACCTTCTCCATTCAGCATGTCTTCGAGGCAGCAAAATGTTTTCACACCTTCCAGCTTCACGCCGTCTCCAAGATCCAACTCAACATTTCCTCCATCTGCAGCTCCCTCTGGGCACACCTTACATTTGAATGTAGCTGCCACACTGGTTAATGACCCCTCTCAGACCACGAGATTTTTGATGAACCCACTCAGCGCACATTGTACATTGAATGGAGTTCACTCCGACACCCTTCCTGCACACAGCACATGGCCACTTCCCAGTTCTTTCCACCTCACCACATGCTTTACCACTTGCCATCACCTTCGTCTTTCCGATATTCACCTTCAGACCTTTTGTCTCCATGCATTCCTTCCACTTGTTCATCGTTTCCTTCAGTCCATCCATACTTTCCGCAATCAACGCCAGATCATCTGCATACAACAACTCCCACGGTAAACCATCCTTTACGTTCTGAGCCAGCACCTCCATCACAGCTACAAATAGTAGTGGACTTAGTACCGACCCCTGATGCACTCCCACCTTCACCTCAAACTCACCACTGTTCCCGTCCTTCGTCCTTACAGCTGTGCGCGCTCTTTTGTACATTGCCATCACTACTCTGATCAACCATTCCTCCACTCCTAACTTCCTCAATGCCCATGTCAATACTTCGCGTGGAACCCTATCGAATGCTTTCTCCAGATCAACAAACCCAAGACTCAATTTCTTCCTCTTCTCCATGTACTTCTCCTGCAACTGCCTCGCAATAAAAAGCGCGTCTGTCGTTCCTCTTCCTGGCATAAATCCAAACTGCATTTCATCGATCTTCACCTTCTTCCTTATCCTCCTCTCCAACACCCTTTCCAATACCTTCATTCCATGCTCCATTAACTTTATCGCTCGGTACGAGCCACACTCCAGAGGGGCACCTTTCCCCTTGTATAGAGGGACGAGGGTACTCAGTTCCCAATCCACTGGAATGCGGCCTTCTTTCACCACCAGATTACAGATCTCTGTCATTCTCTTCACACCCCCAACTTCCTGCTGCCTTCAACATATCTCCCACAACTCCCATCGGCCCTCCCGCTTTTCTGCTCTTCATTGCTTTTATCGCTTCCTCAACTTCCTTCTCAATTATCTTCTCTGCCGGTCCTAAAACTGGGTTACTCTCTATGTTGCCATCCCATTCATTCTCTGTATTCAACAGCATTTCTATATGTCTTTTCCATCTTCCTTTAATTCCATCTGGGTCCACAACGATTTGTCCCACTTCATCCTTCAAGCAACTCACCCCCATCACATCACACCTCTTTCACTATCTGCTTTGCAATCCTGAATACCGCTCTCTGACCCTCTTCCGAATCCAAGCATTCTCCGAACATTTTCCTACATGCCTCCTGCACCTTTGCTACCTCTTTCTTTGCAGCCTTCTTGGCTGCCTTATAACTTTCATGCTCTGCTTTTTCTGCTCCCATACCCTTCGCCTTCTGCCACTCTTTGAACTTCTTCCTCTTCTCGTCAATCCTCTTTCCAACTTCATCATCCCACCGCCATGTTTCCGAGTGCCTCGGTGGTCCTTTTGTCCATCCACATACCTCACCAACGGCTCCCAACAGACTATCTTTCATTGACATCCAACCACTTTAAAGCTCAACCACATCATCCTCTACCCTACTCAGCCTCTCTTTTAATGCCTCCCTTACTGTCACCTATTTCAACCTTCACACCTTCATTCTTGGTTGGTACTTCACCCGCCGAGCTCTCCTCGCACCTTGTACTGTTATGTCGCAGACAACCAAGTGGTGCTGTGAAACAGCCTCCTCCCCCGGGATCACCTTTGTGTCCCAGAGGTGCCCCCTATCTCACCTTCGCACCATCAGGTAGTTAACAGTTGTCGTCGACCCACCTGACGTGTGTGTCACAAGCTTATTATCCTCTTTCTGGAACTGAGTGTTACAAATCAACAAATCAGCTCCATCAGCAAACTTCAAAATCCTTTCACCTTCTCCATTTCTCACACCATACCCGTAACCCCCATGCACTCCCTCAAAACCGTCCATACTCCTTCCCACATGTCCATTTAGGTCTCCTACCACAGCAACTTCCTCATCTTTCACGTTTTCCATCAGCTTCCCCATCGCACACCAGAACTTGTCCCTCTCTTCATCGCTCCGACCGACCTGCAGAGCATATCCCGAGATGACGTTCACCAAGAGCTTTCCAATCATCATTTTCACCATCATCAACCTCTCACTCACTCGAGTCATACTCACCACACTGTCTATAAACTCCTCAGAAAACAGGACACCAACACCATTCACGCCCTCCGGGCACCCTTGCCACACAAACTTGTATTTCTGTCCCTGCCTACCCTTCACCATTCTCACACCACTTCCCTTCCTTCTCGTCTCTTGCACACAACATATGTACACTCTTCTTCTGACCAATACTTCCACCACTTCTCCTGATCTCCCTGTCATTGTCCCTACATTCCATGTCCCAAACCTCAGAAACCGATCTCCACTTCGGGATGTACCCTGCCCATATGTAGTTGTAATTGTCATGGTTCTCTTTTTGAGGCAATGTTTTTATGGCCGGATGCCCTTCCTGACGCCAACCCTCTTAGTCGCCTCTTATGACACGCAGGGATACGGGGTACCTATTCTAAACCAGGGTACACACCGCCACTGACATAAAGCCCAGATCGGTGTAGTGCTGCCGTGATGGTTGTCCTTCTGGAAGTTTCTCCCATCTCCACACAGGATCTCTGGAGCTCAGCCAGAGTGACCATCGGGTTATTGGGCACCTCTCTTACCAAGGGCCTTCTCCCCCGATTGCTCAGTTTAGCTGGGCAGCCAGCTCTAGGAAGAGTCCTGGTTGTTCCAAACTACTTCCATTTAAGAATTATGGAGGCCACTGTGCTCTTGGGATCCTTCAATGCAGGAGACATTTTTTTGTAGGCTTCCCCAGATCTGTGCCTCGACACAATCCTGTCTCTGAGCTCTACAGGCAGTTCCTTCGACCTCATGGCTTGGTTTTTGCTCTGATATGCATTGTCAGCTGTGAGTGTGTGCCTTTCCAAATGTGCCAGGTTTGTGCCTTTCCAAATCATGTCGATTTAATTGAATATATCGCAGATGGACTCCAATCAAGGTGTAGAAACATCGCAAAGATGATAAAGAGAAATGGGAGGCACCTGAGATAAATTTCAAGTGTCATAGCAAAGGGTATGAATACTTATGTCAATGTGATATTTCAGTTTTTTCTTTTTAATAAATTTGCAAAACTTTCTAAAATCCTGTTTTCTCTTTGTCATTATGGGGTATTGAGTGTAGATTGATGATAGTCCAGCAGATAGGTGCTAAAAAATGAACAAATTGTGCACTTTATGATAAAAGCATGAAACTTGGCAGACTCATACTAGACATCATGAGGATCATTTTAAAGATTGGAGGCATTCTGTATCTGTCCTGTGTCCACCGTAGCGGCCATTTTCCAAAATGGCTGCCATCGAGGAGATTTTGCCGATAAGTGAATGACAAAAATACCTCTATTAACATAAAATATATATGTTCATGCTATATATATAGTAACTTACTCAAACACAAGAATTATAAATATGCCCTAAGAATATATATTTAATGGACATATGGACCAATATAGGTATTTTTATGGTCAAAATATTAAATAAAATGAACAAATTACTTTATATCACTTTATTTTTTAAAGATAAGGATCATATTATATTATTAGTTATAAGTTTAGAAGTAGAAATTGTTAGTAGTCATTATAGATATAAGTTGTTATATTTGTTATTAATCATATGTTATAAGTAAAACATGTTTTAAATAATTAAGTAGATTAATTAAGGTGGTTTTTTTGCAGATCAGATCCAGAATTCTTGCAATATTTAAGAAATATAATTTTCTATAATTTATTGAATTGGTGTGGTTGTGTTTCTAATAATCATTGCTTCTGTCTGTTTAAGATTGTTGTGAGTGTTAATCTAATCTACTGCTCATCATCATGAAGAAAGTCTTCAAACTAGTTCAAGCTAGCAGTGATATCACCATGTCTGTGAATGAGGACGATACACCGATGGACTGGAATAAGTGTCTCATCTGCCAGGAAAGCACCAGTGAGAAACTCACGTGCCCAGCAGACTTTGCAGAAAGGTTCCAAGGAGCTGGGTATATGTCTATTGTTCAAACTTTATCAGCATTCAACGAACTCGGTTGCTTGCCGCCAAAGCTTAAGTTGACTCGAATCTCGCGAGATCACGGCGAGGTCACGTCTTTTCGAAGCTGTTCCATGCGCTCACGCTTTCGAAGCTAAGTGATATTTCTCAATTGTGTTTTTGTCGAGACTGTATCTATCTTTCGGTGTCTGTACCTATAGCGTATCTTTTTTGAAAATTTTCGGTGCTAATTTTTCGTACATGTATACACAATCGTCGGTTAATGCGTATCGAGTATTCTGCGGCCTAGTAGTAGTACTCGTACTCGTAGGCTTCGGCTACCGTACCGTCTCCAACCTTGTGGTTTTGTTTTTCTCTCAGCGATTCGTCGAATGCGCTGAAATTATTTTCGTTCACTGTTTCGTCCCAGTCGTTCACCCCATACCTCCTTGTTTAATATCTCTGCTCACAAAACAAAAAGAAAAACCCAAAAAATATTTCCTTCCCAGGTCTTATTCGTTTATTTGTTGTTCTTTTTGTTCGTTCGTTCTTCGTTCGCGATCACGCGATCACGTGGTTAGAAATGTATAATCTCTCCCCTGAACAACTACTTTCTCTCATATATTATAACACCCTTTTCTTCTTTTCCTACAAAAGGATGCTTTCGTCTTGCTCACCAAATCTATTCATTCCAAAATATATATATAATACCATCTCTTACAGTTCCTCCTTTCTACATTCCCTAAACTATCCAGAACTCCACCCCTCCTCCAGTGTCCTCAAACGTATTTTTGACTCGAAGGTCTCAAACTCATTTTGCAAAAAATGTTCGTTTCCCATGAATCGTACACTTTTCAAAATCCAATCTCACCCCTCCCCTCCAAATCCTCCCCATCACCCATCCTTTTCAAATCTCCCCCCTTGCGCCTTCCCTCCCCTCCCTCCTAAACTCCCCCCACACCCCTCCCCTCCAAGACTCTCCCTCGCTCCTCCCCTCCTAGACTCCCCTCTCACCCCTCCTCCTCAAAGCATCCTCCCTGCTTCTTCCCCCTTCCAACTTTCACCTTCATCTCCCCCAACCTTCTGCCTCGCTCTTCCCCCTCCTCAAATAACACCTCACTGTGCCTCACCCAATCTCCATCAAACCTTTTGTCCGCCCCATTCTTCCCTTTCTCCAAGCTATTCTGAAATCTCTGAAATCTCTGACACACCTTCAACAGCTCTCCCTACCTCTTCTTCCTCTTCCACATCTTACCCTACCCCTCCCCCCCCTGTTCTGGACCCCCATGCTCCCCCTTCCTCTTCATTAACGGTATGGACCTCAAACATCCGGGGCCTTCGCTCAAACTTGACTGACCTCTCCATACAGGTTGCTTCTGACAAACCAGATGTGATCTGCTTAACAGAAACTTTCCTCCTTCATGATGTCTCTGATGCCTTGGTATCTCTCCCAGGTTACTCCCTCCTCCGGTATGATAGACCTGAGCCTCGTCCTGGAGGTGGGGTTGCTATCTTTATAAAAAACTCTCTTCCTCACTCGCCCTCCACTGCCCTCTCTCCACCTCACCCCCAGGAATACCTTTGGCTACGGCTTCCCCTTCGCTCCCACCTTTTGTTCATATGTGTGTTGTACCGTCCACCAAACAGCGATGACTCCATCTACATCTCACTGTCTGATAATATGGACCAACTTCTATCTACCCATCCCAACTCTCTCTTCCTCATATGTGGTGATTTCAATTGTCACCATGCCAGTTGGCTGGGTGTGGGTACCTCTCTCACCAGCCATGGCTCTTCAGCAAAGGACTTCTGCGACTCACTGGGACTGACACAATCTGTCAATTTCCCGACCCGGTTCTCAGTCAACGGAGCATCTTCTCTTCTGGATTTGGTTATGACAAACTTCCCTGAAAATGTCTGCTGCTCTTCTTCTGCTCCAATCGGCTCATCTGATCATGTGCTTGTCAAAGTGGACATCTCTCTGACCATTCTCAGAGAGCCTCCTCAGCGTCGACGAGTCTGGCATTTCACTCAGGCCAACTGGCACGTTCTTCAAGCAGCCATCAATCATCTGGACTGGTCTCCCATCTCTACCGCCTCTGACATCAACTCATCCTGGGAATTCTTTCAAAGTAAATTGCTCTCTCTCATGCACAGATTTATCCCATCTCGTCTTCAGTTGTCATACCCTTCCTCCCGTCCATGGTACACGGAATCTTGTGGTGAGGCTGTTGCCCTGAAACAACTTGCTTTCGTCTCCTGGAAAGCAAATCCAACGGAAGGAAATCTCATTTCCTTTCACAAAGCCCGAAACAAGTGTGTGTCCACCCTCAGGAGAGCCAGGAAACAATATCTCACCGTTCTCAAGACCGAACTCTCTTATCTGTCTCCCTCTTCCAAATCCTGGTGGCGTCTGGTCAAATCTGTTTCTGGTGTTTGTTCCCCCTCCATCCCCTCCCTCACCTCAAACGGCTTAACGGCTGACTCCGCACGTGAAAAAGCTGAATGCCTCAACTCTGTGTTTGCCTCTAAATCGTGTGTCCCAAACCCATCCCTCTCTGTACCCACCGTACCCAGTCGTACCCAGCTGCTCCTGGACTCTGTGTCCTTTCCTCCTGACAAGGTGGAAAAGTTTCTGTCAACCCTCGACTCTGATTCTGCAACTGGTCCTGACGGCATCAGCCCACGGGTCCTAAAATCATGTTCTTCTGCTCTTTCACTCCCTCTTTCTGTTATCTTCACCCTCTCTTTTGCTCAAGGTCATCTGCCATCTGCTTGGAAATCAGCCAACATCACCGCTTTGCACAAAAAAGGTGCAAAAACAGATCCCAGCAACTACAGACCAATCAGCCTTCTCCCAATTATCAGCAAAGTCATGGAATCCATCATTGCTTCAGATATGAAATCTTTCCTCTTCTCCAATGGCTTGATCTCTGATCATCAATTTGGTTTCAGACCTGGTCACTCTACTCTGGACATGCTGCTTCTGCTTTCTCAACAATGGATGGAGGTCCTCAACGCCAAACAGGAAATTAGAGCTGTCTCCCTTGACATTTCACGTGCCTTCGATACGGTCTGGCACCCTGCTCTGCTCACCAAACTCTCCTCCTTTGGTATCCATGGAAATCTCCACGCATGGCTGGCGGACTTCCTCTCTGGTCATAGTCAACGTGTGGCCCTGAATGGGTTTCTCTCATCTCCTCTTCCTGTTCAGGCTGGAGTTCCCCAAGGTAGTGTTCTGGGCCCTGTGCTTTTTCTGGTCTTCATCAATGATCTCTCTGACTCTCTTGAAAATCCTCTCTATCTCTTTGCTGACGACTCTACTCTCTGTCGCTCCATTCCTCATCCCTCAGATCGGCAGTCTGCAGCCTCCTCACTCTCTGCAGACCTGGACAAAATCACAGACTGGGCAAACAAATGGAACATGTCTTTCAATCCTGATAAATCTCACACTCTTACGATATCTCTCCGAAAAGACCGACTGGAAAACCCTCCCATCCACTTTCTTAATAATCCTCTCCAAGAAGTTCTGTCACTCAAGCTTTTGGGTCTCACTATTTGCCATGATCTTTCCTGGGAAAACCACATTTCAAATCTGGCCTCCAAAGCCAGTCGCCGACTGGGCATCCTCCGTCGTGCGAAGTCCTTCCTTGGCACACCTAAGCTCCTCACCACATACAAGGCTTTCATCCGCAGCTCTATGGAATACTGCTCTCCCCTCTGGTCTGGTGCTCCTGCCTCACACCTAGCCCGTCTTCACGCTGTTGAAACCAAAGCGTTCAGAATCATTGGAATCTCCCGCGATGAAGCTAACTCCAAGGGCCTTTCACTCACTCACCGCAGGCAGGTTGGTGGTCTTTCCGTCTTCTACCGACTCCTCTCTGGCCTTGCCCCCCCAGCCCTCTCTGGGCTCTGTCCCCCAAATATTCCTACAGGTCGCACAAGATCTGCCTGCAACCCTCTTATGGTTAAACTGCCAAAATCAAGACTTTCTGCTCACCTTCACTCCTTCATTCCTCTTTTCGCCCGCCTCTGGAACAAACTCCCTCACTCTCTTCAATCCCACTGCACCCTCCAGGTCTTTAAAACAGCTGTTCACCACCATCTCTTATCCTCCCCCATCCAAAACCTTGATCTTTTCTACCCCCGCTAATTTCGGTCCCCTTGTGTTTTATACCTCTCCCCCCGCCCTCCCCCTCCCACGCCTCCTGCCCCCAAGCCCTCTCCCTCCCACACTTCTCCCTGCTCTCAAATGTTGTGGTTGTGTGCTTCACCTTCTCTCCCCATCTTGTCTTCCGCTCCCTCTTTTTGTGTGTTTTGTTTGTCTGGTTGATTTGTTTGTGAAATAAATGTTAGCTCTTTCACGAGCCTCGATTCAGTATACAAAAAAAAAAAAAAAAAAAAAAAAAAAAAATGGACGATGGTAATGGACTGGAGAAAACATTTTCAAATAGGAAAGCAACATTTCATAAAACATGCAGACTTAAATTCAACCAAAATGAACTCAAACGTGCAGCTAAGCGGAAGATATGTGTAACGGACAAGAGTTCCTCTTCTGGTGAAAAGGAAAAATTCAAACGTCAAAAGGTCCCCAGGACTGGTGATGCTGTTAGCCATTGTTTCATCTGTGAGAAGCCCGCATCTGATTCCCTACCTCTCCATAGAGCCTCAACGTTTGGCCTTGACACTCGAGTGCGACAGTGTGCAATTAATCTACAAGATGAGTGTCTGTTGGCAAAGCTCAGTGAAGGAGACTTAATCGCTACAGAGGCTGAGTACCACAGCCAATGCTTAGTGTCATTGTATAACAGAGATCGAGATAGACCAACAACATCACATGACGAATGCAACACAAATATTGCTCATAACACTGCATTTGCTGAACTTATTTCATACATGCAAACTGCTCTTGAGGATGACAACATTGCCCCTGTTATCAAACTATCTGTATTGAAAAAACTATATACTGATAGAGTTAACCAGCTGGGAGAGGGCTCCTCTGTAGTTCACTCTACACGATTCAAAAATAAAGTTCTAAGCTACTTTCCTGAGTTAGAAGCGCACAATGAGGGTCGCGATGTGCTTCTTGTCGCCAATGCAAATATTGGTAAATCGCTAAGAAGTTCGTGCCAGCTCGACGGTGACAGTGAAGCAGTGTTCATCTCTCGTGCTGCAAACATTGTTCGTAGAGACATGTTAAGAATGAAATGCTTACCATTCAGTGGTTCATTCAAAGAGGATTGTCAAGAAAATTCTGTGCCTCACTCACTGCTGATGCTGGTCACAATGATCATGTATGGGAAAGATATCCAAAACCAAGAAAACTACTTGTCACAGCCAGCTTTGTCTGTATCACAATTGATGACATATAACAGCTGTGTGCGTCGACGACAACAACCATCATTGGAAACAAGACATACTGAACAGCGTGAGACACCACTTCCACTATTTCTCGGATCATAGATCTACTCAAGGACAAGATCTCGAGATCTAGTTGATACACTTTATAGGCTTGGATTGTCAGTTTCATACGACCATGTGCTAGGCATGTCTGCAGATCTAGGAAACTCTGCCATCAGCCACTTTGAAAGCATTGGAACAGTGTGCCCACCTCCACTCCAAATTGGAGTATTCACAACATCAGCAGTCCACAACATTGACCATGACCCGACAGCAACAAGTGCGCATGGATCTTTCCATGGAACGGGCATCTCCTTGTTTCAGCACCCTGACACTGAAAATGGTGGGACTGAGCAAATGCGCATACCTTTAACAAAATCTGGCAAGAAGGTCCGAAAACTACCAGAAAGCTACACACTGGTACCTGCTGTCTCTGCACTGAAGAACGGGCCACCAGTTCCAGAAGTATGTGGCCTCATGCAATCAGACTGCAGTCTAATGACTGCAGCAGTGGCAGAAGAGCAAAGGTGGTGTGATCCTATTAGCAACATTGTTGATGACGGAAATGCAGAAAAGGATATACATGTGTCATGGGGTGCATATCACGCCACAAGAATAGAATCATCAGAGACCACTGATAATGGCCCCACAGCAGTCAGTGCTCTTCTCCCTCTATTCCCTGACGACTCAAAGTCAATCGCAATGATAAGACATTCAATGGAGGTGGTGAAAAAAGCTGTAGCCATACTCAATCCGGGACAAATTCCAGTCATAGCGTGTGATCAGCCATTGTTCAAACTTGCCAAAAACATTCAGTGGATGTGGCCAGAAACATATGGCAAAGGCTCATTTCTGGTAATGTTGTGTGGTCTGCACATCAAGATGATTCTGCTTAAGGCACTTGGTGATCTGTTAGGTGGCAGCGGTTGGATATCGGCAATAGTGCAAGCTGACATAGCTACACCAGGAACTGCAGACTCATTTTTGAAAGCGACTCATGTCAAGAGAACTGCTCGTGCACATCAAGTGACTGCATGCACACTGCACAAGCTTCTCCATGAATCTTATACCAACTACCAAGTATCCCAGGCAGACACTGATGCTGTATCATTTGAAGAGTGGTGCAAATGCAGAGCAGAAGCAAGTCCACAATTCTATTTCTGGCAGCTTGTGCTGGAAACACAGTTGAATATACTGGTCTGGGACAGATCTATTCATGAAGGCAATTTCCTTTTGTATGTGGATGCCTTGACACAGCTGGAATGGCTCTTCTATGCTCTTGACCACTACAACTATACAAGGGCTGTGTCCATTCACTTGCGGGACACGGTGGTGCTTCGCGACAAACAACCAGGTGTGTTTGCAGCTTTTTGCAAGGGAAAGTTCACCGTCAACAAGACATGCCGACCATTCTCAAGGATGTCTTTGGACGAAAGCCATGAACAGAACAATGCCTGTGTGAAAGGTGATGGGGGGAGCAGTTGGTCTCACCGAAAATCCAGCAGCACTATTGAGGTGGATGGTGGCTGGACCAGAGATTTCCCGGGTGGTTGGTGAGTTTCAAAGTGAACTGGACAGGAAGGAAGCAGCATCACACCCACACCATCACGAGGACAAGCCAGGTAGGTCTTATAAGTATCTCCATGAAATTTGGCTAGTTTTTGTATTGCATTACTTGTTTTGTAAAACTAAATATTTTGACAGTTGTGTAACCCCCAATTACTATATATTTTCAGGAACACAAGTGGCATTCCTCAAGAATGTGAAGTCTCTGATTTTAACAATGAAAACTATGGGCAACCCCTTCTCTGACCAGTGGAGATCTCTTGGTCCTCGACACGTGAGAGGTGGTCGATTCATCTGTTGTTGATTCTGTTTGCAAAATGAAACTACTTTGTGAAAATCAACACAACGAGTTCTTTAAGAGTCGGCTGGTGGAGCGCACAACTGCACTCAATGATAGAATAACAAAGAACAATTTGCCTTTGTTCAGATGGCGTCCTGAGAAAGAAAAGTCTCGCACCCAGGAGCAGCTGCTGTCCATGAAACGTAACCGCAATTTATTTTCAACATTGTACATTGCCAGTCAAATACGTGGAGCTGACCTGGAAGATTTTTTCCAGCATGAAAATCAGTCATTTCCACCTTCAATATCAGACTACGGGAAAATGAGACTTGGCAAAAAGTCAGACTTGCTCCAGTGCCTGGAAGATCTGGTGCCACATAGTGATGATGCCGACCACACTACATCTGAAGTAGACATGGTCATCATTGATGGTGCAGCTATTGCCAACGTGATTACGCCTGGTACATCAGAGACATTCAATAAGTATTCTAAAGAGTTCATGAACTATGTACGGAGGCAATTCACAGGCTCTGTTTGCCATGTTGATGTGGTATTTGATGTATACAGAGAAGATAGTCTGAAGGCCACCACAAGAAAGAAGAGAGGGAAGGGCATACGGATAAGAGTGGAAGGAAACAAGAAGCTGCCTGGAAACTGGTCACAATTCCTACGGGAAGATGGTAACAAGACAGAACTTTTTAATCTCCTGAGTGAACGAGTGACAAATGAAACATTTCCTGGTATAGTGGTCATGACTCACGGAGAAGAGCTGCGTTGTTCAGAGACAATTGACTCAGACTGGTTGTCCCCTTCTACACAGGAGGAAGCAGACAAGAATGCTGCTGCATGCAGCAGATGGGGCCAGGCAAGGTTGCAAGAACATCTTGCTTAGAACTGTTGACACAGATGCAGTCGTACGAGCAGTCAGTCTTGCTCACAAGCTTGACAGTGCACAGCTAACTGTAGCATTTGGAATGGGGAAATCTTTCTGTTACCTAGACGCAACTCACATGGCACAGACGCTGGGAAATGATAAGTGCAATGCAATACTTGCTTTTCATGCACTGACAGGGTGTGACACCACATCCAGTTTCACCGACATAGGAAAAAGAACAGCCTGGTCATCATGGAATGCGTTTGTTGATGTCATGCCAGACTTGTGCAGACTTGCACAGACTCCAACAACAGCTAGCATAACCCAGCTTCTCCCAAACATCGAGAGGTACATTGTGCTTATGTACGACCGTGGAAGCTCTGATGATAATGGGAACATGGCCAGGAAGACTCTGTTCACACAGAAAGGCAGGAGCATTGAAAACATACCTGCGACTCAAGATGTTCTCTATCAGCATCTACTTCGAGTTGGTTATCAGGCTGGCCATGTATGGGGTCAGGCCCTGTTAAAAGCACCTCACCTGCCCAGCCCAGTAGAGTTTGGATGGACGCGAAATAACAATTTGGCCGAATGGGAAGTGATGTGGAGGAACCTGCCCCCTGCTGGTGCAGCATGCCGTGCTGTTATTAAGTGTGGCTGTATTAAAGGCTGCAGAGGAAGATGTAAATGTGCGGAAGAAAATCTAGCCTGTACATTACTCTGCAAGTGCGGTGGTTGTGAGCGAGAAGGGTGACAAGAGAACGGTTGACATTGAAACATGAGTGTTCTTGGACGTCATTGTTCTATCTCATGCACACCAAAAAACTTTTGTACTTCTACAGTGTAATTTTCTGAAGTGTTTTCCTAAATGAAAGGAAGATAACGCTTTGTACAAATAAACTAGTTTATCGAAACCAGTTTGTGTTACTTTATTCCTGGAATTTTGCATTTTTCCCCTCCAAATGCCCTTAAAGTGACACATAGAGGTCCCCAAAACAATCAAAAATGAATATTTATGTTATCATATATAATCCTTGGTGATACTTTACTGTGCAGATGATATTAAAACAACAATTTGATATTTTCTGATGTAATATAAATTTATTCTAGCTAAATAATGATTCTGACTAGCGGCCATTTTAAAAATGGCCGCCACGGGTGACACAGGACAGATCCAGAATGCCTCCAATGTTTAAAATGTTCCCCATAATGTCTAGTATTAGTGTACCAAGTTTCATGCTTTAATCATAAAATGCACGATTATTCACCTATCCGCTGGACTATGAGGGAAAAAATGAATTTGAACGATTTCATCATAAGGCTGCAACAAAACAAAATGTGAAAAAAGTGAAGGGGTGTGAATACTTTCTGAATGCACTATATGTGTATGTATGTATATATGTGTATGTATGTATATATATGTATATATATATATATATATATATATATATATATATATATATATATATATATATATATATATATATATATATATATATATATATATATTAGGGTGGTCCTCAAATGTACACCAAAAAATAAAATTGGACTTTTTTCAGGTGCTTGTTGCTAAAATTGTTCCTTATTGTGAAAAAATGAAATGTGCCAAAGATGGTTTCTATACGACTTTATTTACTACTGTCACACATGGGTTGAAAATTACAATGTTTCAGTATCCACACACAAATTTTTTTTTCATAAACTAACACTCAGATGTAATCCCAAATCAGTAATAATGTATGACAATCATCATAAACACACAGAATAAGAGTCCTCCAGACCATTGATTCCTCATTAATAAGTTCTGTGGTAAATAATTTTTTCCTTATCTTCTTTGCATCGGGGAACTGATGGCGATGCCACTCAACAACTTGCAACAAACAGGTACTGGCGCTGCTGTTCATCCTTTGTCAAGACTTGATTGTAGTCCTGTATTAATGCTACACCACGTTCTGCAAAGTCGTTGACAGTGGCAATACCACGCAAGACTTGCTGTGATGACTGAAATGATGGGTCAGCGGCCCACTCACCAGGGTCCTTTTCTAGGAAGTCAGTATTGACTTTGATTGCAGTAAAAATTCGCAGTGAGGCAGAAGTTAAAAAATCTGCAACAGTCTTGGCAGCGATGGCTTATTTTGCTGTAAGATGCACATGTACCCGTGGTTGAGGATTCTCTTGGCATTCTTCTTTAAGAGCAGCTACTATCATTCGCTTGACATCAAGCTCAACACTATCGTCAAACAGAGCAAGTCCTGCCAGTTCTTCACTGAGGTACCACAAGTGATTGGAAAGCTTTTTGCTGGTGGCTTCGGCAATCACTGAATCAGGATAGAAAATGAGTGCTTTTAAGAGAGCTAGGTCTCCAGCGGGAGCACCAATGGCAGATGGAGTGCTGAACCAGGCTTTGGTATACACTGCTCCAACAAATGCTGTTAAACGCTTTATGCCAGTGAGTTCCTTTGGGGTCAGTCGAAACTGATCACGGAACAAGTAGATCTTGATTCCATAAATCACACGGGCCATCCATCTTGCCCGATGCATGGCTCCTGGCTGCATGAACCTGAATCCTCTCGGAGGACGCTCACCAAACAGAATAATAGTCAACTCAAGAAGTTCACGGTAGTCATCTCGTAGTTGGCCCGATTCCAGTTTCTGGATGCAGAATGAAACGACATCTTCTTTGCAACTTAAAAATACACCTGAAACTACAGAGTCCAGGTCATCAGGCATCATTGGCTTAAACTTGCTTTGGTCAATGGAATTCCAGTTTGACTGGAAACGCTTGAAGACGGCTATCTCAGGTCCTTTTGATGGACCAATAAATGGTTTGAATGCTGCCATTGCTGCCTCTACCACTAGTTCCAGAATGTGATGCCGGCATGCAAAATATAATAGTGTCGTCCAAGCTTTTGCTGCAAAATAGTGCATGCACCAAGTGCTGAACCAGTGTTGCTGGCTGTCGTGTCAAAGCTCATACCTGCCACCACGTCTTGCAAATGCCATTCTTCGAGGCATTGCATAACAGCAGCAGCTGTTGCTAGTCCAGTTCCTGCTGGCAGCTTTGGCACACCCAGAAGCTTTCCAGTTCCTTGAGGGTCACTGACAATGACAGGAAGGCGATCAACTTTTTTAGTCCCATCGTCTGGAAGGAGCTTGCCATCCCAATGAACCACCAGACTTGTGTTTGGAGCATAGGATGCCTGGATGTCACCTGCAATTGTCTTCCGTTGGATCCGCCTGGATTTCCTGCTCGATGTGCGGTTGATGGCCAACTCTGAAGGGTCGTGTCCCAGAGCAGAGGCTGCTGCTGACAAGATGTGAACAGCTGATCGATCGCTAACCTTGGTGCAGTCGAGAGCTGCTGTTAGGTCCGGTGTAACAATGCTACTTGCACGCTTTCGGCTCTGCCTCTTTGAAGCAGATAGAACAGCAGAGTCGTCATGATCACTGGCTTCAGCACTGCTGTCTGTTGATGATGCTAGCTCAAGAGTCTCCTCTCGGGCTGCTTGCTTCTCTTTTTCATGCTGCTCTCTTTCAGTCAACACCTTGTCGCGTTGATGTGTCCGCTCCTCTTTTCCTTCTAGCACCTTGTCAACACCAACCATAAAGCCCCGTCGACCTGGCTCCCGTTGTGCCTTAAGGAATTCACGGTCCTCTGGTATTTTGATCAGATCAAGGACATCAACATGAGCAATGTCAAATAAGTCACGTAGACCGGTTTGAAACTGCTCTTCTTTCTTTATCTGAGGGACAGATCGCCGGCTCTTTCCTTTCAGGATGGATCTGTATTGTTCTACTTTTCTCTCTAGTTTTGCAATGATATTCCGCCCATCTGCAGTGGGGATCCGTGCTTTCTCCCAGATGCATAATGTCTCACGAACAACAGTTGCTGTGGCACTGCTTATGTCCAATTTCTCAGCATGATGTAGCTTAAAGTATCGCTGCAGAATCTCTTGCCAAGATGGGAGCCGAGTTTCTGGTAGTTTTTCAATATGGCAGCCTATCAGCCACTCATGGTTCTTTTTTCTGGTTGCTCTTCTTGAAGTACTTGCACTCGCCATCATAACTGAAACAAACCGAAATAATTTCTGTATAGTGCTGATTAGCAGATTAGCAGGGGCCATGTGACAGTGGCAAAATTTTTCAAAATGAAATGAAATTTTACCCAATTTGTTCTCTCTACAGGTGTAATAAAAAAATGGAAAAGCACTTTAGAAAAGTTAATGTTTACATTTGAGGACCACCCTATTTATATATATATATATATATATATATATATATATATATATATATATATATATATATATATATATATATATATATATATATATATATATATACACCCTAGTGACTCAGCTGCCTTTGTTTCCGATTCATGTAAGATTGTCCATCAAAAATTCCAAATATTGAATAAGCATGATAAAAACTTTATTGATGCAATAATTCCAATATAAACTGGAAAGAGCAATCAGAGATTGCAGACCCTCTCCAGGACGTGTTTTCAGTGGTTTTTAAGGCTTTGGTGTTAAAACAATATGGCGGCGGAACCACGTGACCGAAGACGTTATCTTTTTTTTTTTTCTCAACCAATTTATCCCTAGATGATGTTCAAGAAATTTATTCTTGATCAGATGAAGTTTTGTACTTGTTGAATTGTGATGTCATAATGGAGGAACCTATGACATCATTAACATATGTTATTAGACATGGAGAGTTCTTTACAATGAGGCATGTCTCAATTTTTTTCAATGCAGCGCTTTCGGAGATATAGAGGTGCAAGGTTTTTCTGTTTTTCCAAGATGGCGCCCATACCACGTGACCTATGACGTCATAATTATCATTAAAAAAAATTCTACTGGTGGAGTAGCACCGATGTTGAAAATTTCCTGTCAATCGGACCAACGGTTGCAGAGAAAATCATATTTATTCTGTGCGGACAAACAAACAAACAAACAGACAGACAAATGAAAATTGGTCAGAGACCGAGGACTTGCCGGAATTTACTTTTTTATCGGCCATTTAGGACAAATATGGCGGCCGAACCACGTGACCGATGACGTCATCATTAACATATAAGTTTTCCGGTTTTTCCAAGATGGCGGCCAAACCACATGACCGATGACGTCATTACTAACATTTTATTCCCCATGGAGAGTTCTTTACAATGAGCCATGTCTCAATTTTTTCGATTCAGCACTTTTGGAGATATAGAGGTGCTAAGTTTTTCGGTTTTTTCAAGATGGCGGCCGAACCACTTGACCGATGACGTCATCAATTGGGCACTATTCCAGGGCAAGACAAATATGTGTATAAAGTTTGGCGATTCTACGTGCAATGGTGTAGACGTAGTGCTGCAAACAGACAAACAGACAGACAGATGAAAAATCGGTCAGAGACCACGGACGGACTTGCCGGAATTTACGTTTTTATCGGCCATTTAGGACAAATATGACGGCCGAACCACGTGACCGATGACATCATCATTAACATATTTTATTCGCCATGGAGAGGTCTTTGCAATGAGCCATGTCTCAATGTTTTCTGTTCAGCACTTTCGGAGATATGGAGGTGCAAAGTTTTTCGGTTTTTCCAAGATAGCGGCCGAACCACGTGACTGATGACATCATCATTAACATATTTTATTCCCCATGGAGAGTTCTTTACAATGAGCCATGTCTCAATTTTTTCTATTCAGCACTTTCGGAGATATGGAGGTGCAAAGTTTTTCGGTTTTTCCAAGATGGCGGCCGAACCAAGTGACCGATCACGTCATAATTTGGTCAAAGTATATTAGAGGGAAAGTCAAATACGTGTGAAAAGTTTGGCGATTCTACGTGCAACGGTGTAGACATAGTGCTGCAAACAGACAAACAAACAGAGATGAAAAATTGGTCAGAGACCGAGGACTTGCCGGAATTTACTACCACGTGACCTATGACATCATCATTAACATATTTTATTCCCCATGGAGAGTTCTTTACAATGAGCCATGTCTCAATTTTTTCTGTTCAGCACTTTCGGAGATATAGAGGTGCAAAGTTTTTCCAAGATGGCGGCCGAACCACGTGACCAATGACGTCATCAATTGGGCACAGTCTTTTCCACGGTAAGACCAATATGTGTGCAAAGTTTGGCGATTCTACGTGCAACGGTGTAGACGTAGTGCTGCAAACAGACAGACAGACAGACAGATGAAAAATCGGTCAGAGACCGAGGACTTGCCGGAATGTACTTTTTTATCGGCCATTTAGGACAAATATGGTGGCCGAACCACGTGACTGATGACGTCATCATTAACATATTTTATTCCCCATGGAGAGTTCTTTACAATGAGCCATGTCTCAATTTTTTCTGTTCAGCACTTTCGGAGATATGGAGGTGCAAAGTTTTTCGGTTTTTCCAAGATGGCGGCCAAATCACGTGACCGATGACGTCATCGTTTGGGCACAGTATATTAGAGGGCAAGACAAATACGTGTGCAAAGTTTGGCGATTCTACGTGCAACGGTGTGGACGTAGTGCTGCAAACAGACAAACAGACAGGCAGACAGACAAACAAACGAACAGATCAACATACTTGCCGGAATTTTTTTCCGGCAAGTAACAAAAGAACAGATCAACATACTTGCCGGAATCTTTTCCGGCAAGTAACAAACAAACGAACAGATCAACATACTTGCCGGAATCTTTTCCGGCAAGTAACAAACCACCCGATCAACATACTTGCCGGAATCTTTTCCGGCAAGTAACAAACCACCCGATCAACATACTTGCCGGAATATTTTCCGGCAAGTATGTTGATATATTTGCCGGATATATCAACATACTTGCTTTGTTACTTGCCGAATATTTTCCGGCAAGTAACAAACAGACAAACCAACCGATCAACATACTTGCTGGAATCTTTTCCGGCAAGTAACAAACAGACAAACCAACCGATCAACATACTTGCCGGAATCTTTTCCGGCAAGTAACAAACAGACAAACCAACCGATCAACATACTTGCCGGAATCTTTTCCGGCAAGTAACAAACAGACAAACCAACCGATCAACATACTTGCCGGAATCTTTTCCGGCAAGTAACAAACGGAGTCAAATGCAATACCCTCTCCTCTGGTGAGGGTAACAATGTAAACAAGACTGAGTATTTAACAATGAGGCTCTTTAAGACTGAGGTTCCAAGACTGAGGATCTGCATTGTTAAATATTCAGACTTGTTTACATTGGAATATTGCATCAATAAAGTTTTTATGATCCTCTGACAATATTTGCAATTTTTCATTGAAAAGGTCACATTAATTGGAAACGCAGGCAGCTGAATTTGAATATGTTTTCTTGAGGAGATTCAATTTTATGCTTCAGAGTTAATGGCTGTCATCATAAAACTTGCACACTGTGCATAGTGAGAGCCACCTGAGATTGAAGCCACCCAAGCTGCATCATCTCCAAATATAGTGGTTATTGATGTTGTCAGGGAAGTGGTGGGTGAGACTCAAGACGCCAATGGTCGGAAACAGGTTTTACAAAAGGTCACAACTTTATTAACTGGTTATTCACTTCATTCCATTACCAAATAATATCGTTTAACTCAATGGACCAGGTTAACTCTATCCGCATAGTCCTTCTTGTTCGGCTGCAGCGCCGAACTCGTGGTACACGTTCATTCCGTCGTGCAGGGCTTCTGAGGATGAGTGCTCTCTTGGCTCAAAGTCCCTTCTGTTTATATCGGCACACTTCATTTAATCCTCTGTCCGCTGAAATCGTAATCCCTTCTCCGCTGCTTACTCAGTCGCCTCACTGGCACCAGCTCACTCCCCAAACAATAGGGGGGTGCTCCAGCCTGGGGCTGTGACCAGGTGGACAAGAGATTACCATGTTCGTGCACATTCCTGACTTTCATTTACGAAATCGTCTATCTGCTTCGTTACCAGCCCTAATCAATGAGTTACCATTCCCAATCAATGAGTTACATTTCCACAATTCCCTCATCTTTTTGTTTTTGTTTATATTAACCATTAATCTAAACATCAATATAAGTAAACAATCAATCACTACAAGTAAACATCAATACAAGTATAAGTAAATAATCATAACTTTGGTAATCAAATTCCCTTAGGCATACACCGTCATCCTGCAAGAATCACAAAACATTTCGTTGGTCATTGACTCCTTCCATATTGTTCAATCTATTGCATTTGCATCACAAATATATTTTCAAAACAACACTTCACCATCACCAAGATACAACAATTTCACTTCATTTTCAAGTTTTGTAAAGCATCTGCACCATCTGGCAAAAACGTTTGCCTCCACACAAATGTTGACTTTGTTTGAAAGGAAGGGCTGATCACTTGTGTTTGAATCCAGGTATGAAACATTTTCTCCTAATGTCTTCATAGCTCCTGCACTACTTCGTGTAGGATTTCGCTGTTGTGGTAACATTGCGGAGTCATAGACTGACCCTGCTCTCCTTGTAGCATTCTTGCCACTTTTTGCTGTAAACCATAGTAATTCCTGAACAAGGCCTTCACCCAGTTGTAGTCGACTTGCCTCCTCCCTCATTGTGAGTGGGCAGCAAGTATTGGTGTGACGTTGATTGGCCAGCAAGATGTGGAACAGGGATGCCGGATGCATCCACAATGATGTTGGGACCATGGTGTTCAGGTCATCCATGGTCCATACCAGGAGTGGCCCGCAGAATCGCGCACAGCTGTTGTGAAAAGGCACAGCCATTGGTTTGCAGCTCCATGCTGGCTCCCCGGAAGTTGGTGAAGTAATAACATATGTCCCCGCATTTCACAGAGGTTGCAGGTAAAATGTCGTTGTCCTGCAACTTCTGATGTGATGAATGTTCGAAGCCTTCGAACAAGAGTAAGTGATCGCCTTTCTTTCATATGTTGCAGTGTGATCCAGGCAAATGGTCACATAAATTTCCTTGGTGAAGGTAAGCATTCATCTCCAAGTTACACGGGAGAATGTCTTCATCATTCTTTGAGAAAGAGGGTGTATGCCACGATTAACTTCATTTTTTTTTTAGCCACCAATTTTCTTTCTCGAACTTCTTCCCAATTCCGTTAGCACTCCCTTCAAAATGTGATCTCGTCTTATCCTTATGCTCAGTCACATCTGAATCTGCTTTCCACACACACTGAATCAGATAGGGTACATCTTACCATGAAATCAGCATAATCATGTATATCTTCCGACAGTTTCACATTCAACAATTTGTTGTTTTCCCTTACAACATTCAAAAAGTTATATTCATTTATATGCGTCACACAAATAATATTCAATCAGGTATGTATTTCACTACTAAACTAAGAATAGCATCCACAATTGCTTTCAGGTTAATATAGTTCAAGAATTAACTCATGCAGGTATTTTAGCACTACTCTAAGAAAATAAATTGTATATGATTACAATCACAAACGGGAATATCTAATTCCCAACAACAATTTTCCCAAACCAACAAATTAAGCATAATGTATTATTACCATAATTCCTCTCCACTTTTTCTTTTCCCTCTTTTTTTTTTTTTTTTTTTTTTTTTTTTCCTAACAGTGTGTCACTCGTGGTGATATGAGTTCACTGATATTGTAATTGACACAACTCATAACATTGTCGTTATGCCATTATCTTAATTCTACTGTATTCATTTGCAACATCACTTGATTTAATCTTTTAATCTCAGTAATTATGTCGCCATAAAAGTCTTCCTTTTCTGGTTCCACATTTCTTTCCTCATTTGTCACTTCATGCGTTATCATCGTGTTGTTGGTTACCTTATTCAAACACACCGTCACTAAGGCTTTCAAGCAAGCCACCACTAAAACAATTGCCAATATAACTACTAACCCAACAAACAAGTTTGCTACTCCTTGTATATATTCATACCTATGACATAATTATATGTCGATGACATTCAACATTATATACCAAACTAACAAGCTTCCTAAAAGGTAAATAAAGAAAATCCCTTAATATGTAACATAAATCAGATTATTTGTCTTACCCTTATCCCCCTATCTCCCGGGGTTGAACTCAATCCCCTGATCATGAGTGTAGTTGTGATACATTTTTCACTCATGTTGTATTAATATCAGCAGGTAATTGTATGTCATGTAGGCAAATAAATGTCACTATCCCAAGTAGGAATATCACATGTTGAAAATGTAATGTTTATCAATGCAAGGGGTGTTAAAATGTAATTCAAATGACTGTAAATCACGACTATCATTTATCTGCCACTGAATGTTCTGCTGGGCTGCTAGGTGCAGCCTCATTTTCTGTGGGATCGTCCACCTTAGCCCCATGTGCTTGTTTGCAATGAGGGGCATGAATCCAACTTTCTATTTTGGGTCCCTATTTTTTCCTATTCTTATCAATCTCCTATGGTTTATCATTTCGTTCCAAGATACCGCAACCAAAGGTTTTAACCAAAGCTCTACCAAACTATTTCCAATTTGAACAAAATATGCCAGTGAAACAATGATTCAAAGAATTAACTTCAAGGGGTCAATAAATTTATTCTATAGCCAGATCTAATTTTCCCATCCAATAGTTTGCCTTGCCACATGTCATATTATAACACTTTAATAAACCTTCGAAAAATGTTTCCCATCTCAACAAATTTCCTTTTTTTCAAATAGCCATGTGTAACTTACGTATTTAACTACAATTTCCTCTCAATTTGTTTGGCCTAACTGGCCGCAAAAGTGGCTGCCAGCATGCAGTACCGTTTTTTATCTACCAAGGAAGTGTTCGTCCACACAAGACCTCTACCAAAATGTTGTTTGTAAAAACAAATCTGGGATTTCTGATTACATGGATGCACACTCTCAGGACATTTTCAGGCTGCTGTTAACAATCCACTACGATAAATTAATTCCTTTACCCACAATCAAATAATTAGTACAAATTGAGGATATGATAAAATTCAAGTTTATATATATAAAAATCCATGAGCAGAGTACTCTGGGAAGTCAGTGTAAGACCTCTCCAAAATTTGGCTAATTTTGTACTCCCACATTTTTATGAAGCTCATATCCATAAATAGCTTTGATTCTCATATAAATTCGATCACAATGGAATCCCAAGATTACTCCCAATTTTTACTATTAATGAATAGCTGCTCATAACTCAGCAAATCAAATCTTTATTCTCCATCTCCCTTGACAAAAGTGATAATTTTCATAATCAAATTATATTTATATATTTTTTTATTTTACGAATTCTCTCGATATGCGATCCCATCCCCATGGAACTATCTATTTTCCAGACAAGGCACACTGTCGGTGTCAACAATCTTGTAAGATTGATACACAAAAACACTAACATTGACACACAAAATACCCACGAATTCAATTTCTCAAAATTTGTCCTTCAATTTTATAAGCGCTAATACACAAATGTACCAAAAAGTTTTTTTTTTTTTTTTTAGAAAACCCCTATGATGTCACATTGAAATTACCCTTTCAGTTCCCACCATAATTTATCCAAATTTGACTACACACCCATTTGCATGTCAGTCGACCACTGACCTATCAATCATGCGGAACACTAGTCCGAAATTCCCACCTGATCATCCTGTGACTCTTGTCACTTGGTTTCAAAAATTTGCAAAGCAATTGTTCCAACTTTGTAAATTTAAAATTTTGTGCCCAACATAAAAGATCCAATTTCGGCATTTGATCAATTAATTACTAATTTGCTTACAAGCAAAAGAAAAAATGAATAATTCTTGCTCCGAAAACCTTTTCAGACACAAGAATCATCGACAGTTATTCATGTTTGTCCAGTAATCTAATCTGTTGAGGCCAATCGTCATTTGGGATTTGCCGCAATGAAGGCCTAATCATTGTCTGAGGTATCGGTCAGCACTGGTACCCTTGATCTTAGTTTACCCTATGAACTTGTCTTCCTTTTGGTATACGGACATCCTCTTTTCCAATGTCCCATCCGTCCACACTTGAAACACCGGTTTCTGTCGTTGCCTGGTCTGTGCACCTGTGCACTTGTATTGCTGGGCTGCATCTCTACATCCCTGAGTTGCCACTGCAATCTCTCGTTATCTCCCGAAACACGAAAAAATTCTCTGTACCGTCCTTTTTGGGGAGACAACTGGAAATCAGATGGGACAACTGTCCCTTTCATTCCTAATTTCGAGGGCAGTTGTGCATTTGTCTCCTCCACTGTATCCTGTATCCTTTTTATTTTAAGTTCTAGATCCGTTATCCGTTCTTGCTGTTCCCGTTGTCTGGATTCACCATCCCAAAGATGGAATGCAAGCCAGTCTACCGTTAGATTCTGTCTCTTCCTGGCTTTCAATCTTTGTTCCAATCTTTCCAATCGACTTCGCTCAAATGTACCATCTCTTGGAAACTCCTCATCATGTCCCTTTGTCCACAAATACCAATTCTCGACCTGCCTTATAGCTTCGGCACCATAACGGTCGTACATATGATGTGTACAAGTACCTTTTTGTGGAATCTCTGGTTGTCCTTGTGTATTCTTGCAGGCTCCATTTCCCATTCTGCCTTTTATCAAAGTAGCGTTGGATGTGTTGTAGTTTGTTCCTCTAAAGCTTCACTCGTAGCTCCAGGAAGGATCTCTCCACCTGTTCAAACGGTGATTTCCAGAGAATCTCCCTCACCTGTGGCTTTTGCACAATCCAATCTCACAGATCAGTATTTGCAGATGAGCCAGAGGGTCAGTATGAAATGGGTGAATCCTCAGGTGTCCGCTCTGTTGAAGGGGAAATCATACAATGGTAACCGCACATATATATCTATATTTAAACTCACCACCTTGCTCAATTTTCCAAGGTTGTCTTCACATTGATAATATCTCACAAAGATATTAAAGCTTCTTTCTTGAGACCGCATTTTCATCAATCAAACGATCAATATATTCAATTTAATTTATTCAATTCAATTTATCCAATTAAATTTATTCAATTAAATTCAATCAATTAGATTCAATCAATCAACAATTCAATCAATTATTCAATTTCAATTAATTCATCAATATTCATCAATAAATCAAATTAATCATTTTGGATGACTCCTTGCATAAGCCCTTTCCCCAATGATGTCAGGACAGGTCCATCCATTGACTGAGATCGAATCTCATCGGTCGTCACCTCTGGTTCATACCTCATGTCAATTGATGAATCACCGTCCTGTCCTTGGGTCATATCTGACATATTTCCCCATTTTGCCTGGTCTCAACAAATTTTCTTTGCAACCACTAAAGGCAACTCATCCTTCATTCGTGAGACAGCCAAAATGGATGGCAGATATTAAAGTTCATTGGGAAAAATATCTCATCATTTTTTTTTTCTTTTAATAGTACCCAAAATCTCTTGCCAATATAAATTTCGTAAAACTCCTGAAATAAGACTGTAAAATTCCTTCAATCATGCTAAATTTTGAAACTCCATCGCTTGTAACACCCAATTTATCCCATAGGGCTTGAAAGTTCTTTCCCAAGTTCATGCAATCATTCTGCATTTGAACCCTATGATATCATTCATAATAATCATCATGATTTTATAGTCATGGTCCTATCATAATCATCTATTTAAAACGAACATTTCCTTTATCACCACAGCTATGTGGTATAATCAACAATAGAATAAAACTGTACATAGCAACAGGCTACCTCATGGCCACTTAGTATACCTATTGACAATAAGTCATAACAATATCGAATAATCATTGAACAATTAAAAAATCGCTTCCACTGCTCCAGCCGCAGCATTCGTCATTTTGTCTGCTCATCCGCGTGACCAAAACGAAATAAAGGGAGCTCAACCATTACACAGCGCTTTTAATGGCGCATGCCCTAGGAACTCAACGCAATTTCGACTCGGCCAGAAAACGAGCAAATTTTGCAGGATGTTAACTGGAATTAGTCGTGAAAATATATCCAAAATACACAAAAATACACACCCACAAAAATAAACAACAAAACCCAAACAAACCCAAGGTCGACCATCTTACACAGTAAATTACATCATTTCAGCATCGTATCGATTGCTGAAATATTCCAGGGTTTATACACACCTTAAAAAGAGGTATGCGTGGTGTTGCCCCCTCCCACGTTTATTCCAGGGTTTATACACACCTTAAAAGAGGTATGCGTGGTGTTGCCCCCTCCCACTTTTAATTACTCATTAAATTACTCATTAAATTACTCATTAAATTACTCATTAAATTACTTATTAAATTACTCATTAAATTACTCATTAAATTACTCATTAAATTACCCATTAAATTACTCATTAAATTACTCATTAAATTACTCATAAAAATTACTCATTAAATTACTCATTAAATTACTCATTAAATTACTCATTAAATTACTCATTAAATTATTCATTAAATTACTTATTAAATTACTCATTAAATTACTCATTAACTTAACTTACATAGTTTCAGCATTGTATTGATTGCTGAAATATTCCAGGGTTTATACACACCTTAAAAGAGGTATGCGTGGTGTTGCCCCCTCCCACGTTTATTCCAGGGTTTATACACACCTTAAAAGAGGTATGCGTGGTGTTGCCCCCTCCCACTTTTAATTACTCATTACATCGTTTCAATTAAAAACATCGCTTCTACTGCTCCAGCCGCAGCATTCGTCACTTTGTCTGCTCATCCGCATGACCAAAACGAAATAAAGGGAGCTCAACCATTACACAGCGCTTTTAATGGCGCATGCCATAGGAACTCAACGCAATTTCGACTCGGCCAGCAAACGAGCAAATTTTGCAGGATGTTAACTGGAATTAGTCGTGAAAATATATCCAAAATACACAAAAATACACACCCACACAAATAAACAACATTTATTCCGTTCAACAGAACAAACATTTCCTATATCATGACATGCATGTCTTCAAAATTATATGACCAAGAGAAAAAGTAAAACTAATTAAAACTGCGGGCAGTGATAATCCGGGGACCATACCGCTCCATCGTGATTGGACGGGTGCGTGCTAGAGTCGTTAATAACGACAGTCCAGATCCGATTGTTCAAAATTTCAACTCAATCGATCGAAAAATGAACGCAGGGATGCATTTTAAAGGTGCAGTGGCACTAACTGAGTTGCCACGAATATGGCCACGAAATTGCCAATATGGCCATCACAAAATATTTTCCTTAATCAATTGGCTCATAGCATAACCAATCTGCAAGTATCTCATCCGAAGATGTATCTCTGAGGAATTTTAATTAAATAAGTCATTTATAAATCAACGAGTTAATTTATTAAATGATTAATCAATAAATCAGAATTTTCCTTGACAGCCACATCACTTGGTCAGTGTCATGTCCAAATATCAGCTTCCTTACTCAAAAGGTGCCTGAGTTAATGTAATGTAATGACTGTAATAAGATTACTGCAATTACTGTAATGATTACTGTAATTACTGTAATTACCGGAACTGTAATTACTGTAATTACCTCAGGTAATTACTGTAATGTAATTACTGTAATGTAATAAGAAATGTTATTAATTAAATAAGTACTTCATTAATCGCTAATGATCAAAAATCCTTAATTTTCATCCAATTCACTTGACTTTTGAATTGGGATTTATATATCTGTCAACTAGTTCAATCAACAACTATTTTATTCAACATAGGCCAAAAGTCAACAACAATTTCAAAATCCTTAATTTTCATCCAATTCACTTGACTTTTGAATTGGGATTTATATATCCGTCAACTAGTTCAATCAACAACTATTTTATTCAACATAGGCCAAAAGTCAACAACAATTTCAAAATCCTTAATTTTCATCCAATTCACTTGACTTTTGAATTGGGATTTATATATCCGTCAACTAGTTCAATCAACAACTATTTTATTCAACATAGGCCAAAAGTCAACAACAATTTCAAAAATCCTTAATTTTCATCCAATTCACTTGACTTTTGAATTGGGATTTATATATCCGTCAACTAGTTCAATCAACAACTATTTTATTCAACCTAGGCCAAAAGTCAACAACAATTTCAAAAATCCTTAATTTTCATCCAATTCACTTGACTTTTGAATTGGGATTTATATATCCGTCAACTAGTTCAATCAACAACTATTTTATTCAACATAGGCCAAAAGTCAACAACAATTTCAAAAATCCTTAATTTTCATCCAATTCACTTGACTTTTGAATTGGGATTTATATATCCGTCAACTAGTTCAATCAACAACTATTTTATTCAACATAGGCCAAAAGTCAACAACAATTTCAAAAATCCTTAATTTTTCATCCAATTCACTTGACTTTTGAATTGGGATTTATATATCCGTCAACTAGTTCAATCAACAACTATTTTATTCAACATAGGCCAAAAGTCAACAACAATTTCAAAATCCTTAATTTTCATCCAATTCACTTGACTTTTGAATTGGGATTTATATATCCGTCAACTAGTTCAATCAACAACTATTTTATTCAACATAGGCCAAAAGTCAACAACAATTTCAAAAATCCTTAATTTTCATCCAATTCACTTGACTTTTGAATTGGGATTTATATATCCGTCAACTAGTTCAATCAACAACTATTTTATTCAACATAGGCCAAAAGTCAACAACAATTTCAAAAATCCTTAATTTTCATCCAATTCACTTGACTTTTGAATTGGGATTTATATATCCGTCAACTAGTTCAATCAACAACTATTTTATTCAACATAGGCCAAAAGTCAACAACAATTTCAAAAATCCTTAATTTTCATCCAATTCACTTGACTTTTGAATTGGGATTTATATATCCGTCAACTAGTTCAATCAACAACTATTTTATTCAACATAGGCCAAAAGTCAACAACAATTTCAAAATCCTTAATTTTCATCCAATTCACTTGACTTTTGAATTGGGATTTATATATCCGTCAACTAGTTCAATCAACAACTATTTTATTCAACATAGGCCAAAAGTCAACAACAATTTCAAAAATCCTTAATTTTCATCCAATTCACTTGACTTTTGAATTGGGATTTATATATCCGTCAACTAGTTCAATCAACAACTATTTTATTCAACATAGGCCAAAAGTCAACAACAATTTCAAAAATCCTTAATTTTCATCCAATTCACTTGACTTTTGAATTGGGATTTATATATCCGTCAACTAGTTCAATCAACAACTATTTTATTCAACATAGGCCAAAAGTCAACAACAATTTCAAAAATCCTTAATTTTCATCCAATTCACTTGACTTTTGAATTGGGATTTATATATCCATCAACTAGTTCAATCAACAACTATTTTATTCAACATAGGCCAAAAGTCAACAACAATTTCAAAAATCCTTAATTTTTCATCCAATTCACTTGACTTTTGAATTGGGATTTATATATCCGTCAACTAGTTCAATCAACAACTATTTTATTCAACATAGGCCAAAAGTCAACAACAATTTCAAAAATCCTTAATTTTCATCCAATTCACTTGACTTTTGAATTGGGATTTATATATCCGTCAACTTGTTCAATCAACAACTATTTTATTCAACATAGGCCAAAAGTCAACAACAATTTCAAAAATCCTTAATTTTCATCCAATTCACTTGACTTTTGAATTGGGATTTATATATCCGTCAACTAGTTCAATCAACAACTATTTTATTCAACATAGGCCAAAAGTCAACAACAATTTCAAAAATCCTTAATTTTTCATCCAATTCACTTGACTTTTGAATTGGGATTTATATATCCGTCAACTAGTTCAATCAACAACTATTTTATTCAACATAGGCCAAAAGTCAACAACAATTTCAAAAATCCTTAATTTTCATCCAATTCACTTGACTTTTGAATTGGGATTTATATATCCGTCAACTAGTTCAATCAACAACTATTTTATTCAACATAGGCCAAAAGTCAACAACAATTTCAAAAATCCTTAATTTTCATCCAATTCACTTGACTTTTGAATTGGGATTTATATATCCGTCAACTAGTTCAATCAACAACTATTTTATTCAACATAGGCCAAAAGTCAACAACAATTTCAAAAATCCTTAATTTTTCATCCAATTCACTTGACTTTTGAATTGGGATTTATATATCCATCAACTAGTTCAATCAACAACTATTTTATTCAACATAGGCCAAAAGTCAACAACAATTTCAAAAATCCTTAATTTTCATCCAATTCACTTGACTTTTGAATTGGGATTTATATATCCGTCAACTAGTTCAATCAACAACTATTTTATTCAACATAGGCCAAAAGTCAACAACAATTTCAAAAATCCTTAATTTTCATCCAATTCACTTGACTTTTGAATTGGGATTTATATATCAAACACAGGGAGCAGAGGAAAAAACACGAAAAAGCAACAGCCCTGGCTTTGCTTCCTGGAAGCTTCCTGGAAGCTTCCTGCAAAACGCTTTGCTTCTCGCAAAACGTCCGCCAATGGGAACTAGAGGGAGGGGAAGGAGCGGGAGCAAGAGACAGGTAGCCGGAATGAACATGAGGGACAATGAGGGACAGTGAGGGAGTGTCGGTATGCAATTTTCATCCAATCGCCATCTTTCACAATAATTCTGGACCGGCATGAGATGGCGTTGTCTGTCATTAATTGATATTGTAATCAAACGAGTTTTAGACATGGCGGGAAAACTGAAAAAAAATTATTTATTTATTTATTTAAAACGGGTGTACACGATTGTACACGTGTACGGACCTTACCGAACCTTACCGAACCGGCAAACAAATCGCCTCATGGTGCACTCATGGGCCGATTCGCCTCCAGAACAGAGTAAGGCTTTTAATACCCAGCGTATAATATCCTCGCAAGCTCACGAATAAATAGAATCATTTAAAACGTTCCATCCTTGGATTACCTATGGACAATCACAAGTCCCACACACATCCTCCACCATGATTCAGAATTCACATTTCATAATGGACCATCCCCAAGACGCTATGCTTACCTTGGCGACGTCCACTCGAAATTCCAGCGGTGCCTCCAGATTGTCAGGGAAGTGGTGGGTGAGACTCAAGACGCCAATGGTCGGAAACAGGTTTTACAAAAGGTCACAACTTTATTAACTGGTTATTCACTTCATTCCATTACCAAATAATATCGTTTAACTCAATGGACCAGGTTAACTCTATCCGCATAGTCCTTCTTGTTCGGCTGCAGCGCCGAACTCGTGGTACGCGTTCATTCCGTCGTGCAGGGCTTCTGAGGATGAGTGCTCTCTTGGCTCAAAGTCCCTTCTGTTTATATCAGCACACTTCATTTAATCCTCTGTCCGCTGAAATCGTAATCCCTTCTCCGCTGCTTACTCAGTCGCCTCACTGGCACCAGCTCACTCCCCTCCTGCTGCGAGTTCCATTTACCAAACAATAGGGGGGTGCTCCAGCCTGGGGCTGTGACCAGGTGGACAAGAGATTACCATGTTCGTGCACATTCCTGACTTTCATTTACGAAATCGTCTATCTGCTTCGTTACCAGCCCTAATCAATGAGTTACCATTCCCAATCAATGAGTTACATTTCCACAATGTGCTGCACATACATCGTGTGTGTGGTCTAGCTTCATAAAAGCAGACTCTTTGTGAGATTTATTAATTGCCTTGTGTACTGCAATGTGTCTGGCATTTACCCTCAATGCTTTAGTGCCATGACAAATTGTATATGTTTTGGAATCTTGTGCTAGTTGTTAGTTTTTCACTATGGACAATCATACTGATGTCAGGAAAGACACTGCCTTCTCTTACTTTGATCAGAACAACATGAGGCGATGCAAAGGCCTCATCATGTGTTCTTGTTTCACAAAGTCATGGGTAGTTTGTACGTTTGGTGATGATTTTATTTTTCCCAGACAAACTCAAGAAAGAGAATGACATGCGAAAAGGTGAACTGGACGATACACTGGTAAGAGAGTTTGCATTATCTCAGTGACTAACTTTCAAGGAGCGCGATCGCTCTCGTGCACCATCGCGCTCATCAATTTTCGTCTTGTAATGTTATTGATCATGCACCTGGAATGTATTTGTATAATTGTATATTCCTGTGTTTAGAAAAACTTGTTTAAAACCATGTATCTTGATCACATTCACCACTTAAAGCTAGCGAAAATTTGCACAGAAACTTCCCTTGTCCACTTCCGCTATGCATGACCAGTTATTTATTTCATGAGTACTTTCGATTTGCAAACTAATTTTTCGGCAGAGGTAGAGAATGCACATATTTACACATACTGAAGTACAATGTACCATCGCTAATCCGGCACCCTTGGGGCTGAATAGTTGTTGGATCTTGGAATTTGTTGGATTGTATAAACTGAAACGAGAAACATCTGCTCAATACGAGAGCGACGGGGGACGGGGCTGGACATAAGTGGCTGGAGTGGGTGGGAGGAGTTGGGGATAGGGGGCAAGGTGAAACGTTATTTTGTTCTCCTCTTGCCAATGTCTGAAATTACTCTCAACATAGAACTTCAACAGCTTTTCACATTGCTTCTCAATGTCATATGTTGTTGAAGAACCGACATAAGTATGGTAACATAAGCTTTGCACTGACTAACCCTTATGATACGTATCTAAAATTTGCATAATTTCTACTTTCTGCATAATCGTTAGAGCAATGCGCTTTCTCTTCACACCACTCTTCGTCACTGTACCTTGAATGTTTCTTGAACACCATTATAAGAGCCAAAAATGCAGTGCAGAAAATTAATGGAATGGCTATAATGTATAGACCGGTATAATGGCTATACTATATACCGGTGTGTACCCTGGTTTAGAATAGGTACACCGTATCCCTGCATGTCGTAAGAGGCGACTAAGAGGGTTGGCGTCAGGAAGGGCATCCGGCCATGAAAACATTGCCTCAAAAAGAGAACCATGACAATTATAACTACATATGGGCAGGGTACAGCCCGAAGTGGAGATCGGTTTCTGAGGTTTGGGACATGGAATGTAGGGACAATGACAGGGAGATCAGGAGAAGTGGTGGAAGTATTGGTCAGAAGAAGAGTGGACATATGTTGTGTGCAAGAGACGAGAAGGAAGGGAAGTGGTGTGAGAATGGTGAAGGGTAGGCAGGGACAGAAATACAAGTTTGTGTGGCAAGGGTGCCCGGAGGGCGTGAATGGTGTTGGTGTCCTGTTTTCTGAGGAGTTTATAGACAGTGTGGTGAGTATGACTCGAGTGTGTGAGAGGTTGATGATGGTGAAAATGATAATTGGAAAGCTCTTGGTGAACGTCATCTCGGGATATGCTCCGCAGGTCGGTCGGAGCGATGAAGAGAGGGACAAGTTCTGGTGTGCGATGGGGAAGCTGATGGAAAACGTGAAAGATGAGGAAGTTGCTGTAGTAGGAGACCTAAATGGACATGTGGGAAGGAGTATGGACGGTTTTGAGGGAGTTCATGGGGGTTACGGATATGGTGTGAGAAATGGAGAAGGTGAAAGGATTTTGGAGTTTGCTGATGGAGCTGAATTGTTGATTTGTAATACTCAGTTCCAGAAAGAGGACAATAAGCTTGTTACATACACATCAGGTGGGTCGACGACAACCGTCGACTACCTGATGGTGCGTAGGCGAGATAGGGGGCACCTCCGGGACACAAAGGTGATCCCGAGGGAGGAGGCTGTTTCACAGCAGCACTTGGTTGTCTGCGACATAAGGGTGAAAGGTGCGAGGAGAGCTCGGCGGGTGAAGTACCAACCGAGAATGAAGGTGTGGAGGTTGAAAGAGGTGACAGTAAGGGAGGCATTAAAAGAGAGGCTGAGTAGGGTAGAGGATGATGTGGTTGAGCTTGAAAGTGGTTGGATGTCAATGAAAGATAGTCTGTTGGGAGCCGTTGGTGAGGTATGTGAATGGACAAAAGGACCACCAAGGCACTCGGAAACATGATGGAGGGATGATGAAGTTGGAAAGAGGATTGACGAGAAGAAGAATAAGTTCAAGGAGTGACAGAAGGCGAAGGGTACAGGAGCAGAAAAAGCAGAGCATGAAAGTTATAAGGCAGCCAAGAAGGCTGCAAAGAAAGAGGTAGCAATGGCGCAGGAGGCATGTAGGAAAATGTTCGGAGAACGCTTGGATTCGGAAGAGGGTCCGAGAGCGGTATTCAGGATTGCAAAGCAGATTGCGAAAGAGAGGTGCGATGTGATGGGGGTGAGTTGCTTGAAGGATGAAGTGGGACAAATCGTTGTGGACCCAGATGGAATTAAAGGAAGATGGAAAAGATATATGGAAATGCTGTTGAATACAGAGAATGCATGGGATGGCAACATAGAGAGTAACCCAGTTTTAGGACCGGCAGAGAAGATAACTGAGAAGGAAGTTGAGGAAGCGATGAAAGCAATGAAGAGTGGAAAAGCGGGAGGGCCGACGGGAGTTGTGGGAGATATGTTGAAGGCAGCAGGGAGTTGGGGTGTGAAGAGAATGACAGAGATCTGTAATCTGGTGGTGAAAGAAGGCCGCATTCCAGTGGCTTGGGAACTGAGTACCCTCGTCCCTCTACACAAGGGGAAAGGTGACCCTCTGGAGTGTGGCTCGTACCGAGCGATAAAGTTATTGGAGCATGGAATGAAGGTATTGGAAAGGGTGTTGGAGAGGAGGATAAGGAAGAAGGTGAAGATTGACGAAATGCAGTTTGGATTTATGCCAGGAAGAGGAACGACAGACGCGCTCTTTATTGTGAGGCAGTTGCAGGTGAAGTACATGGAGAAGAGGAAGAAGTTGTTTCTTGGGTTTGTTGATCTGGAGAAAGCATTCGATAGGGTTCCACGCGAAGTATTGACATGGGCCTTGAGGAAGAAGTTAGGAGTGGAGGAATGGTTGATCAGAGTCGTGATGGCAATGTACAAAAGAGCGCGCACAGCTGTAAGGACGAAGGACGGGAACAGTGGTGAGTTTGAGGTGAAGGTGGGAGTGCATCAGGGGTCGGTACTAAGTCCACTACTATTTGTAGCTGTGATGGAGGTGCTGGCTCAGAATGTAAAGGAGGGTTTACCGTGGGAGTTGTTGTATCCAGATGATCTGGTGTTGATTGCGGAAAGTATGGATGGACTGAAGGAGAAGATGAACAAGTGGAAGGAATGTATGGAGACAAAAGGTCTGAAGGTGAATATTGGAAAGATGAAGGTGATGGCAAGTGGTAAAGCATGTGGTGAGGTGGAAAGAACTGTGAAGTGGCCATGTGCTGTGTGCAGGAAGGGTGTCGGAGTGAACTCCATTCAATGTACAATGTGCGCTGAGTGGGTTCATCAAAAATGTAATGGTCTGAGAGGGTCATTAACCAGTGTGGCAGCTACATTCAAATGTAAGGTGTGCACAGAGGGATCTGCAGATGGAGGAAATGTTGTGTTGGATCTTGGAGATGGCGTGAAGCTGGAAGGTGTGAAAACATTTGCTGCCTCGGAGACATGCTGACTGGAGAAGGTGGATCAGACTCGGCAACGGTTGCTCGAGTGAGATGTGCATGGAAGAAGTTTCAGGAACTGAGTGGCGTGCTGATGAGGAGGGGAGTGTCGTTGAAGCTGAAGGGAAAGGTGTATGCTGCATGTGTGAGAAGTGTTATGATTTATGGGAGCGAGACATGGGTAATGAGCGTAGAGCAGCAACGAAGGCTGGAAAGGGTGGAAATGCGAATGGTTCGGTGGATGTGCGGAGTATCGTTGAGAGAGAGGAAGACAAATGATGAATTGCGAAAGATGATGGGAATAGAGGCTGTGATTGATGCTGTGAAGAGGAACAGGTTGAGATGGTTTGGTCATGTGTTGAGGAAGAATGAAAGTGACTGGTTGAGTAGAGTGATGGAAATGAATGTAGAGGGAAGTAGAGGACGCGGAAGACCGAGAAAGACTTGGGTAAAGATGGTGGAAGAAGAAATGCGGGCAAGGGGGTTAACAAGGAGAGATGCAGAAAATAGGGCAAAATGGAGAAGATTGTCATGGGGACCGCAAGGCGAACCCCCGCTCTAGCAGGGAAAATGGCCTTAAAATGCATGTTGGTGTTGTTGGCTATACTGTATAGCACAGCAAACTATGGCAAAGTTGTTGTGTGGGCTATGTAAGTACTGTACAGTCGGCTATATACAAAAAGTGCCAAGTCCGAGAAACGCACACATTCCCGGATTCCGAAAGAGCAATTGCCTGTTTTTTAAAAAATAGTGAAGATGCAATTGTTTTCTTTTAAAATGGTCCGTTTGAAAATTGTGCCACATTTTAGGATTTGCTAGATTTTAGAATGCTCCATAGACAAGACAGGAAATAATAGCATGCCCACTGAGTACGTTGTTTTACCAGAGGAGTTCAGAGAGAGGAATGCCAGGCAATGAGTCTGACATAAAAGGGAACTGTGTGCAGTTAGCAACATTTTTGAACTGAAACACTGGTGGCATGATCAGCCACAAGACAACCTGTGATAATTCAGGCAGAGTCATAAGACAACCTGTGATAAGTCTACTCATTTACTCTCACCCCATAAAAATATAGGAGACAGAGTAACGTATAGCTCTCGCAGAGCATATTTTACAAACACAAGTCTCTGTTATCTGTTCCCTATGTTTTATTTTCATGTATCTGCAAAAGCTTGGCTTGCTGTCCAAGTATTGTGGGGAAAGATCTAACCATAATCACAATAACTGCTTGTAGAAAATATTATACAAATACAGGAAACTTCAGAATCATTGGAAACTCCTGCGATGAAGCTAACTCCGAGTGCCTTTCACTCACTCAGCGCAGGCAGGTTGGTGGTCTTTCTGTCTTCTACCGACTCCTCTCCGGCCTTGCTCCCCCAGCTCTCTCCATCCCCCAAATATTCCTTCAGGTCGCACAAGATCTGCCAGCAACCCTCTTAAGGTTAAACTGCCAAAATCTAGGCTCTCTGCTCACCTTCACTCCCCTTTTCTCCCGCCTCTTGAACAAACTCCCCCACTCCCTTCAATCCCACTCCTCCCTCCAGGTCTTTAAAACAGCTGTTCACCACCATCTCATATCTTCCCCCATCCAAAACCTTGATCTTTTCTACCTACACCCACTAATTCACCCCAGATACACGTTTTTGGAATTCCAACTGTTTTCTTGGAAGTCCCTGCAGTGTCCATATGTTTTATACCTCTCCCACCTCCCCCCAAGCCCTCTCCCTCCCACAGTTCTCTCGATGTCCCTGCTCTCAAATGTTGTGTTTGTGTCCTTCCCCCTCTCTCCCCATCTTGTCTACCGCTTCCCTTATTTTTGTGTTTTATGTGTCGGTTTGACTTTTTGTGTGATTAATGTTAGCTCTTTCACGAGCCTCGATCTTGTAAACAAAGAAAAAAAAACAAGAAGTTAAAATTCTTTCTTCTCTACTGCAGAACTTTGGTACCTCTGATCCAACTCACATCTCAAGTTTTTCCTCTCAATTTTATTAATTGCCCAATTTGTATATGCAATTAAGAAAAAAAATCTCTATAAAAGCCTTTCGTTTGTAATTCAATGGACAATTGTTAAAGTGTTTTCCTATGCAAATATAGGCAAACAGTCTTTTTGTACAACTCCCTGATGAGGAGCCATCTATTTATTTCATACACGTAGGTGGGGAGGGCGGTTTAGGCTGTTGCACAACATTTCATATATGGGGAAGTAAGGGGAGAGGAAGCATTTGAAGGCTCGTTACTGGGAAGAAAAAAAACTGGGAATTTGAAAGAGGTGGGTTTGGGGTGTAATTAACGTGGGTCGAAAAGATCAAGGTTTTGGATGGGGGAAGATAAGAGGATGGATGGAGGATGCCCAGTTGGCGACTGGCTTTGGAGGCCAGCTTGGAAATGTCGTTTTCCAGAGGAAAGATCATGGCAGATTGTGAGACCCAAGAGCTTGAGTGACAGAACTTCTTGGAGAGGATTGTTGAGAAAGTAGATGGGAGGGTTGTCCAGATGGTCTTTTCGGAGAAACATAATGAGAGTGTGAGATTTGTCAGGATTGAAATACATATTCACTTGTTTGTCCAGCTTGTGATATTGTCCAGGTCTGCAGAGAGTGAGGAGGCTGCAGACTGCCGATCTGAGGGATGAGGTAAGGAGCGGCAGAGAGTGTAGTCATCAGCAAAGAGATAGAGAGGATTTTCCAGAGAGTCGGAGAGATCATTGATGAAGACCAGAAAAAGCACAGGGCCCAGAACACTGTTTTGGGGAACTCCAGCCTGAACCGGAAGGGGAGATGAGAGAAATCCATTCAGGGCCACACGTTGACTACGACCAGAGAGGAAGTCCGCAAGCCATGCATGGAGATTTCCATGGATATCATAGGAGTTACCATAGATCACATTTGGTGAGCAGAGCGGGGTGTCAGACCGTAGCGAAGGCACATGACATGTCAAGGGAGACAACTCTAATTTCCTGTTTGACATTGAGGATCCTCCATCCATCTTTGAGACAGCAGCAGCAGCATGTCCAGAGTAGAGTGACCTGGTCTGAATGCAAATTCATGATCAGAGATCAAGCCATTGGAGAACAGGAAGAATTTGATATCCGTAGCAATGATGGATTCCATGACTTTGCTGATAATTAGGGGGAGCCTGATTGGTCTGTCGTTGCAAGGATCTGTTTTTGCACATTTTTTGTGTGAAGCGGTAATGTTGGATGATTTCCAAGCTGATGGCAGATGACCTTGAGCAAAAGAGAGGGTGAAGAGAAAAGAGAGAGGGTGTGAAAGAGCGGAAGAGCAGGATTTTAGGACCCGTGGGCTGACGCCGGCTGGTCCAGTTGCAGAATCAGAGTCTAGGATTAACAGAAACTTCTCCACCTTGTCAGGAGAGAGACGGTTTGGGACACAACATTTTGAAGCAAGCACAGGGTTGAGGCAGTCAGCTTTTTCACGTGCGGAGTCGGCTGTGTAGCCGTTTGAGGCAAGGGAGGGGATGGAGGGGGAACAAACACCAAAACAGATTTGACAAGACGCCACCAGGATTTGGAAGGGTGAGACAGGTTTGAGAGTTCATTCTTGAGAGTAGAGAGATATTGTTCCCTGGCTCTCCTGAGGGTAGACACACACTTGTTCAGGGCTTTGTGAAAGGAAATGAGATTGCCTTCGGTTGGATTTGGCTTCCAGGAGGCGAAGGCAAGTTGTTTCAGGGCAACTGCCTCACCACAAGTTTCCGTCTGTGTACCATGGATGGGAGGAAGGGTATGACAACTGAAGACGAGATGGGATAAATCTGTGCATGAGAGAGAGCAATTTACTTTGGAAGAATTCCCAGGATGAGTTGATGTCAGAGGCAGTAGAGATGGGAGACCAGTCCCGATGATTGATGGCTGCTTGAAGACCATGCCAGTTTGCCTGAGTGAAATGCCAGACTCGCCGATGCTGAGGAGGCTCTCTGAGAATGGCCAGAGAGATGTCCACTTTAACAAGCATATGGTCAGATGAACCGATTGGAGCAGAAGAAGAGCAGCAGACATTTGCAGGGAAGTTTGTCATAAACAAGTCTAGAAGAGAAGATGCTTCGTTGACTGAGATCCGTGTCGGGAAATTTACAGATTGTGTCAGTCCCAGTGAGTCACAGAATTCCTTTGCTGAGGTGCCATTACTGGTGAGAGAGGTACCCACGCCCAGCCAGCTGGCATGATGACAGTTGAAATCACCACATATGAGGAAGAGAGAGTTGGGATGAGTAGATATACAGTCACATGAAAAAGTAAGTACACCCCATGTAAAGTTTTGACTTTTTCAACATATTTCAACATGCAGCTATTTGATCTTCATTTCAACAATATTGATAGATAAAGGCGATATAATATAACAAATATCATGAAACATTTACACTTTGTAGTGCATTGTATAATTTAAATAAACATAAATGCAAATTTCGCATGTGGAAAAAGTAAGTACACCCTTGGCTTTAATAGGTGGTATTGCCCCCTTTGGCAGAAACAACCTCAAGTAGGCGTTTCTTATAACTGTCGACTGTTTAACTGTTTATATATCTCTATATATAAAGGAGGTGTGTCTGTGTGTGTGTCTGTCTGGATGTCCGCTTATAACTCAAGAACTACACATCGGAGAAAAGTTTTAGACACAGATTCGGAATCAGCATAAAATCCTGGTGGTTTTAGGCTACGTTTTATTTTAATATCAATGGTTTAAAAAAATCGTGCCAGCTGCAATTCCATGGTGTAGTTTGTGGCGGCGCTAGACGTTCGGGTGTATTGCAATGGTTTGTCGGGTTTGGCTGTGGGTCCAGAATAGCTCCCATTTCCTTATGTTCTTCCACTTTTATTTTGATTCTTCTGTTACAACGCCTTCCTTATCTACCTTATATCCCCCCGACGAGGCCTCCACATAATTTCATGCGGCAGAATTTCGTGCATTTTGAGTGAAAGAAGTGAGACGAAGTTGTAGGAGGAAGAAGAGGCGCGGTCGCTGTGGAGGCCCTCGATCGTAAGTGGAAATGGTGGGAATTGCGTTTGTATCGCAAAGTAAAGGATCTGCATTCATTTCTGAACTTGCATTGGTGGATTGTTATACATCTGCATTATTTTTCATTTAAAAACTTTATGTTGAACTTGAAGGCTCCAAGCACGGACTATATATATAGCCCTCATTGAGGTAAAAATAAAAGTAAAAAGCCTGCTATCGCTTGCCAAGCTAGCCGTTCCCCCCTCCCCCTCCCCCTCCACTCCCCTCCCCTCCCCCCTCCCCTTCCCCCCTCTCCCTCCCCTCCCCCCCTCTCCCCCCCTCTCCCTCCCCTCCCCCCTCCCACTCCCCTCCCCCCCCCCCTCACCCCCCACCCTCCCTCCCCCTCCCCCCTTCCCCTCCACTCCCCCCTCCCCTCCCCCTCCACTCCCCCCTCACCTCCCCCTCCTCCTCCCCCTCCTCCTCCTCCTCCCCCAGTCTAGCGCCGCCACAAACTACACCATGGAATTGCAGCTGGCGCGGTTTTTTTAAACCATTGATATTAAAATAAAACGTAGCCTAAAACCACCGAGATTTTATGCTGATTCCAAATCTGTGTCTAAAACGTTTCTCCGATGTGTAGTTCTTGAGTTATAAGCGGACATCCAGACAGACACACACATACACACACACACACACACACACACACACACACACACACACACACACACACACACACACACACACACACACACACACACACACACTCCTTTATATATAGAGATATATATATATATATATATGTCAAGAAAAAAGAAATCCATATTTTTTTCTTCTTGACATATATATATATATATATATATACATATATATATATATATACATATATATACATATATATGTTGGGTAGCGTCTCCTTGATCGTAACAGAAGTTCACCAACAGCTTGAGAATGACGAAACTTTATTAAAATACCAATTATACAGATCTGGAGGAGACTGAGACGTCTACAGCACGAACCAGCTTCATGCCACGTCCAGCCTTCCTGAAAATGCATTGATTCACAGTCCGCTTAAATAGGGACACCTTTATCAGAAAATCTCCGAGAGAACAAAGGAACTGGCGAGAGTTCCTCCCACCGTTATCCCTAGCCCCCACCGTCATCCGTTCTTTCATCTTGGGGGAGTGCAGCACGCACCGTTAGGATCCGGACCAGATGTGTTTTCAGGGCTCCGAGGTGACAGAAAATGTAACTCACTGAAAGGGGAATTGCATTCTTGGTTCCGATAAGACCGTAAAGTAAATGAGGTTGTTCTGATGAGTCCCAGGTGTTAAAAGCACCTTCAGTTCACATTTCTCATTTAAACATAAATTCAAAGCATATTTATTGTAACTCAAGCGCCACGGTGATTATACGAAATATAATTAATGTTTGGCCGTTTATCAAAGGTTATATGTCTGCGGTCCGAGCATCCTACATAAAGCTACACATTCCACGCGCATATAAGCGTTCTCCTGCCCGCGGCTCGAGGCGCCGTCTGCGGGTCGAAGGGGGATTTTACGACCGGACTTATCTAGCCTCGAAAGGGCACACGTATACAACGGAGCCATTTGTCCAGCACGAATGCATCGAGTACTTTCTCATTTTAACCTATAACAAAGCGAAAAACCCTTTATTAACTTATGAAATAGCATTTTTAAACAACATTTAAATCATAACGTATTAGTCAACCGACGTCTATAACAGAACATTAAACAATAACAAATCTGCGACCTGACATCCCTTCCTCTTGTCTCGTCGAGACAAAGTATCTCAAGAGACAACATGCCACATCGGGCTTTATTGAAAAGACAATCGTGTAATGCGGGTATCTCCCAAGGGCATACCGTGCGCCCATAGCGCCTCGCCCGTGCATTTGGGGAACGTGTCGTGTGGTGCGTGCTTGGAACCTGAGGGCTCAGAACATGAAAGTCCATTAACGTTTCGGATCCACAACGAAGGCGTCTGGTCCAGATGAGGTTCTGCCCCGCCAGAGGGCCCATCACCTCCCCTGCGGAACTTGCTCCCCCCACCCTTTGCAGACGCGGTCCTTGCAGATCTTCGAAGTTAATCAACGATCATGCCCATGAGATCTCTCACGTGCTGCTGTTCTGGGGAATACATAATGTTGTCAGTATCTTGTGTCTCATTTTCCTGGTCAGGGTACAGAGCATAAAAATCCGATTCACTTGAAGCATTTGAACTTAAAACATTTAAAGCAAAGAGAGGGACTTCCTTTATGTCAAAGTCTCCCATGGGCGCCTGGTCGGCTTGCGGGTCTAGGATATCCACGTCGGGTCCCTCGACTGCCAGACCCAGCGTCGCAATCAGATCCATAGTTGGGTCGGAAGGGGGTGTACAGCTGTCAGCTTGTAATACATAAGAGGCGTTAGCCAGTACACGCAAGGGGTTTATAGCACAAGTATCACAGTCATCACAGACATCATTACAGGCAGCAGCCAGTTCCCACATGGGATCAACACAAGTATCACAGTCATCACAAAATTCAATACAATTTTCTGGAGCGCTGGTCACAACTGCCTTGTTGAAGGGCCCATTCAGGTCGACGGCCTTTGTGGTCAGAACCATAGTCGTTGTCGGCGGCTTCTTCACTTTCCATCCTGTAAAATACTTTCTCATACAGAGGAGGACTAGAGATTTCATTAGTGCCCCCCAAATTACTACCCCGATTATCACGGCCAGTGCGGTCAATAACCACTTCACTATGGTGCCCGTCCATCCCCGGAACCAGTCAGTGAGCCAGCTAAATTTATAAGAATTCTCGCGCGCGATCCGATCGATCGTCAGGGCGTGGCTAGTTTCCCTTAGTCTCACTATTGCGGCTGACACTCCTTCAGATGGATCAGGTATGTAAGTGCAACATTTTCCCTCTATTATTCCGCATACCCCTCCTTTCTCTGCCAGGAGCATGTCCAAAGCCACTCGATTCTGCATCACCATTGTACGCATGTGAATTACCGTGTCCAATAGTATGTCATGAGCCGTAGCGGTGTCGTTTGCCACCTTTTCTAGGGCCAAAGCCAATTTGTCTATCCGGAAGCTGTTCATGGCTGTGCCCGCACCTGGGAAGAAGAAACCTAACACCTTTTCCCATAGGCTCCCGTGTAGTTTAGTGGTTCCATCTTTGTTCATGACTGACCTCTTATAACGCCTGTCCAAGGACTTTGGGTCTAGCTCATCCAGTATCTCGACGTCAGGAAGGACCGAACCCAGATAACATGTGCCCCCCCAATTATTTGGTAAATAGGGGTAAGCCTTGTCGCCGCATATAAACATCGTCCCATGGGGTGGGACCAGGTGGGTGGATAAGCACTGGAGTCCCTTTACCACCCCATTAATCCTACTAACCCCCCTAGAGAATGTTATAGCCGTTATGTTGTGGTTGTGTTTATCTTGCAGTACTATTCGTAATGTAATCCCCGAGCTCCCTTGTCCCAGCTTCCCGGGGAGAGTGTAGGCGCATTCTGATTCTCCCATACGCAAGTGGCCGGAACCCTGGAGGCAGACCGTCCCTTTCTGTGGTTTGACCCAGACGGGGGCAGGCCTCTCGGCCACATGGGCAATCATTGACGGGCGATAATTAAATTGTCGATTGCAACTCTTGCCGTTGTCAACCCCTTCTCTTTCCAGCGTGGTGACTAAACATGGGGAATCGATAGGTTGTGAGCAGAGGTCATTGAGGGACAGAGGTAGCACTATCATGTGTATTCCTGTGGTGCCTGCTTGGGGAAAGTGCATGCACGACCAGCAGTGTGTCCTATTTTGAATTGTTGCCACCTCCCTGGCCACTTTCCAATATGTGTTTTCACCCTTCTTTGGGGCCTTATCCTGGGGTTGCGGCGTGAGTATGTATTCGTTGCATCGTATGTAGTTCTTTTCGCCACCGGCCGCGCCAGGGGTCCAGACGCTGCACCGGACCTGCATAGTCATGTCTTTCTCTAGGCGTGTGCGTGTTTGTAGCTTAAAATCAGGGGTTCCCCATTGGTATCCTGGTTGGGCCAAGGTCTTAATGCTAGCTTGCCCGTCTTCCCGGAACTCTCGTATCTTTCGTAGTACAATGCCAACGCGTCCAGGCCCTGCCGACAGTGCTAGCCATCTTACGGCTACCCAATTTGTGTACAGGGTTTTCTGTTCGAAACATGGTAGTGATACTCTTTGTCCCCATGTTACGGTGAGGTGTCGGGTTCCGTTTTCGCATCTATTGGGATCGGAGCTTCCCCTAGCTGCTGTTACTATCAATAGTATCGTACCTATGATTAGGCCCATCCTTACTGTGGTTGCTGTGGTGTAGTGTCTGGTGCTTGTATGGCCAACTTGCAGTGCGTGGCGTGGATCCACGAGGTCTTGCCCTCGCAAAAGACTGCCGTTGGTGTAGTCAGCAACACCTGGACTGGTCCCTTCCACCTTGGTTCCAAGGCGTTCTTGCAGGTGAAGTGCTCCACGAACACCTGGTCCCCAAGCGCCCTGGGAACACCTGGTCTTTTTCCTCTGGTGGAACACCTGGTCACCAATTTCCTAATCCACTTTTTCCAAGTGGATCCAATTTTATCCAATATTCGATTTTAAATTCTCTAATCCTTCTCTCAGCACCCCATTTGCCTGTTTCCTACATCAATAATAAATAAAATAAAATTAAACGAAAATTATTTCAGCTAGAGTTTCAACTAGAATTACCACAAACAAACCACCGTTAACCTCCATTAACACAAACAAACCACCATTAACCTCCATGAACCTCCCCCTATTATTTATTTATTTTCACGAATAAACAAATAATAGAAATAACCTGGTCTAATTCCAATTCCAATTATGGTCAGTTCTGGTGTCTGGTCACACACAATGTTTTCTCACCCACTGTGATTCGCTCAAAATAGATTCTCACTGTTATGTCTGAAATTCGTCTCATGAAAACCCATTCAAGAGTCCGGTGTAACAGACAGACAAACACATAGACACGCCGAAGACCCCAGGGTACCCATCAAACTAGCTTGTCCCCAGATCCACAACACAGCGAAACATGTAACTTTACTAAAATAATCACTTACTCATAACTAATACTCATACCACTAATTACTCATAATAACTCATAATTACTTATGTAATTACTCATGCCAATACTTACTTAAAATAATGTAATATCCCAATCTTCACCCCCTATGCAAATCGAAGCACCCCGGACAACCCACAACCAATATCAACCACTGTAGCCACCTTCCCGACTCCAGGCAGCCACACACAGCCGCATACATCTCCACCCACGTCACACAAGACAACAGCCAACAGGTGTGTCCACCACACAGAAACCTTTGGCAATGCAACAACCGAACTCCCAGACAACCAACAACAAAACATCCAATCCATCTCCATGGCTCACCAAGCAGTTCCAACTTAATCCAGCTTCACATACCGATTTCCCCAAAAAACTCGTGAAACTTCACCCCCATTCTGGAAAAACCCTGGACTAAACCCTGACACCCTAAATAACTTCAGACCCATCTCCAACCTACCCTTTCTGTCAAAAGTTTTGGAACGTGCTGTGGCCACTCAACTCAAACATCACCACTCTGCCAATAACCTATATGAAACATTCCAATCCGGATTCCGCTCCAACCACAGTGCTGAAACTGCTCTCCTCAAAATCACCAACGACCTTCTCTCTCCTCTGACGCCGGCAACCTCAACATTCTCATCCTCCTCACCTCAGCGCCGCCTTTGACATCATCAATCGCACCATCCTCCTCACCCTGCTTAGACCAGCTTGTGCCTATTAAACCCAAATCAGTTCACTCCCAAGCCTACAAGGACCACCTACAGCACTACAAAGATGCCCTCTACTCCGCCTACTACTCTCAAATTATCCACTCTGGCTCCGGAATCCCAAAAGCACTCTTCTCTACAATAAACAAACTAAATAAACAAACTCTACAACACGAACAAACAACCTCAAATACAACTACGAACAAACTCCTCAGCGCCCTGGATACCACCACCAGTCCTTCACAGTAGAAACTGCATCTCCCTCCTTTCATTCATCCAAAGCAAAATTGACAGCATCTACAACAGCTTAATCACCACAACCCGCTCTATCCTGACAAACTGCATCACTGAAATAAAATCCTGGCTTCAAATCAACTTCCTCGAACTTAACTACGCTAAATCTGAATTAATCTTCATTTACCCAAAACCACTCACCAAATCCACCCATAACTTGCCCCCAACATCGATGGTTTCCCAGTATCCACATCCACTCACAACCGGAATCTTGGCATCCTCTTTGATCAAACCCTCTCCTTTGACAAATACACTAAACAGATCATAAAGACGGCCTTCTTTCACCTTAGAAACATCGCCCGTCTCCGTCCATCCCTCTCCTCCATGGCTGCAGAAACCCTCATCCACGCTTTCATCACCTCCTTCCATCTCCACCGCCTCTTACACTTAAACAGATGACAATTACTCACTCATACACTGTTGCATCATCGAAGCTGACTACTCCCTTCTGAGACCTGCGCTTTCCGATGTTTAATCCACTAATCTGCCACGTCCTCCACTACCGGCAACTCTCCCTCGGCGAGCTTACACTGCCATATTTCCATTACCTATAGCTTATTTATGCTATATTTCACACCTTACCTCCATGGAACAATGACGCCTGAGCACTCAATTAGCCCTCCATAGTACCACAGACTTACAATCAGACCGACAGACAGACAGACAACAGAGGCGTGTCGCCAGCCTCAGCACAGGACATCACCTCTCCAGACAGGCACAATATAATCCACAGTATCGAAATGCCAGCTTCTACCTGGAGCCTCGCAAAGCCAAAAATCGGGCATGTTCACTGCATTTCACGCAATTGCGACCTCCAACCACACGGGGTGTTCCACCCTGCTCCATGCTCCATGCATGCCTGCTCCACCATGCAACCCGATCTGTACTCGGTGCGCCCCCCATAATCAGCAAGTTATAATAACCACAATACACCTAGGCACCCACCTCTTGATACCACAACTTAATCCATGTTACTTGCATCTCTTCATCCTCCCACATGTCCTCCATTTAACATGACTATCCCCAGAGCTCTATCAAACACGTCACTGTACTCGGCCTGGTTAAAATAAATGCAAAGCATACTGTACCTGACGCTTCCGGTCGGCACCGGAAATCTGTTTATTTCTTGAGTCCCCTGAATCGAGACGTCAACAACAACCACAACAACAAAAACAGAACTCGATATTCTCTGTTCACTAATTACGTACATGATTTCGGTTTTAACCAACAATATATGTCCCTTCTTTCCAGATTTAAGTTCTATATCCTGCCGTTTAAAGCAACACCCAGTAGACTGACAGCCTGTCGTTCTTCCAAGGTTAGTGAATTGCCTCTGACCTCTTTCCCTTGCACATCTCGAACAAAGGTCAAATACTTCAAAAGGTCAAACTTCAAATTGGGGTAACCAGCGCTTTCTTCCCACAAATAATACAAGTCCGGCGACATTCCCGACCCTGCAAGAACTCCACATCCGGACAGACAAATGACCATTATTGAGGCTCCACATTGCAAAATGCCAACACCCTACGAATCCAACAACCGTCACAATCCGCCCAGGAACTTCCGTGGGAGGCGTGCTTTACAATGCAGCACCCTCTCTACCTGGTGCACACCTTTCGCACATCCCTCCTCGTTCGCACAACGCTTCATCAACACCTGGACTCTGAGCAAACTCCGTATTCTAAATTCAACTTCTGAATTCAGTTGAATTGACTGAATTCTTCAATCTGTCATTGAATGAACTCTTCAATTCAAGTCAAACACCCATTTCGATTCAATTTCTGAATTTAGTTCAACAAATTCCAAATTTCTGCCCGACTGCCACTCGAAAGACAAAAGCAGCCCATCTTGTAACCATCTCCAAGAAACCACTTCATATCAACGTTCCTCCGAGTGCTTTCCTGACCCGATTTATATCAAATCGCTCCCAAACACTCCCAAACAAATGAAAATCTGGACTCAGTCAAGGACCTCACCTGGTCCCTCGGATAGACGCTAAAATCGACATTCCCGGCCTGAATTTCCCGCACGTCAAGCAGACAATTTACAAAGCTTCACACCGAAACCCTCTGAGAGTGGGCAAGTTATCACCGGCACTCTGAGCAAATCCCATGCTCCGAACCCATCCAACAACAACTACAACAACAACTGCCCAAAACCGAGAGCCCCCCCATACAGCGCACACGTGACTCGCGGCTCGCTCGGCTCCTGCCCGAACGCACAATAACTATACCCAAACTTCCACGGAGCCGCACGGCGGAAACCACAGGTTCGCACCACACTTTAATTAAACGAACATCGCCAGGATCCTCGGATAGACGCTAAAATTCACAATACACACGACAAAAAATCCGATTTAAATTCAGAGATCGCCGATCGACCTGGCACAACCAACTCAACGCGGCGACGCCACGCCGCTCTATTCGCGTTCACGGCGGGGTTTACCTCACGTTGGGACATGAGTCTTTTCAAATGAGTTTGGCACCTGTCAAACAGTCAGCTGTCAAAACATTGAGCTGTCAAAACATTCAGCTGTCAAAACAGTCAGCTGTCAAAACTCATCCCTAGCTCGTCATCATCATCACCCCGTGACATAACATCATCCTAAAGGTGAGCTGCCTCAGGGATATACCCCACACATACAATACACAATACAATCGTTAATCGCATAATTCCTGCCATTAAATTCAAGAAACCCTTTGCCAACCATATGTCATACAGACAAATACATTGGCCAGATACACACGTCAATTAATATCCCAATATACATTCATTCCTCATTCATATATCAGTGAGTCTCCCAGACTTCACGCGAAAATCAGATCGACTCAAATCATGCCCCTCCTCCAGTCACTCCCATGTACAATCTTTGTTCATTCATATTACGTCTCTCATTCAAGGAAAAAGGATTTTTGGGACGGGTTGGATGGGGTGGGTTGAGGTGGAAAGGGAAGGCAGGGCGGGGGGTGTTGGGGTGTTGCCTAGAGCCCCGGGACTGAGCTCAGTTCTTGGGGGGGGGGGGGGTGGTTTGCACGGCCCAATTCTGCGGCTGTGGAGGGGGCCCCTGCATTTTCCAGTTTTGGGGAGGGGGCCATGTTTTTCCTGGACAAGCATTTGCAACATGTCGTCCTTCACATCGGCCTTCTTATCGTCGCCCATGTTACATTGCTCGGCCGCTTCAACTAATTGGTCGGTTGGCATCAGTGCGGCTGGCATCAGTGCGGTGTATACCCCGGCCAACAATAGGTCGACCAGGGCCTCCCAATCGGCGAGGGTCTGGGCCGCGGGTGGTGCTACATTTGGCCAGCGTGCGTGTACTTTGGCCTGGTCCCACACCCGCGCGGGCAATACAGCCTTCCCCATGTGGCAGACGTCCCGCCAATCTGCGCCTGTATTTTGTATCCACAAACGCATAAGTTCCGGTATCTGACCGGGCTCGTCGGCCAGCAAGGCTCTCACCCGCTCCTGCATAGACGCCAAATCTGATTCTCTCCAGGCTATCCTGATGTTAATGGGTGCCCCCCTGTTCAGTCCTATGGTTTTTAAGGGACACATCCCAATTGTAGGCTGTGGGTTCTCCGATTCCGTGAACCCTTCCAATGAGGGGTACAGTACTCCTAGCCCTTCTGGGGCCGCGAACCCGCTGTCCGCCCCACTAACTTCTTGTCCTCTAAATGGATTGCCCGGGCTAAGGTGAACCTGAGGAGCGGCTGGTCTAGTTTTCTGGGGGTCTAACCCCTGGGGAAACAGGGGCGGGGGTGGGAGAGGTGGCGCCTGTGGCCCGGGGACAGGGCTCAGGGCTTGGGGGGGGGTAGAGGCATGGTGGCTACCTCCCCTGTCGCGGGGTCTTGGTCCGGATC